>NC_092859.1:37485341-37609190 GCF_032062135.1 Pyxicephalus adspersus
GCCAGCATCAAGGAGACACACACAGGATCAAATATCGGGGGATGTCTTATTCACGGGTGAGTGTCTTATTTTAATTATTTTTTCAAAAATCGGGGGTGGCTTATTTATTGGGGATGACTTAAAATCGGGGAAACACGGTAGTTGTTTCTTACAGTGTCTTATATCTCTTAGTGCTGTTTGAATGGCTCAGGCTTAAGCAGTAGGATTACATTTACGTTTTTATGTTATTGCCAACACTCAAGATGTAACATTTATTTTAGTCCTCTAGTAACTTTTTTCCTCTAAGGGTCACAAAACTTTGTACAATCCACTTTACATTTACTAAAACTACATGTGAATGAGGCCTACCTAATCTTTTGAATCAAATTGTACCAAACCAGGCACTACATTAAATGTTGGTAGATCTAAAGGAAATTGTACAGTTAGAATATACCATGTGTGGTGAGCATTACTTTCGTTAATGGGAATTTACCAACCAAATCCCAGGTGACGTCACTGCTGCAACTTGGGCTTTATAAATCTGCGAGAAAAGCATAGGCAAAAACAATTTAAATAGTTTAAAAGGAGGTGGACTGTCAAAAAAGCGGTCACTCCAATAGCATGGGTTCACCTTTTTCGTAAACACCACAGTATGCTGCGATGCCTGGTAGCCCACTGGAACATACAGTGCAAAAAAAAAAACCTATAGGATATAAAGCATTACAGTTTTAAAACTTATGGACTTATGATTCGGAGGAAGGCAAAAAACTCTGGATATAATTTGCTCCAACAGGGGAAAAAAATGAAAAAAGTTCCAAAAGGTTTTCTAGTAAATGGCAGGCAAAGTGACGGCAGGCAAATAGGATTTTTGTGTGATGGACAGTGTACAGAAGGCAGCATAAACATTAGGACATTGAGAAAGGGTGGCGCTACGAGTGAACTCAACCCACTAGCAGCAGTCACTGCCGTCAAAACCGCAGGTGACCGCATTGTTAGCTGGCATCATGTCCTGGATGACATGTGTTAGGAATGCCACCCATAAAGTTGAGGACAAGTAGCCCGGTGATATTAGTCAAAATGATGGAGGACCAGAGATGGAGCATGGGTCAGGGAGAGCAGTAGCAGTGTGTGGCCTCTGGTCAGCTATCGCCAGGAAGACCGCATTGGTAGGTGTCATGGAGAGCTGGGTGTAGTGCCCACCCAGACGTGTGTAATACAAATTTTGTAAATGGAGTACTGACAGGCGGCAGCAGCAGCAGCAGGAGGAGGAGGCGGTGGACTCTGAAAAGGAGCAGGGACTGCATTGGTAACTGGCATGTAGAGCTGGGTGTAGTGCCACCCAGAAGTGTACAATTTTAGTGAATGGAGTACGGCCAGGCTGCAGCAGCAGCACCAGGAGGAGACGGTGGGCCCTGAGACAGAGCAGGAACAGCAATGGTAACTGGCATCTAGAGCTGGGTGCAGTGCATCATCAATGCCACCCAGAAGTGTACAATTTTACTGAATAGAGTAATGACAGGCGGCAGCAGCAAAAGCAGGAGGAGGAAGCGGTGGGCCCTGAGACAGAGCGGGGACAGCATTGGTAACTGGCATCTAGAGTTGGGTGAAGTGCATCGTCATTGCCACCCAGAAGTGTACAATTTCACTAAATGGAGTACTGACAGGCGACAGCAGCAGCAGGAGGAGGTGGTGGGCCCTGATAAAGGCTGTCACTACTGTCAGGACAAGATGGCGTTAGCCAAGCCACAACCTCTCTTTGCAAAGCGGACAAGAATTCTCTGGTGGTGTGAATTTTCTCCCACAAGGACACCAGTTTCAGCACTGCCTGGCAACGCGTGTGCTTGAGGGAGCCGTAGTGGCGTGCCTGCTTAACCACAGTGTCCTCTGCTGCTGGCCTCAGGAGGAGTGTCAAAAAGAGAGGGGTTGATGGGAGAAGGAATGCAGTAGGAAGGGGGAGGAGGAAGAGGACTGGGGTGGCCCATCCCACCACATCCCTCGGCGGGGGTACCAGGTGCATGTGGGAAAGCAGGGATGTTGTACCCAAATGAGATCCGGCCTGTCCTCTGCAGATCGGCCTGTGGCACAGGATGCAGATTGCTACTCACCCGTCATCATCTTTCAGCGGGGAAAAGGACCACACTGGAGAGCTGCATGCAACCACTCTGCTGTTCTTTTTCTTTGCCTGCCTCTGCGTCTGCTGGGTGCCCTGCGTCTGCTCCAGCTCCATCTCCCCCACAGTCACATCTTCTGTGACTGTTCCCCTGCTTGTGCCAACTCATTTGTCTGTTCTTTGGGACTCACATGAGGCAGATTTGCGGCCCCTTCTATCCCCAGTCTGTTGCTGCTGATGCTGCTGCCTTTCCTCTATGTCTGCTTTGGAACTGCTGCTAGCCCTTACATGCACCGGTGGTTCCCAGGTGACATCGAGGTCATCATCATCCTCATTTTCATCTAAGCCAACCTCTGCAAATGCAGCCACTGATCCAGAACCCTCGCCCAGCAAGTGCTGACCACACTCCCCAAGGGTCTCAAAGTCTGCCTTCTGCTCTGAAATTCGCACTGACAGATCCCCAGCCTGTTCGTCAAACAACAAGGGGGAGTCATCGGGAGGTACAGGCACATTAGCCACGCTAACTCCTGTCTTTGCTCCTGTCATGGCTGTGCTGGATGCTGCTGCTGCTGCTGCAGAAGAAAGCCTGCTGAACTTGAGGCCCCTGAGACCCAGTCCACAATACTCTCCACATGACGTGGCTTTATGATTGTATTCCGCTCTCCCAATACATCTACCAGCATACTGGTGCTACGCACACATCTCAGACTTGTTTGAAAACTTGTGCTGCTGCCTCCAACAGTTTGCTGCTGCTGCTGTCCTACACGGCAGACTCCTGGGAAGTATGCCCCCTGCCAGATGCGGCAGGTCACCCAACGCTACGCCTTCCCCCACGTCTAACGCTCATCTTTTACTTATTCAGGAAAAATGCACCTGTACCAAACGTTTTTTTTGGTAAATAGCAAGAAGTATCAAACACTGAAATATCTGTATTTTTTTTTTTTGTAGGACAGAAATTTTTCTGTACCAAACTGGCTTTTTGGGTAAATGGCAAGAGGTATCAAACTGAAATATTTGTATTTTTTTAAAGTAGGACAGACATTTTTCTGTACCATACGGGCTTCTTTGGTAAATATCAAGAGGTATCAAAGACTGAAATATCTGTATTTTTTTAAAGCAGGACAGAAATTTTTCTGTAGCAAACTGGACCAGGTAGCATCAAAAACTGCAATATCTGTATATATACAGAAGGCTCCTAACCTGTCCCTGTCACAATCCATGTCTATCCCTGCTTCTATCCTTTACCAGAACTCCTAGCTCCTAGGACTAGCTCCTCCCTCCTTCCCTGTATATATGCCTGTGCTCAGATCCCTTCTGATTGGGCTGCTGCGTTCTAGCTTAAATGTTCAGTAAGTGGGAAAGGCCCGATTCACCGCAAGATCGAACTTACAAATCTCACTCCCTAATCCCTAGTGATAATATCCCTAAATGTCTCTTCTGAAGGGAGAATAGATGCAGTTCAGCCAATCTCTCCTTAAAGCTGAGCTCCTCCATTGCTTTTATTAGTTTAGTTGCCCTTCTCTGTACTCTCTCCAATGTAACAACATCCTTTTTGTGAACTGGTGCGCAAAACTGGACTGCATATTCCAAATGTGGTCTAACCAATGCTTTGTACAGGAACAGGATTATGGCTTGTAGTAATTTATCACTTTTACAGAAATTCATGTAGTTATTTCTTATAAGCAGTAGAACAACTAGGTTAAGGGCAAGCCTTAGGGCTTGGTTAAATATATGAGGGTAATTTGAGTACTGGAACATAGAAGTAAAGAAACTGTGCCTGGATGTTAAGAAAACCGAAAAAGAAAAATCCAGATTCCTCTGAAAACTGTCTCAGCTATCTTCATTGGTCCCATAGGATTAAGTTAGGAACTATTTCACTGCAAATTTAGGAGGAAAGAGCCCTTAGGCTATTTCTAAATAACAGAATGATCCTGGGACAGACCGACCACCAGGATGACTTCAAGACCTTACAATTTGTTACAAGATAATGTATTCCCTTTCCATACATGCTCCTTTTTCCGCATTTCTCATGATGCTTTAAGTGCATGTTATGTTTGAATTAAGAAATTCATTTTCCACAATTAAAGTATAATAAACATATGTCAGCAGATTCCCATTGTGATTCTTCAGACACTGTAGCTCATATTGAGGTGCATTTGGGTCAAATGTTGTTTTTTGCATTTTAATATGAGTTTGAGCAGCTCTGCATTTAAGGAGTACAGTTGTGGTTTAAATGAATGCCTGCCCACATGGGCCCTTAAGCAATCCAAAAAACTTTTTAACTTTTATATTTGATGTAAATAACTCCCACCATATAATATATTACCTACCCAATACAGTATTAGGACTTTTTGTCCTATGGAACTTTACTTAAGCATCAGTGACGTTGCAGTAAGCAAATTGCAGTTTCTGTACCTAGCTAGTTAGATAACATGAGGTTGCAGAATGGCTGGTAATTACATCCACATGTCTACTCCAGGTGTCCCTCTCCAGAATTTGAACCTTTCCAGTCAGTGTCTGCTTTCAGTGCTTAGGATGGTATGGCATTTTTTCTCCTCCAACTTACCTGCAGTTCCTAGCTGTCAAAATAACAGTAGGAATTCATCAGCAACCAAAAAAAATCTCACTGAGATAGTGATAGTGTCAGTGTTAGTGATAGTGTTTTATAACCACTATTTGGGTGTGAGATAGAGAGATCCAGAGTAACACTGACGCTTTTGATTCAGCCAAAACTCTCAACCTCGATAGTTTACAATAAAATATTTTGGAATCTACCGCAAAATATAGTTTTACTGTGACAGCAATTGAATCAAACTACAAGCTTTTGATGCACTGGTATATGGTGTCTACTAGACTCGCAAGGTTTGTTCTATCTTATAATGGGGACTGTTTCTAGAGTTGTTAGGCTGAGGGTTAATTTCTCCATATTTGGTGGACATGTTTTAAATTAGGTTTTCTGGACTGTGGTGCATCAATTATTATACACAGTTTTGGGGATGCCAATATCTAAAGATTCTAAAGTGGCCGTTTTGAATGTCAGACCCTCAGTTTGCACCAATGCCCAATTTTGGTTACTCATTTTTCTCTTTACTGCAGCAAAATATGTATTAGCCAAAGCTTGGTGTTCTGTTGTGCCATCTGGCTCTCATGTCAAACATAAAGTCTCTTAGTATCGTAATAATGATCAACTATACTAAATGATACCGTTGAGAAGTTTTGTACTGTGTGGGAACTTTCACATTACTTGCCACCAGTCCTGACTCGATTTTTGTTGTCTATTTAAATAACATTCATGATAAAGCTAAAATCCCTGGGCAATAAGGACGTTGCCTCTTCAGTTTGTTTCTCACTCTTTTCCCAATATGTATGCTCTTCTTTTTATTTTACCTGCCTGCAGGGGAATCTAAACCCTGTCACACCCTCACTTTAGGCTGGGGGACAATCATAGATTCAATATCAGATGTCCTATTGTGGACCTCTGACCAGAAGATATATTGTACTGTACATAACTTGTTACATTTCCCTTTGGTACTTGTGATGTCACATTTTTCTATGGACTGCATTCTATTTTACTGAATGAATCTGTTTACTGGCAGTGACTGGCTGTATAATTTTATACTGCACTACATAATTTTATTTACCTATTTATCATTTGATATACACTACATTTGTTCTCCTCCTTTGAATCACAGTTGTCTTCTTTTTACCTTGCTGTTATTCACACTTTGGTACCTTGTATTTCTTTTGGTGTTTTGTTTTAAAAAAAAATGTATTGGTATAAAAAAAGAAAATTTGTTTTTTTAAAGAAAAACTTTCAATGCATTGTACCAGAAACTGTCATAAATTGTAATTTTTTAACAAAAAGTTATAAAACTAATTGTATACTTTATATATGCTGCATTATTTTTTTAAATTACAAATAATTACACTTTTTTATTTGTTATCTTTTTTTATGGAATAACAAAGTTTTTACCATTTTGCAGATTTAGCTTGCCAACTTTCCAAGTTAATTGCAAAGCCCTTTAACATGGTATTGTCACCAAAATACCAGTGTCAGGGGTACTAATGGGAACTAGTGAAGAAAGTGTGGAAATATGTGCCCTATGAAAAACATTTTTTAAAAAGCATGTAGTTTTTCTATAAGAATAAGTTATCTTGCCTAAGTTTTAATTACCAAACACCTAAGTACTTTTTAAAAACTTTTTTTACCGGGGATTTATTTCTAGATGTCTCCATGACACCACTAATAAATTTTGGTCACAATATTATTTCTATGTTCCCACTAGTCTTGATTTCTGCAGCAATTATAGTAAAAATACCACACTCAGGAGCATTTGAAAAATTAAATTTGTATAATTTTGAAAGTATGTTTTCTAGCACAAATTGTCACAAAAAAAATATGTCTCAATTTAACTCATTCCTACTTACTACCCAGGATATGCAATCTACATGCTTTTAATGTCCGTGAAGGAGGAAACACAGAAGACACACGTGTTTGGATAGACCTTAATCTTCAAATCACCAAATCTTTTTTGGAATATAGGAGCAGTGATGAGTAAAACAAGGTTATTGAAGTAAAAGCTGGCAACCTAGTAAACCTGCTTTATTCTGTCACCATGTTTGTCTTTATAACCCTTAGCACATTAACATCACAAGAATATAATTGTCTTGTGATGTTAACTATTGGAAATTAGCACCATGCTTTAAACACCTAAACAACTTTTAACCTTGTATATACAAGCCTGAAAGATTTTTTTAAAGTTTTTAATTAAAGTCAACACTGAGCCCTAACTGAAAATGTTAACATTTCCCATGGGAAAACAAATATTTAAAAGTGCTAATGGGGTTTGAGGAAATTGCTGGGAACCTCTACAATTAGGAAATTGAATGTAAAACAGTATTATTCTGAAGTAGCAGTGGTGAATAGATGTAAACACGATAGTTTCCTTACATTTAGCAAACACTGTTATATTAATACATATGATCTCATTGCTCAGCTATATTTGAAAATCCATCAGCTCCATACAGAATTACTGTAATTTCATAAAGCTGCAGATTTTCTACTAAATAAACTGCATTAAGATTAGATCTCACTTGGCCACAGTTTATAGATCTGCAGATAGCTGTGCCAAGCAGTCTGACATATTATAAGTTCTCTGATATTTAAGCATTCATTTAGAGATTTTGTGCTGAAAGTGCCATATGCCTTAGGGAAGGTTCAATACAAAGGATTTTACTTAACAGCAAATTGCCAACAGCAGCGATTTTTGCTATCATCCATTCAGATTTCAGTTTTTATGAATGTATTCAGAGTAGACTAATGAATCAAAATGTTTTATTTACAGTGTAATGTTATGTATAAGGTAAACAACATGCAGACTATGTGGAGTAAATGAATGTCCATCCCTCTTATACTTACTGGGCCTGATTTAGGAAAGCTTTCGAGGCTGAAGAGGATACACTTTCATCAGTGAAACTGGGTGATACAGCAAACCTGGAATGGACCTGGTCCAGGAATTAAAACATTTGCTAACAAATAGCAAAGTACTTTTAAGAAATCCAGGTCTTCTAGATCACCCAGGTTCACTGATGAAACTGTATCATTTCCAGCCTTGGAGAGCTTTAATAAATCAGGACTACTGTGTCTATGTTTTTTCACCCAATTATTTAATTGCAGCCAGAGTTAAAAACAGTTATTTTACCAACCTAGAAAAGCCATGACAACACTAGCCCAGCACTAAATGTTACAGACAGGTCCGGAAGTAAGTGAGTTAAGGGAGCGTAGGGGAAAGGCCTGCATGACTGGGGGGGACAGGAAGGACAGAATAGGATTAAAGTAAAATGTTTTGGGGTGGGGGAAAGGTCAGGCTAGCGACTGGTAGGTAGGCGGAGGTGAGGGTGGGGTTAAAGTGATATAGGGATTAAGGAGGTAGAGGGTGGTCATTGAACTTTCTAAGTTTGTGGGAAAAAGTTCTCACCTGCCCCTCCTTTTTGTGTTGTTGTGTGGGGGTTGAGGTCCTTGGGAATAATCCATTTTTAGTGGTGTTATCAGTGGGGTTAGGAGATCCATCTTCGGTGTGAAGTCTCCAGAATGGTGAAAAGAGTAGTTGATGGTAAAACTGGGCTGGGGATGGCCTGCCAGCATTGTTGATATCATTCCTGAGCTGGGTATTAAGAGGGCTGGGAGAAAAAATATCTGCTGACGCAGGTCCCAAGTTGTATTGTAGGCCTGCAAGGACCGGCAACCAGAAAGGCAGTGTTTTTGGACATTAATAAAGGGGATTGTTTTTTCTATTAATATTATTAGGTTGTTATTGTATTCCTAATACGTGTTATTGGGATGTTATTTATGTTGTTATTTATTGGTATGTGTTTAACACATAATACAAATATGTTAATAAAAGGCCTACAGGCCATTTTACAACAAAAAGGAGTGGCGTGTTTTATGGGGATTATGTTGATTATATATGAATAAGGAGGAGGTATGCGGGTCTTTGGCATTCTGGGGGGATGTATTGCAATTAATGAATGCAACCCATGATGAACTATATGTTCTGAGGCTCCTAAACTTGCTCCGGAACAAATCTTTTTTAACAGCACATAATTTAATTTTAGGTATTGTCTAAATAGGTAAAAGTCTAAACTACAGCCAGCACCTGTACCTGTTAGATAAAAAGTTTGACTATGCTTTTGGGAACCTTCACTTTTTCACAAAGTCTCCCCATTCTGACTTTATGTTACATTATGTGGGGTACACTTTAGACAAATTTTACACACATTTTACATTCATCACTATCAAGTATTGTTTTTCTGGAGAACGTCACGCATGTCAGAACAGCTGAGCATGCAAAAAACTAACATTTGCATTTAATTCTGAGAGTGAAATCTCAGCTGGCATTGGACATGCCAAACTGTATTTTTCTGTATTCAGGCGTACATACATACAAACATTTTCTTTTCTATTTTTGACATTTTTTTTTCACATTACAATATTACACTTGCTCATTTTAGTTTGGGGCATTGCATTGAAATATTTATTAAATCCAATCTAAAATTGCCTTGTGAATAAATCTCAATTACAGTGCAGGCATTGTGATTCATCTAGGGAATTGTGCTTGGCAATCATTTTTGTGACACTCAAATAGCATTAGAGTTGGTTCAATTTTAACATTTTATTCCTATTTCTACCCTTTAGACTCATATATTAGGTTGTTCTGTGTACTAATATTTGTTCCAGATTCTCCAGGGGAACACTATTTTTTATCCTTCGATCACATGCTCCTATTTTATACTAGACACTGCTCATACTCTCCCCCTCTCTCTCTCTCTCTCTCTCTCTCTCTCTCTTCCAAACCAACATTTTCCTGGCTCACTCTCTCCCTCCCTCACTTTCCCTCTCTCAGTCTTTCTCTTTACGATCTCCATAAAACTGTACCTGCAATGCAGTATCAAAGAGGAACAGATGAGATTTGCTTGTAAGATACCAGGTGTGCTAAGATAAAACACTGAAATATAAACACTATGAATCAACTAGTGTGATCATTAATATAACTAATTAGGTGGGAGCAGGAGTTTAAATATTTTCTTGAAAGGTATATAGCAATCAAGCCTGAAAATGTACTATGGAAAATATTCAAAAGGAACCAAACTGGCTGCCCAGTTCTTTTGATTTTAACCTACATGCTGCTTCGGTACAAAAGCCCATGCTGGTGTTTAAAAATGTACTGGGAACACTCTAGCCCCATTCTGATGGGTCAAAATTCCCAACTCTGCCATTTGGACTATAATTTTTCACAGAACAGACCTCTCCATTGGAATTATAACTTAATCAGTAAGGAGTGGAGGGAAAGGGGTAAATGTAATATATTACGGAAGCCATATGTATTGGCGAAATCACTGCTCTCCCACCTAGAGGCGTTCTCAGAACCCCTCTTGATCTGTGGGTTGGACATTTTTGTTGAGTGTGAAATTCAATCCTTGTTTCTTTAAGATTTATCTTGGAAAAAATGCCCTTTTACCAATAAATTATGTTTGGAAGTAACGTATGCCAAACTGATTAGTAAGTAAAATATGTAAAACAGGTGTTGAGGTATAACACCTTAATCTGTACCTATACACCACCCTTCCCTCCAGAACTCTGTGTGGCTTACCAGTAAAAAAACAACTGCAACATTTACTTTTTTTTAAGGTCATGTGATGAGTCCCACATTATCCTCCTTGTACTGACAGGAGGATGGATGAATTACACTGTATGTCATTCAACCTAGAAGGAAACAGGCCAGAGGAAATTGAGGTTTCTCTAGGAGGTTATTCTTCACAACATCCTCTGAACACATTTACCCCTGCAATTAATTTGCTGTATTTAACCTTAAAATGTCCAAAGCTAGAAGGAAAACAATAAGAATAATTATCGCAATTTGTAAAATTTTGGTTAGTGCTGCCGTATGTAAATCTGATGCCCTAAGCCAGGGGTGTCCAAACTTTTTGCAAAGAGGGCCAGATTTGGTGAGGTGAAAATGTGTGGTGACCGAATATTCAGCAGTACTCAGGGTTAGTTTAGGTGTGGTCTGTGCAGGTCCTGCACAACACACGACCACCAGGGTGACGTGAGGGATTCCCTGTGCATGGAGTCCAGGGTCAGTGCGGGCTCCGTGCAGAGCACATTATTGGAATCAGAGTGGACATGGTCCTTTCAGGTTGCTCACAGCACACCCCCACTATAATGACATGGGGGTTTCCTGTGCACACATGGGGACTCCTGTCGTGCCGATTATGCCTGCTGAGTAGTGGGACAATAATTGCAAGGTGGTTGATCAACTCTAATGAAATATAAAACAGCTTTTTTGTATGTGTGTATTTTGCACTGTGATCATCGGTGCTGGTGGGCCGCATATTCTACCAACCAGGGGTGTAGTCATAAAAAAAATAGAGGAAGGCCAGTACTATACTTGGAGAGCGCACATGTGCATCATTGTTATGTAAACACCTCATTCCCAGAAAAAGTCAGGGCACGGCGTGCCCAGACGTGCCCGCCCCACTACACCCTTTGGCTCTAACCCTATTAATATTTGCCTGAAGTTTGCCTCCAAGAAGTTGTTGGGGACAAAATTTGTCATACATCTACATGAGAACAGCAGAGGGAGACATTTTTGTATACTGGAGTAAATCTCATTATCATAGGCATATTGCTGTTATCATTGCTCTGGACCTGCTGACAATGATGGATTTTTCTGACAACTGGGAGATAGTTGTCACCCCATAACAGGAAGTTCCTGGACAAGGACTCCTTTAAAGAGATTACTAGGTATTACATTATAGTATAACTATGGATTACAACTGTAGGTATGTGAATACAGTTTATAATTTTTCACCACACCTTTCTCTTGGATTTCGTGTCCCACTTCAAGCAAAATTTGTTTAACACCTAGAACATTAGCTAACATCTATTTGCTTTAAAACTGTAAGACAATAGTGCTGCAGCCGAATCCAGATGTTCAGCATAATTAAGCATCATGTTCATTGTCAAGGGGGTTAAAACAGTTCAGTTTTACAACATAAAAGTCTCCTTAGCAGTAGAGGAAAATATATGTACCAAAAACCACAGAGTTAACTATTCCCTAGCTGATCAACTGAAAAACAATTCTTTCTCCTTGACATCTCTTACTCTTTATGAAATAATGATACCATGCAGGGTCTTCATTAAAACGCTGAAATAAATGATCCTTAGCAGGATGGAAGGAAGCAGACAGAATAGTGTATAGGGGACTTGTTGTGCCTTACATAACACACCAGGGAGAGTTTTGCACATCAGAAAATATTTGGCTGGCTCTCTTCTCCCACGCATCAGAAGATAAATGGCCATTCCATTTGCCAGCTGCATTAATCCAAAACTTTATTAATACCAAGGTTGTGCAAGACAGTGAACAGCAACTGTCAGCCTGAAATGTATTACTAGTAATCTGTATAGAAGAACTGTTTTAGCACTCTTAGTCTTACATACAAACCACCTAACATAACTTTATGTAAAATAATTCAGAAATAAGGGACATTTAAACTAAACTACAGCTCAACAGCTACATATGTGAATTAAATACATATAGGTTTATTTATTTATATAATTCATGCAACCCAGCACAGCTAGGCAGATGTCACCATTTACAAAGAAGGGATATACTGCTGTCCTCTCTGTACCCTCAGCCTGCTGATTGGACTAGGAAAAAAGCATTTAATGCACGAATGTATCAGAATGTTCCTTGTCCACATATATGCATGCAGCACAACTGATTAGCCATCAGCCAATGACAAGAGTCTGATGCTGAGTAGGTTTTTGCACTAATTGATTTTAAAAACAAACATCATTAGTTTTCCTATTTTAGCTGCAATTATTTGTGCCTTTTATATCTGTCAGGCTTTACTACACAATAATAACAGGTTAAACTACGAAACATAATTGAATTATCATTGTAGCTTCTGTCATGATGTATTTACAAATGTGTCTGCAAACAAAATGTCACTGTATATATTTCTTGGGAAAAAACACAGATGTTTTTCCTTAATAAGGTAAGGACTGAGAACAAAGCACAACCGACCAATCAAACCCAGTCAACTGGGACTGTTTCATCTCTTGCAGCAAGTTTGTAGGGTGGAAGGGACAATCTTCTTACCCAAGGGTAACCTATGTCCCTAAAGCACAACTAAACTTCCCCTACCCCCTACATTGTAAGCTCTTATGCACCGGGTCCTCAAATTTGCCTATTGCCTCTTAAACCCCACTGCTTACCCACCATTCCATATTCCCCACCTATTGTGTGTTACTTCCCCCACTTCTTAGATTTTAAGCTCTTCTGGGCAGTTTCCTCTCCTCCACCTGTGTCACTGTCTGTATCCATCTGTCAACTGCAACCCCTCTTTAATGTACAGCGTGGCATATTATGTTGGCACTATAGAAATACTGTAAAAATATTAATAATCCTTAAAAATTGCCACCAGGCTAGTACATCGCTTGTCCCTTCTGCAATAAAATACCCTTACCTGTTTGATCACAGTTTTTTTAAATATAGTCACCTATCTCTGCTTTATCATGTGCACCACTATCTTCTTTCTTTTCATCTTCCTGGTTTCGATCTTCAGCCATCTTGGCTGGACGGACCAGGATGAGGCTGGAAAGATGTAACTACTATGCATGTGCACAGAAGATCATCCAGTCCTGGCTTTCCCGGGGATCCTGGCATACCAGTTAGATTCCCAATATCATAATCAACAGCTCAATATAATAATAATATTTTAATAAATAATTTTAGATAGATAGATAGATAGATAGATAGATAGATAGATGATAGCGATCAGACAGGTAAGTATGTTTAAGTATGTTACATTGCCTGTCCCTTCTGTAATAATGAACCTGCCTGATCATTAGTTTTATTTGTGTAACTAAAGTTCTGGTTTTAGAGATACTACAACTTAAGACTCCTGACAATTTGTTTCCTCCAACATTTTGCATTCTTTTTCCCCCCATCATCAACATACTAATTACATTTTTCAATAAATGTTTCCATTTTAAAACATACCTGTTTTATATACATGTTATTACATACAGTATATTATTTTGAATTTCATAACTGGATCACTGTGCTTCTTTATGCAGTATAGGCAAACTATGGCTGGTAGGATTGGCCAGCAGAGTGCTACAGCTTCCTGAGCACATCACAGCACTTTCTCTCTATACACCCTTCCAGAAACCACAGTCCGGATGCAGTGCCTCAGTATTCCTCCTAAAAACCCTCTGCTCCAATGCAACCAGTGGGCTGGCTATTTGGATGTGTTATGCAAATATCACACTATCTTAATTGAGGAGTGTCAGTCTAAAAGAGTCTGCATGCACACCACCTTAGACAGTATCCACATAAAATGCGCAAACTCCATGATCGAAAGTACTGAACTTCATAATAATAAAAAAAAGGTTGACCAGGAATAGTGAGGCTGGAGAAAAATGAGCTGTATGATGCTGGACACCTTCCAGCCAGAAAATGAGGTGGGCTCTATATGACTTGTTGCAGATTCTAATGCAGATTGTGACAAACTAAGTGTGTAGTAAATCATAGTTATGTTTTTAGTACAGACGAGGAGTCTGTACAATTGTGCAAGGCTGGAGGAACAATGGGCAAGTGTTAAAACCTCCATCAGATATTTTTATTTCCCTCTATATTTAGTGGATAGCACTTTGAAGAATACAAGAACCAGAAAAATACGGGACTTTAATTGTGGTGGATTTATAAAAAATGATCATATACCTTTTATTTCCTTCATTAAGAAACAACAGTTAAAAATATACATGCTTCTTCCCTTAGGCAAGATTACAAATGTTAGAAGACAAGACAATATTAATGATAAAAAAAGTAGATAGCACTTTATTTTTCCAGGGACCCCATGGACACTGCAAGGTCTCTGGGAACCTAAAGGTAGTTAGTGAAAACCCAAATAGTGGGTTCCAAGTGGATGGCTTTTCCTGTAGAAGCATTGGAAAAGCTTTACAGGTATGGAACTGAAAAAAAACCCTCCTTCATTTAAAAGAGGACCTAAAAGGACAGGTTAGGCCATTTCTTTGTTCTCTTTTTTCTGTCTTTTTAAAAATCACTGCATTCAAAACCCAGCTGGCACTTCACAGGATATCTAGGAGTGTATGGTCTACAACACACTTATTTTTTAACCAACAACCACATTTGAACTTCCAGACCGATGTCTGGGAAACTTCCTAGTAATTACATTTTTCTTTACATCAGACAATCTCTCCTGCACCCCAAGAACACCACTAGATTACTACCAAAAGAGATTGGATGGCTTTTATCAATGATTGCATGAAGAATTAATACATTGAGCAAGTAAGCTGTGCTTCTTTTTAGCGTTTTGAGTGGAATTTTACATATATATTTGGAATTTTACTAATATATCTATCACAACGGATAATATTAATAATATTGATAATAAAATATATATCATTATGTAACTGTTTTATTAATCATTTTGTTTTTTTGTGGTCGCTGTTTAGTATTAGACCTATAATACACATCAGCCACAATTTGCTGACTGGTCTCCTTTAACCGAACCCGTATCATTTATTTTATTTGTATCTGCACCAAACATCTTTTCCATCTGCAATGCCTGGGGGTTTGCTTATTTTAAAGATAATGTTTCCTTTCTCCTACAGTTTTACATGCAATGCACTTCCCTAGTATTTTATCTTAATTTATGCAAATGTTCTTTTTCTACCATACAGTATTTTCATTTGTATTATTATTTTTGAGCTGCGTGATACATTGATGGGATCCTCTGTAATTTTTACTGGGAACGCGCTATTATATATTATCTAATTATCTCTCACAGGCTGTTGTGCTGCTCTGGCAAATGTATATTAGTTATAAATAAGTGATGATACAAAATAATAATCTCTTCAGCGGTATTCGGGAACAACATATTAAACCTGCTCACCAACTTGTTACAGCATTCTGCAACTTTGCAAAAACTGGGAAGCCAACATCTAAATTAGAGGGAAATATTCACTCGGGCTAAAGTGTAATCATTTATAGGACTCTGTGTATATACAAAATTCACTTTTTCCAACAAGAAAATAAAAACAGCAAAGATGTTTCTTCACCAAGGTACAATAGAATTTAAGGTATGTAGGTAATGTGAGGCAATGGGCCTGATTTAATAAAGCTCTTTGAGGCTGAAGAGAATACGCTTTCATCAGTGGAGCTGGGTGATCCAGTAAATCTGGAATAGATTTTTTCAAAGTCATTTGCTATTTGTTAGCAAATGTTTTCAATCCCAGACTAGATTCATCCCTTGTTTCCTGGATCACCCAGCTTCAATGATGAAAGTGTATCCTCTCCAGGTTTGGAGACCTTTCTTTAATCAGGCTACATGTAACAGGATCACTAAATCACCCCTCCTCCACTTTTTTTCCCCTGCTGTTTCTTCTTACATTTCTGTTCTCCAGCCTGCCACCTTAAAATAAGTAAAATTCAGTAATTCGGGGTATGTAGGAGCATGGGACTTTATCATACAGTGCAGAATTGGGTGCCTGTATGGTCATACCTCAGTACTGGGTGGGGAAAGGGTTCCTAGTCCTGTGTAGTAATCAAACTATACTGGAGCTTGCATAAGGATTTCTTCTATTAAACCCAGTAGGTGAAGGAACAGAAGGTTGGCATAAGCAGGCCCTTGGATGGAGAGGAACCAAGTGAACATGATACTTCTCTCTAAATAGACAAGCCATTTTTTTGGATAAATGTTAAAATCTGTCATGTTTTTATTGCTGTCTGCATCCCTGCTGAGGCAATTTACCTTATTTATCTTGGTGACCATTGAACAGGAAGTGATAGGAAATCCAAAATTTTGCAGTTCTCATTGGAATATGAAAGTTGCATAAATGTTTTATTAAAAATCTGCCCAGAGATTAGCTTAAAAAAAGGGTTTTTATTTGTAATATATTTTTCTAATTTTATCAAATATGATAATTCTCATACATGGGACTTAAACCAAATAATTCTTCCCCTCTTTCCTAGGTTTCCTCCAAAAAGCCTATAAATGGAATTAAAGAAATATTCAAAGCTGTACAAAGTTTTACATTGCGCTAAACTTTTTTTTTATCTGATATTTATTTATTTAAACTCTAGCATAAAAAGAAATGGTAAAGCATCAAATGCAATTATTAATTATTATCATTATTATTACTAAATATTATTATGAATTGTGTAAGAGTGGTAGGGGTATCGCCTATACATACTTTGTGATAAGTGGTGTCCCTCCTAACCACCTAAGAAAGTGGATAGATATGATCCTACATATAATTTAAATTAACTTCTAATCCTTTTCTGTTTTTTATATGCAGCAATTGATTTGAAAATACCAGTCACCTTTCTACCTAATATATTTGGTTATCAGCAATGGAACAATGGAGATCAATATAGGTTTTGTAACCTGCATGACTGACTACTATCACCAGTGGATGGTCAGGTTGCTTTAAGGGACCTTCCTAATTATGGTATTGTTGTTTATCCACTCGGAAAATAACATTTGTCACATTGAGGTTGATTTATTAAAGGAATTTGGACTGTTCACAAGGGAAAATTTACATACTTAAGTGAATGCAGTGAGGCTCTGCTTACGTTAACCTTCCAATCATGTATAAGAAGAATCCAGTTTTTTGTAGTTTTTCCTTGATTTTGGTATTTTTAGCAAAGTGAGCTATCACTACATTCAGTAAGCTAAGTAAACTATCACTTGCAAGGCGATGATTCACCTTGGTAAGTGAAACGCCTAAATACGTTTAGTAGATCACCCCATTATGTCTATAGATACCCTAAAGCTATATGGCGTATCATAAACTGTTTTGGATCAGCAGGCAGACATACATAGAGAACTGGACAGCGAATAACCAAAAAATAACTATATTTTTTACATGGAACACCATGAGAGCGTCTAGTACAGTTTGAGCTGTTTAAACTTCTAAATCCTTTTATATTCTGTAATATTCTGTAGAAATCTATGTGAAATCTAGAGGATGTGGAGATGAATACTTGAGCTATGCCAAACTGCAGCTGATGTGTAAATACCCAAAGGATCAGAAAACAGCCATTTCTAACTGAGTTAGCACTGAAGGCTAAAGAGGATAAAATTTACAAACAACTGGAAATAAAACTGCTTTACAGTATGGAAGGCGAGCAAACTCACACTGCTCTATGGAATATAAAGTTTGGTATATTTTATGTGTATACTATGTGCTACAAACAGTAAGCACATATTATAGGCAGCCAGTTATTCCTTTGGACAAAAAACATAAAATATAAATGGTCTTCCATCCAGTGCAACAAAATGACAACCTTAAAAGTTATAAAGTAGTTAAACTTTCCACTGATATAATAATTGAAAAGTGACACTATTACTAATACTTGTTAATGCAGCTTTCTGAGATAGGTTGGCTACAATGCTGCACTGTCTCTGAATTTAGAGAAGAGTTGCCATCCTAATGTAGGTTGTACCTCCTTGCACTACAATGGGATTTGTAGCTTTTCATATTGTCAATACTGATTCATAAGTCTGCAGCTTATTTAGCAGTGCCTGGGTTTATTTTAGTCCTCCCCACTCCTTTTTTAATGGATAGCTCGCTTGATGAAATCCTCCCATTGTGTGCTGTGGTGTCTGGGAGAGCGTGTGAGATACAAATTAGGGAGGATATGGCCTTATTAGGTACAGTAAGGACATTTTTTGGTTTCCCTGCCTGTGCATGACATAGTACTTGTTTAGGTATTTGTTTGGAATAAAGTAAAGTATGCAAGTTTTTCTCATTTTTTAAAAGAGCAGGATTTTTTTTTAATTTGTGTCCTATAACAGCAAATCTCCTTTCTGTCCTGTAGACACAACATAAGGTGAGAGTTAATCTTTTCAAAAAAAGGAAAATTCCCTCTAAAGCAGGTATTATTATTGGAGCAAGTGTTCCCATTAGAAGATTTCACTGTGTCACCTTCTGTCCCAATGATAATGGCCACCAGGGCAAAAAGAAGAACTAAAACTCACCTCCAGCTACAATAGCTTCTGATGTCTCTCTCTTTAAAATACTCATACCCTTCTGTGGTACCTGTGTTTTGGGTGTGCCCTGTATATCTATGTTCAGTTAACATTTTACATTATTAATTGTAAATTTATATAATTATATTAGAGGGCAGGATGATGGCTCAGTGGTTAGCACTCGGCTTTTGTAGCGCTGGGTCCCAGTTTCGAAGTTCATGGAGTTTGCAGGTTCTCCCCCTGTTTGCGTAGATTTCCTGAAGAGACGTTCTCCGGGGATTACCGGTAACATTGGTGTGGGCGGGACGAACGTCGGGAAATTCAAATAGTTTTGTATTAGATTTAATACAAAATAGCTGTTTTGAGTCCAATACAAAGAAATCCTAATATAATATATATAATACATACATGCTACTGTACAGTTATATTACAGGTTTCACTATTTTTTTACCAGATTTTTGTGTTTTTATATTTAAAGTTTATTATTAAATTTAATAAATATTGGACCTATTTCAGTGAGTTATGCCTAAGAATTATAGGCCTACAATGTAAAATAAGTTTCCATGCAAAAAATTGTAATGTTTTTTGCATGAAAATACAGACAGAATTAGAACGCTAGGGGGGTTAATGACATATGAGGTAGAGAGATTAGATTGTGAGCCCCTTTGAGGGACAGCTAGTGACATGACTTTGGACTATGTACACCGCTGTGTAATATGTTGGCACTATATAAATACTTTTTAAAATTAATATATATTAAATATATATATATATATATATATATATATATAAATACATTGCCTACTTTAGTATTGTTGCTGACTGAAGTGTACCCATCTTCAGATAGTTACTACCAGCATTATACCGTGCCATGTCACTAAGCTAAGAACTGGTTTCTTGAATGTAACAATGTGTTCATTGTACTCAAACAGTCTCTAGAGTCACCAGATCTTAATCCAATGGAGCAGCTTTGGAACAGGAAATCTGCATAATTTCCGCAACATTTGCATTTATATCAACTATTTTATCAACATGCCCATTATATCAACATGGACTAAATATTCCAGAACCTTGTTGATTTTATACCTCAGAGAATTATGGCCGTTCTAAAGGCAAAAGGGATTCCATCCCTGTATTAACAAGGTGTACCTAGGAAAGTGGTCAGTGGGTGTATATATATCATCAGCTTAACATGAAATGAATAAAAAATTGAATAAAAGGACCTTTTGTAGTTTTTCCTTAAAGTCTCTGTCCTTGGAAAATACTAATTGAAAGCAGCAGCCTGTGGCCAGTTTAAAAGCAGGAATAATGTTACAAAGAGTAAAACCTGATTAAATGGCAGGCCTAAAATGCACAATGGTATTTATTGAATGTCTGGGCTATTCATTTCAAAACTGCGTTAATCTACAGAATCTCGTTTTCACGCTACAGGTTTTAGCTGAGTAATTATTCAGGCATGGGAAGTTTCTTGCCAGCTTATCGTTGAATAATGAATCTTTTTCAAATTATTGCTGAATAAAACAGATTCTTACCGTAACATAGGTTGTAAAACTGCCAGCGATTTCTTATCTCGAACATGTAATACTAGGATCACATCACACATCCTGTTCCTCTTTAGTAAAGCAAAGTGACAGCAAATTAATGTGAGATATATAAATTAGCTGTTAGGTCACCCTCTGGGCTGAATTGTAAAAGATGGAGGAAAGGAAAATGCCTGCGGTGTAAAAAATAGCCAATCAAATGTTATTTTTCAATATTTTAATGACCACTTCCTTTTTTGTAAGAAACGGAACATTGGGACTGTTTTTATGCAGTGCGGAGGACTAGTTTATCTCATTTAGGACATTAGCTAGTAGATATGTGGAGTTTGTGCTCTCTTTTGCAAGTGTCCTTTAGTTTGTAGATTTATGTCCCATTTGTTAATGGCTTCTGCAAAGGCTACATTCATTCACATGTCCCTTTTAAAGCTAGGAACAGGCAGCTGTGAATGCTCTTAGCTGTGAGAATCAACAATTCAGTTTATAATTTTTTATTTCAGCTTTGTTTATAAACAAAGACACATCAGTGGACCTAAAAATAAAAACTTTTCTGAAGCAGACAGGACACAATTAAGAAAAATACTAAAATGTTGCATATTATTTTTTTTTAAATAAACTTTTAAGAATTTTCTTCATTTTCGTTTAAAAAAAATTACATGGCACTACATCCTTTTTTTATGTAAATTAATAAAAGCAGTTTGTCCCAACCTATGGAAGACAGTTTTAGAAATAGCATCCAGTGAGTTGCTGACCGAGCATGAAATTAGCACTACTTGGAATTAACTATTATAAGTATGTATAGCAAAAAATATCTTAAGTATGTTAAGTAATCTGGACAGAGTAAAAACAGATTAAAAACTCACCAGTTTAGTTTTTTTGTCTGTGCCTTGTTGGGGAGGTTTACCTTCGCTTCTTGTCCAAGTGATGGGGAATCTCTGTAGAAAGCAATTCTCCTCTCACACAGTTATCATTAGCACTTTCTTTCCGGACTGACATTGGTCAGCAGGACAAATGCAAAAGGAGGATGTAATAGATGACAATGAAAACCAGATGGAATAAATCTTTCCTACTTTGTCCAAAACTAGAAAAAAAGTCTTTAAACTTCATATTTTATTAAAATTACAAGATAATTGAGTTATTTTCAAATAATCAAATTTCCCCCAAAAATTTTTTTGTAAGAAGTACTTAAAAAAACTTTATACTGAATTGGCTCGGATTTTTTGTAGGAAATAGCAATGTTCTTTTACACAGGTTAATAGTAATAGTAAGAAAAGGTTTGACATAGTCTGCTATTATAAAGGTGAAAGCTCAGTAATTTGCTAGGTAAAAATATTTCTCTAACAAAAAATGTGAATGTAAATTATAGAACGTTGAAGCTGAAAGTCACATTCTTTGTGTTAATGGTCTTTTGTATTTGGATTTTTTTTATCAGTTTTCTTTCCTATTGTTTTTTAGGACTATAAAAAACTGGCCTAGCATTTCCTAATTAATAGCTAGTTATTCTTTAGTAAATCTATTCAAGGTTTTTTATACTATTCAGGCCCCCCGTTAAGTCTACAAACATTTTTTTTTCTATTTTGGATAAGGTAGAGAAGGTTAGACCTTCTACCAAGGTTTCATTGCTGCCTGTGACCCATTGGGGGGATTTCCATTACTGGGTCTTTTTAGCCTTAGTGATCATTTTCACTATGGGACTGATTTAATAAAGCTCTCTGAGGCTGGAGAGGATACACTTTATCGGTTTACACATTATCAGTGAACCTGGGTGATCCAGCAAACCTGGAATGGATTTCTTAAAAGTAATTTGCTATTTGTTAGCAAATATTTTCAATCCTGTACCAGATCCATTCAAGGGTTGCGGATCACCCAGATTGATGAAAGTGTATCCTATCCAGCCTTGGAGAGCATTAACAAATCAGGCCCAATAAGACAGAATCTGAGGGGAAACTCAACATTATATGTCATCAGAGCAACAGGTCAGGGAAAATCAACCAATGTGGATACACATTTTGTTCACTTTAAAAGAATTCCTATCATTTTCTAAAATAACCTGATAGGAGTTTCCCTAAACTAACATGATATTGGAGCTGGGCATACACCTAAAATATAATGTAAAGTTTACTTAATCTGAGGGGTTTATCATTTTTTAAATTAGGCAGAGGATTTGCAGATGTTAGGATTCAATTCTCATAGTTTGGAACCTTGTAGTTTTTCACCTAGATGTTTTGTCATTTTTAAGCCTGGTAAAACAAAACACTCCGGTACCTTCATAGGGCCCTGGAATGGGTATATGTGACCCGACAGAGAGGGAGAGGAGGGACTAGATGAAAGGTGGAGAGGGATAAGTAGACTGGGCTATAGTCTATTCCACAGTAAATTTTTCTATGCACTGCCCAAAATTGCCTTTTTGTTGCACTGGCGTATGCAGCCCATGTATTGTCAGGAGATATGCTTAAAACTAAAAAAAAAATCTTCAATCAGATCAGTTGGAAAATCTGAGTTTGGAACTCTGAGATGAATTATATCGGATATAGAGATGCCACTGTCAGACAGATGCCACTATACCTGTCATTAATAGGTACAAAAAGGCCATTGCACAGTGATATCCGTACATGGTTTGGTGGCCAGGTTGACTAAGCCATACTATACAGGTAGTCCCTGATTAACGGACATCCGACATATGGATGACTCCTAGATACCAACGGGGCTTTCCTGCTCCCTCATGTGCAGGACAGAGGTTTGATGGGGGGAGGGGCGGTTTGCATGACTTGCAGAAGAAATCGTTTGCTGTTCTGCCAGCTCTTGTAACTCTTTATTGAACAAGACAAACTCTGTGGTTGTTTCTTTTTGCATATCAGCTTGCTCCAGAAGTTAATAAATGTCTAGGCTCCATAAAGTTTTTTTTTTTCTTTGTTTGTGATTAACTCACAGTAAGGATTTTATACAGTAAATGACACCAAGCTGCTTAATAATATGTTGAGACAAAGGTCTGTCCTAATAGCATTTATTAAATAATGTACCTGTTCCGACTTACATACAAATTCAACTTAAGAACTTACCTACAGTTCCTATCTCGCATGTAACCCGGGGACTACTATATGTTGTTGACAGTTATAAAAGACAATTGCCCAGTGATAGCTGTATGTGGTGGTCATATTGTCTGAGCCCTACTATACTTGTCAAGACATAGTAAACTGTATGTGGAATTGTAACTCGGATTGCTAAAGTTCTGATCTGAGGTTGGAACAGCTCCAATCCAAGTCAGAATGAAACCTGGAACTATCCAAAAGCTTTGTCTTTTGCTTATGTATTACTAAAGTGAAATGCTGCCATATGTATGCATGTAGGACCATGTCAACACATTTTATTCTATGGACAAAATTATCATCATTTAACCCCATCTAACAAAACAAGGTCCAAAGCCATGCCCCTATAAACATTGATATTCTGGACACATGTAATTCAGAACAATGAATATAGCATGCCACAGCGGCTTTTCCATCCCGTGTACAATTTCAAGCTCAAGAGGTTTTGAAAGTGCCATTTCTATTCATACTGGAGGTTTCTTTGATGGTAGAAGTCAGATCAAAGTTAAACAATGCTGCATTTTCTTTAGAAATAAGTCTGGTTTGCTGTTCTATTACATGCTAAATTTTAAAATGACAGAAACAATTTCTCAATTTATATTTGCATTTCAATGCTTCACTGAACAAGCCAAATATCACAAACGAATGCTACAGAAAGTGATTCTGTTTATCAGAGAAACGCTAGTAGATTTTCTAGTACACCTTCTGCTGTCTGCAGGCTGAACTTAGAGTAAAGTGAATAAATCTGAAAAGTCATTTTGTAATACTTACAATTTATATGTTGAAGTTACTAGAACCTTTTAGTTTTAAAACCAGAACTGTGTAAAAAAACATTTTTTTTTGTAGAAATGTCACATCAAGCAGCCTTTTAAAAAAAAAAGGTAATTTTATTTTTATTAAAAGAAGAAATATTATATTAAGAGCTCAGGCATTTTATAGGAACAGTAAAGTTTTCTTTAAGTGAGTATAATTAAATTATATTTATGTTTTTATATATATTCTTAACCAGATCACCTCTCATTTTCTGGCAATCACCCCCACCCCCGTCCAACTCCACCCCTCACCATGCATCGTGTGCTTTATATTTTTTATACCTACATTTTCAAAACATGTTAAGCGGGTCACACAGGTTGGTTTTTAGGTTTTTAAACCTGCAGTGGCAATACTAAATCATTCATTGTATGCAAAGTACTGTGGTGACAATTAGAAGGGAGGTTCATGATGCCCTACACTCCCTAAAATCTCCCCAGTCTTCTGGGACACATGGACCTAGATAGTATTCAGCCTATTCAGTGGTATTCAGCAAGTGAGGAGGTTTAGTATTTCAATGAAATACATTTTTCAGAGGGGGGGGGACATAATATATATATTATATATATATATATATATATATATATATATATATATATATATCAGCATTTGTAGGAATTTGAGTCTTTTTGATCTTTTAGCTGTAGAATATTAGTCTAACCTTAGCCTAGTCTTTCTCTGTAAGGCATCTTATAGAGACTGATCTGTCTCCTGTCATTCTAGGCTCCTGGAAGAGGGGCAAACTGCCTTTTTTTCATGTAATCCAGACAGAACTTTCGAGCATCTATAATTTCAAACTGACACTCTGCCTAAACCAGAGGAAAACTAAAAAAAAAAATAATTCAATCTCAGAAAACCTAGAGATACAGACTGTTCTAATATATAACTGTGTAACAGTAGACATCGAGGTGTGTTTGGTCATTTGTAATGAGTTCACTTTCAAATCATTTTCCAATTTTTTCAGACTTGCTATACTTTACCTTTTTCTATATATTTTACTCAATAAACTAAGTTTTTTAGATTCTCCTTTATTGGTTCTTTGTATTTCATTTAGATTGTATTTTATTTTGTCTTTTAATATTCAGGATCAAGATGAGGGCAATTTCATGGCACAAAAGAGTGATCTTGGATGTTGACTTTGAAACCCTCGAAAATTGGTTACAGGTGTAAAGTTTGGAAATTTAATTATTGTAAGGTGCAGTGACAAAGGCTAAAACGAGAAAGAGAGTGATTTGTCCCAAAAGGAAATGACAGCAATACCAATTAAACACAAAGTTTAGCACTAATTTACTCACAAAAACATGAAAAATTTGCTATTTGGACCTTATGGGGCAGAAATAAAATGCTGTTGTGTCAAGCTCCAGTTAAAACTATTTCTTTTTTATTTTGCTTTTTAGACAGTTTTAGACTTTTCCTAAACTGAAAAGAGCAGGAGACTGAGACAACATACAAAATTAAAAGCCTCACAATGGCTTCCCAGTGGAGGACTATTTATGAGACTTTGATCTATGGAGAGAATTTACATTGATCTAAAAAGATTTCTTTCCTCCGAAATGCTCCTTTACATTTTCTATTTATTTTAGGTGAAAAGCTTAAATTACCATTATCACTAATTATTATCTTAATGTCTTATTATCACTAAAAAAACATGTACAACATCACATCTATGGACAGCATAGACTAATAGAAATTATTTAAATATAATATATTTGCTTTGATGACACTAGGGTGTAGAACATAGTCTACAAATGGCTGTGTAAAAAATTATACTGACTTTTATATGATCATCTGACATTTATATGTGACCTTATGTGATGTATTGTCATCTCAGTACTTGAAAGAGCACACAAATTGATAGGAGAGGCTTGGATTGCCCCTCTTCATCTGTTCTAAATTCTCGTTGGTAAATGGAATTTATTGATGGTTCATATAACTGCTGATGTAAAGTTAGGTTTAGTACTAATAGACTGAAGTTGCTACTAAAACATAGGGGCAACTAAACCATCATTTTATTCTTCTTAACAATTATATGACTATTTAAAGTTCAATTTACAGATAACAGTATCATTCACGATTGTGCTACACAATAGTGTACCGTCAAAATATCACTATTAGCCAGTCCTGTGATGCAGACAACCCTCCCTGTCAGCATTGTCTGGTCCTTGATGTCCACTGCACTTATAAAAAGTCACTTGGTCAAGGACCTACCTACCATCAATAGAAAAAGCTCACTGTTCTCCTACCAACTCTCTATTCCCATTAGAAAGTAGCAGACAGGCTGCACCGAACAATGCAATATTTAAAAGCATCAGCACGGTTATGCAGGGGGAAGGAGCAGTGGGCAGGGATAGGCAAAACTATGAAAAATGTATTTATACACACACATAAAAAAAAAAATAGGTTGCCAACTTTTCAAGGTAATTGCAAAGCCCCTGAACATAGTATGACTAAAATTGGTAATGGGGTGGGAGAGATGGGTTGTCAGGTGGGCCAGAAAAAAACAAAAAACAAAATCAAAAGAGTATGAAGTGTTATTATAAATTAAAGCTAAAGAATAAGCAGGAATAATGTTTTAAAACCACTCTGTGGGCGGTCGGGGGGACTTTTGAAAAGTTTCCTATGTTAAAAAAACTGTTTCCTGTTTAAGTGGAGCCTCATGAGACACATGGTTGTCATGAAGGCCAGGGAGAACTGTGGATACAAGTCTAGTAGTCCCTGAGGTGGTGTGGTAGTGGCTGGGGACCTTTTAAGAAAATAAAAGTATACACAGGAATAAAAATTTGGGGTGGTAGTAATTTCATGGACCTCCACCTCGATGCAAAATGTAGTTGTTATTAAAAATGTTGTTATTGGTTAATAACTTATGGTTACCTTTATAAGGGGCTGCTATGGCAGGTTTATAGCAAATAATGTCTTGTGTTTTATGGTAAAGTTCTGGAGGGAAGAAGGGGTAAGTGGCTGTATGAGGAAAATGTTATCCTCTCTACCCTGGGTATGTGTTTTCACTTACCCCTGCAACTTTTAACATTGGTTAACGCAAAAAGAGACTCGGAATGTCCCTTCTTCAATAACTGCTCCAACCAGAGAAACCCAGAAATCCCAACTTCCCTTGCATTGCTGGGAATGAATCCGGAGCATGGGATTTACGTCATCCTGCTATGCCCAACCAAGATGACCAAATAAAAAAGATGGCAGCATCCAGCAATGGAATGGGGATAGGTGAGTAATCATGAGTTTAGTTCCGCTTTAACTTGAAAAGTTGGCAGACGGCTTTAAATAGTGATTTTTGGACCATACTTTAACTTTGAATTACTTTAGAAATATTTCTACAGGTTCCCCTTGACCGCTCACTTCACCAGCAGTTTTGGTGATAAATCTTTGATTTGGGAGGTTGCAAATGACTATCAAAATCAGTCATTTAAATTTGCACCATAGTGAAAATTACATAATCTCTCCATTCATAAAAGTAGGATTTTCATTACAAAATCACCTTTACTGAAATGGCTTGTCAATCCCAAAGTGTGTCACATGCCAGAAGTATTTCAATTAGAAAGAGAGTTACAATTTGGTAAATATTTACTACTGGATGAAGCAGTATTGAAGTAAGCCTGTTTCCTTACCCTGCATGAGCAGCGTACAGGTTTACTTTTGAGACCAAAGAAGAAACTTTGAATGTCTCATCTTGGGATGGCTGGCTGGTAACAAGGAAACATTTGAGAAGTAATAATTAATTATTATATAACGATTCTGCTGAAAGAAAGACCTGCAGCAATGAAAAGGTATCCAAAGATGTTTTTCAGATCACTGAAAATTAAGCTCTTTGAGAGTATTATTACTGGAATAATTGTTTTGCACTTATTTTCTATTCCCATATTAAAGCTGAAATCTGGGCAGATAAAAAACACAAATTAATGCAGCTCTATACTCAATAATACATCACTGAATGCATTTTTTATAAACGTGTATTTTATTTACAAATGACACTGGTGTAAGTGCTTAGCCTATGTTAGCCTATTACAATGCTTCATCAAGCAGCACTCAGACTGGGAAAGGCATACATCCCAAAGGGCTCATATTTTCAAGGATTGTTCTGGATTCAGAGAAAAATCTTGGAGTTCTATGGAACCCAAGATGATCTCATTTATCTCCCCTTGAGTCCTGTTGGTCATTGCTGTATTAAGGCAGCAGACTAACTCCATCTATGTGGTGCCGTCAGGTAAGTGGGTATTGACATCAGAGAAAAAATTGAAAGAGAGCGGCTTTATGTCAAGGTTCTATGTCATGCTAGACTTATTTTCTGCCATAAAGAGCCGCTATCTTTCCACTTTTTCTCTTTTGAACTATTTGCTTGGCAACCACTCCAGTGGTATTTTCTAACCTTATCACTGCGGGATTGGCTTCCTCTCCTTCTGGGTATTGGCATCATTCAATAATTCTGTAATTAGTTTATTCACATTCTGGAATTCTTGCTCATCAGAAAGAACAAATATTATTATCTGCCTCTAGAACCAAGATGGTGCAGGATAGAGCATGCAGCAGCAGAGCGTTTAGAAATTTAGAGGGGAACACCTTGAGAGAAGATTTGCATGTATAGTAGGAATAATACTATAGCATATTAGTTTGGGGGGTAACTATTACAGCAGCAAAATGTATTGGCAACAGTTTGTTCC
Organism: Pyxicephalus adspersus; assembly: GCF_032062135.1. Lineage (NCBI taxonomy): Eukaryota > Metazoa > Chordata > Amphibia > Anura > Pyxicephalidae > Pyxicephalus > Pyxicephalus adspersus. Next base: position 37,514,101 of record NC_092859.1, read on the forward strand.
TGCTCTCCCTGTGCAAGGTAGGGAAGAAGGGAAGAAGTACTACTTCCTGTTATCAAAGCATGCCTTTGGCCTCCACTGAACTCCAGTGTATCTCTCAACCCCAAAAAGAACCAGTGCTTTCTTCATTTTTTCCACCAACTGCAATTCAGTTAGCAGGTGTGTAGGGGGATGTTGACACTGTGTTCTATAATAAAAAACCATAAGAAGTTGTACTGTATATGTTGCCTGGCTGTGCTTTGTAGCAGAGGTGTAAGAATCTCAGGACTAGATGGACAGAAACACAAGTTCTTTGTCAGGTAAGCTTCATTATGATATTTGCCAGTAGATCAGCATGCATTTCTATAATTATTGATCGGAGAATAGCGAACTGTAGTAAATAAATGATCAAAAATATTTCTGTAGACATACTATTTAGTGTTTTATCATGTTGGCCAAAATCAGAAAACAAAATTGTTTCTTCTATCTCCATGAGCAGGATTCACACATAGACTTTAGGTTAGCAGGAAAGTAGAAATACAATATCTGCATGTACAGAATGTGCTAACATTTGCATACAATGATTCAGCCAGTGACTCATATCTCATCCCGCAGTCACTGTCATTTTGTGACTCTGCAATTTTCTCTGGAGGACAATATATTTTAATTTTGGCCTAAGAGAAAATGGCTAAAGCCCCATGTGAAAAACAAGCGCTCAAACCACATGTTAAAAAAGAATTCTAAAATGCCCAGAATTTTCCTTTTAGCAACCTGCCATAATATTTTACTCTGGCTTATTTGGGGTAATCTGGTGACAGCTCAGTAACCACTCTGGCTTTCTGTAAAACCTAACTCCAGCCAAACACATTGATAAAAAAAACTCAATGTTTTATATACATTTTTTTGGATTAGCTTCTAATACCTGCATACCGGACAGTCCTCCTATATTATGGCACCTTTAGGGCTTATGTCAATGGCCTTTTGAAGTATAATATTTTTCTCTTACAAGTCAATGGGAATACAAAAGCAGCTCAGGGTGGTTGATTTATCCTAGAAGAAGGTCTATTGCAGGTCTGAAGAAGGTCAACTTCACGTTCAAATCACTTCAATTACAGCAACGCTGAAAAACAACAGAAGAGTCTCCAATGCAAATGGAATTTATCGAAAATTATTGGAAATTTCCACCATTAAAAGCCCTTAAAAATTCTATGGGGCTGCAGACAGACGTTAGATGTGCCACTTGAGTCCTAAAAGATAAAAAACATCAGTGTGCTACTTACCCATAACTACAATGTCAGCTTATTAGTAAAGCAGAATTTCTGCCTCAAAAAATGACCTCATACCATTTGCCTCTCTGTCCCTTACCTAGGTGAGGTTGACACACCTGACACCTCCACGTGAAGCAGCATGGAATGTATCATGGTACTATTCCAGAAAGGCAAAGACATCTACATATGAAGTGAAGAATCAGCAGAAAGTCACAGTGCATCATCAAGATGTCAGATTCAACAAGCAGGAAGATGGCCAGACCATAAAAACAATGATGGTGAGGGGGACAAGGTGTTCAGTGCAGAAGGGTCAGGGTAGGAAAGAACAATAGAATTCTCTAGGCATGTACTGTATGTTTTCCCTGGATGAATAAGCATAAAAGTTAGGCGTTTTTTATCTATATTTGGAAGAACATCTTTAATGCATCTAAAGGCATGTTTTCTAGATATTTGGTAAGAGGTTGGAATCCCTGTTCAAACACAATCAGACCTTTAGCACCAAAATAAAACGAAAACTTTTTTGGGAGTCAGTGAAAAGTATGAGCTTGCAGACAGGCAGACAGTTTGAACGAGGTGAGTACTTTGCAAATGATAATTGCCTAGCGGTCAGGCTGATTCTTTGTTCCAGTGCTTTCTGTGTCCCCTAAAATACATACAGTTTAGTTGAGTTGAGTTCTCATTTGATCCTGATTTCACTAGCTGAATGCTTTTTCCAAGTAATATTATCTATATGTGTATTTTGTATTGTTGCAAATATAAATTCTATAATTGTTTTATAGAACAAGGTTTGAGAAAATAACTAGAAAAAATAAATGTAGCAATGGGCGGCTGGCAGTCTGTTCAGACAGAAGGCTTAGAAAGCACAGGGAATCAGTGAAGACATCACTGGGTCTAAAATAAGGCAATGTAATGAAAACCAAGTAATTTTTTTTTTTTGCACATTATTAAGGTGGGGGGTGGAACCTGATAAATAATGAACAGATTTAACCTCAGCTGTAGTAATAAAATGCCTGCTGAAGTTTAAGTTAGGAAGCCTTTGTGCCAAATTCTCTATCCCTGGCACAGTGTAGCTTTGTATTCTCATCTCGCGCACAATTGCAGTTGCAGTATTCAGGGCGATGATTGATGATTGACAGCTAATAATCTATCCACACAACCTCTTTCTCCTTCATTGGAGGTTAAACACATAGCTTTCCACAGCACATGGAGCACAGAGGATTAGGGAATCCTGAAAATGTTAGAGAAATTGTATATTTCACAGCTTCACCTACTCAGCGGGGCATGACGTTCCCCAGCCAAAAATCTGCAGACCGAAGCTCGACGTGACAGTGCCCAGATGGCACCTGAGTTAGAGACATCCAGAACTGCTAGACAAAGCAGAAACAGGGAGAGTGGGAATACCACAGGTAGGGAATTCATTGTTCCTCCCATAAAACACAACCTTGCCTTAACTCTTTCATCACCTATTCATGTTCTTTTTAGCTAATAAGAAATCAGCCCTGGTTAAAGGTGGTGGCGGTGATGGGGGTCCACTCTTTGTCTCTGAAAGCAGAGATCTTTTTAAATTGTACTTTTTCTGTAAAACAATTGGTTATTCAATACATAAATATGTCAGAGGCTCTACTTTTAATTATCATAAACCTATAGGTTTTTTTTTTTTTTACATTTTTAACAACATCGTTGTTAACACTTTTTGTTCATTGCCTAGTTTCTGTAGTTGTTTTCTTTTTTTAATGAAATATTTACATGTACAAGAAGCATATTGTAGGTATAAAAGTATCCTTTAAACAAAAATCAGAAAATGTACAGAGACAGAAGGTTTGTAAATAAAAACTCAGAGATTGGCTTCTTAACTGGTAGGTGATAGGAGTGATTGTGTTTTTGTGATTGCATTTAATGAGAAAATGGCCTAATTGGCTATGAAACCAGGATGAGACCTACTGATACTAAATGATTGATTTTGTATATTACATGTGTATAATGATGGAAAAATATAGAGGAGAGCTTAGTGAAGAGTTTGGAGGTGTAAAATTGCAATGTTTAGGAAGGGGAGGAGGGATAGTAAGAGCTTATATTGAAAAGCAACAATACATAAGAAGAGAAAAACGCAGACATGAATAAGGGAATTAACATTAATTTATTTATTAAAGTAAAAGGGGAGGAGGGCAAAAAGGTAGGATATGGGGGGGGGGGGGGGGTGTACCACAGGGCAAATAAAGACTTATCACTTTCATTTGGATGAGAGTACACACTTTTTTTATGCAAGATAGTATACCAAGTCAAATTAAAGGGAAAATTAATGCAAAGACAGTATTGGTTATCTGATATTACAAAAAACTATACAAATGGCTGAAGTTAGGCTTTCAATGTTTTAGAATACATTCAGTTCAAGTGTAGACATCATAACATCATGTATTAATAAATGAGTACACTTTTTACTGCATTACTTCACTGCCCCAGCAGTAGACAAGAGAGTAAGGCCTGAAGCTGACAAGGAAGGATTGAAGCAGAGGGCCGGTATGACCAGGGGGTAAGGATTTAGGTGAGTGAGGGGTTAATGGAGAGTGGGAAAGAGAATAGGGGTGAGTAGGATTGGTTTATTCGAGTTTCGGGAGGGGAGGTTAAGAGAGGTTAAAAAGGTCAGGAACCGGAAGTGGGGTAGCAGTTTACTGAAAGTGTAAGCTTCTCACCCTTCTGTCCCTTTGTGGGAGTAAGGAGGGTGGTGGATAAGGTTGTTTGGGGGGCAGTTGAGGCCTTTGGGGGGTGTTTGAGGAGTAGTATTTGCCAGGTGGGGAGATCCATCTCAGGTGTGGTATCTCTCAGTTTACGGTAATGGGCCTAAAAGGGGGGAACAGACCTTTTAAGGATATGCGGAGTGGGCCGTGCCTTCGAGGATCTGGAGAAAAATGTTCTTTGTAAAATATAACATGTTATACACATATAAATATGTGTTTTCTTTCATTTTTTTCTTTAAAATGCACACACTGTGCCATGCAAAAAGTTATATTCTGAATTCTTCTCTTTTACTTTGCATAACTAATGATCAAAAAAATTAGTTCCAAACAAGCAAAAATGCATATGCATCAAACACATTCATTACTATATAAAAGCCTTCTAATGTTGTCACAAGCTCAGTAGTGACAGGTGATGAAAGATAGTTTATTAGCATCGAAGTGTCTGGAATGCTTTCATTCTGGCACAATGTCCCTAGATTCGCCGTGTAATGTCCCTCGGCCGCCTCTCTCTGTGCTGCAATACTACTCAGTATTCCAGTCGCCTTGGCACGGGCCGAGCAGAGCTGCTGCAGCAGTGTCAGTCTGACAAACAGGTCCCATATGAAGAACCTTCCTGGGGCATACACAGCCTTAATTTGCAAATAGACTCTCCCCTTTCCTAATGACCATTTTAAACCCCGACATGGCAAATATATGCTGGTCATTTCTTCTTTTTCTGGCACCAAGGATCCAGCAGAAAGGTTTAACCTGTGCAGTAGACTTATAAATTTCCCTGACAAGGACACGGATAATGCAACTGATCATTCCCAGGAAAGATTGGCTTCTCATTCCTTATATGTCTTAACAGTTCATATGTCCGTCACTTATATAGAATGACGCTTGTGATACATTATTATCTCCCCCTGGTGGCACTGGCTACCTTGACCCTCCTCCCTTTCACAGCTCATCTGTGTCTGAGTCATCCTGCAGGATTCTGCTTTCTTTCCACTATCTGCCCTTTGCCATATAACAAGTCACCCGCTATATTGCTCTGTTTATTATTCCACACAGCTCTTTCCATAAATAACGCTTACCTCTAATAATCCCCTCCTCCAAATCATTACCCTAGCATGGATTTCCATTTTAACATTCAGCCCAGTCCTTAAAAGACAAGTATGTCTAAAGCTTATATTTTAATTCTGCATGGATTTTAAGAGAATGGATCATCCACTGGCCTTTTATACCTCTTGACGCCTCAGAAAGAGTGATCTGCTAAACAACTGGCACTATGCCTGTACTGCAGCCAGTAGGCTATCACCTTTTTACATTTTTTTTTATATAAATATGAGTTCTATATATAATGAGGTCTAAACACAACCAGTTTTCAGTCTTTTTTTCTCTTTTTTCAAGATTTCCCTTCTTTGTCCACGGCGATTTTTCCAGCAACACTTTTCTTGTACTATGATAATATTCACCTTTTGTTTTAGGACAATGGAAACAAGATAGGACTATTGTCTATACCAGTATTTTGCAACCAGGGGTCTGTGGAACCCTAGGGTGACTCCTGAGGTTGCTAGAGGTTCCTAATTTGGATCTCTCATTTTACCTGACACCAATGATCTTTTTGACTAACTGTAAGGTTGAAATTGACCACCATGCTAATATAAAGTAGGCTGTGGATATAGTAAATATAACAGGGTTTTCCTAGGACCTCAAAGTTATTTCATAGTTCTACTATGTTAAAAGGGGCACGAAAAGCTGATCTAGATCATAGAGGGGGGTAATTCTGCAGTCCCCAGAGACCAATGTAACTGACATGAGAGCAACACAAACTGATAGAACAGTTCTGAAGAAGTTTAACAGCTATTTATTTCACCTTGTAGATATCATAGCATAAATGAAGTGTAAAAAAAATCTCAAGTTTTTTTGTTTTTTTTTGGTGCTATCTGGAGCTTCCTTAGAGATTTCCCCTCACATTCTATGAATACATGTTTTACTCAGGAAGTGAGGGGAAACTCTCCTAAAGCAACACAATACAAATGCTTTTATTTTATTGGGGAGTATAGAAAGGCTAGAACCCCTGTCAGTTGATTATTTTTGCCAGTGGTAAAATGTAGTTAGTTTTCACAAGACATGAAGGGAAGAGCTCCCTTATACCCAAAAGCACTGTATATTTTGTGCTGCCCCAACTAGAGACCTTTTCTATAAATTCCTGTTTATACAGGGAGTGAAGAAAAGTCTCCTTAATGGCAATATGGAATTTTCAGGTGCACTCCCTGCAGCAAAAATCTCAAGATAATAGGTGATGCTGAAATAACCATGATGGATAAAGGCCTTATTATAGCTCTGGAATGTTGTTTTTTTGTGATTATTAAAAAACTCCTAATGACAAGATGCCAGATGATAAAGTGATATAATGAGGATATTTTAAGCTCTAGTTTCCCACCTTTATTACACCTTTATTAAAAACCTGCCATAACTCCAAACCTCTATCAATTCTATCCAAATCACTAAAAGAAAAAATAAATGAAATAAATGCTTAAAATATTCTCAATATTAGTTCCAAAAACTTTGTATAATGTCTGGTTTGTAAATATTATGGTACATCTATATGTTCTCAGTACACAAGCAGATTCTACATGGGGTCACACCATCCCTGTTGGAGTTTTATTTAATTTACATTATGGAGAATGTAACAGAAAGCTCTGAAACACAAATGTGGGTGAGGCCTAGTACACACAAGAAGATCTGCTGCTAATTCTGCACTTAACTAATGTCAACTCAACCCACTCTACCAACTTACAAAAACTATTGGATTATTCAGAACACGATATTTGATTTTGTCCTTCATACATCATGTACTTTCAGTAAAAATTGGGGGGTACACTTCCTGTTTGTCCTCCCCCACTGCTTCTCAATGGAACAGAACAATGCTGTCTGCACAGCGTTTGTTTGTTTCAAAGGCTATAATTGAGCTTGCGTATGGAGTTTTAGCATGGGTATCGTTCCGCAGTTTGTCATTTTTGGTGACTAATCGGTCTAACCTTTATGTTATTCCTCGCATATACTCCTTTTTGTTTATCTTGTTTGTTTAATCTTTCCTGTGTATCTCTGCCATCTCTTTTGTCTGAGCTGAGTAATCTACTCTGACTCCCCCTTTTTTCTCTCTGATGTCACAGTCATTGCATTAAATGGCTCCAGTGCCTGCAATCCCCCAGTCCCTCCTCATCATCAATATCCACAGCACATTATGCATTCAGACCGAGTCTCCTTTTTGTCTGATTTAGTCTATTAGAGGCTGCAGCCAAGTAAAACGAGAGCTTTGCTCTCTCACGCACACACACAGCTCTGGTACTTTGCCTCATTCCTGCCCTGCAGCATTCACTGCTGTTCAAACACTGACCCCTCCACATATGGCTGTCAGTGTTCTTCAATCAAGCTGACAGCAAAACTACCTGACAACATGCCTTTGGAGAGATAATCTTTGTAACTGGTGTACAGGACAAGGGAACTTGGGCTGCATTATGTAATAAATGTAGTAACCTACAGCAGACAATCAATATGTTTGTATATACATTATATATATATATATATGTATATATATATATATATATATATATATATATATATATATATATATATAAATATATGAGAGTAAGAGTGTTCACATAAGTGTCCCTGGTATTAGCCCTAATAGCCCAATCACTTGAAAAGAACTCACATACTGCAAAGTTTAATTTACTTCTATTTTGCTCACCCTCAACCTCCATTAACATAATGATTAAAAAAACTTTCTGTTATATTACATACCCACTGTTGCTTTTTTTGGCTCTTTGTGCATTACATTACATCAACCTACATCAACCCCTACCTAAGTATTTTCTCATGAGCCTTCAGAACGAATACAAGCAGTGCTGGCTGTCTATATAAATATGGAAATGCATTGATATATGGCATTTGAAGGAATGGGCATTCATAGGTAAGCATGCACAACAACCCTGACTAACGTTCACATGCATTGCTGCATCACAATGATTAAAGGGATTTATATCCAGTAAATTAAGAGTACAGGTCAGAAACAGTTCAGCTGGAAAATGAATGGTCTAGCTGCTGCTGGATGTCCTTCAGCCAGGAAATGTGGCAGGCCCTTTGGGACTCACTGCAGTTTTTATTGCATATTATGAGAAGATCACAGCGTGCAGTGAATCCAGAATAAGCAAATTTACTACAGGTGAAGAGCCTGTAAACAAGACTTAATAAACAAGACTAATGGGAGAGCCATTCACTAAAACATTACATTGTAAATGCACAGCACCCAACTGTTTCTCATATGGAAACCACTTTTGGAACCAAATCTCTCTAGCCTTTCTCTGTTGGCTGTTTCTCTTTTTTAATTAGAACTTCATAAAAATATACATCTACTCAAACTGTTTTACTGCACTAAGACTTTTAGTCAACCTCTAAAGTACTGCATTTGTTATTAGAAAAAAAAACAGAATAAAGGAGATGTAGTGGAAGCTGTGTGCCTAACTAATCATTTGTTCTAAAAGATGTTCCTCTTTCTCCGAAATTTGGGAGATTCCCCCCTTGCCATCCATTAGGTATTTTTTCATTATACTGTATGGTAAGTCTGAGTTGTCCAGATTTGTGATGTTTGTATGGTCACATAATAGAAAGCAATTTTTGCTGAACCATTGGAGGTGTGGAAAGCATATGCCTGTTTAGAGCCCGTTAATAGTGCTGTATAATAAAAGAATTGCGGTGAGGTCTGAGAGATACACTTGAATGATACCCAAATGGCATTTTACCGGCCTGGCTAATGAAGATACGATTTTTTGCCAATATCATGAATACTAAATGCTGGTATTTCTCCCAGAAAAGGTATGATAATCTAATTACCTATGAGTAAACAGGCAGCTTACATCTGTAAATGCTGGACTTTGCAAAGAAGGAAGTTAGTACTTGGAGCATAAACAATACAGCTACGTGACATGCTTTATACAACACTGGACATTCTGTTTATTTACTGATGTGTGTAGGTTACAGGACCTTTCAAACTTTGCACCATTAAGTATCTCTGTCTAAGCAGTTTATTTTGCAGTCTTCAGCTGTGCCAACCCAAATAAAAAACAGGCTGCTGACGTGACTGGGAAATTTGCCTTATTCTGACGCCTCTCCTAATTTTATGTTGTGGAGCCAGATGCACACAGCTTGCCATCAGAGCCGTGAAGTGTAACATTACATTACTTAGGAAAGCACCTAGGTGGAACTGCTGTATGTTTGCTACTGATGCCCCAGAGTTTTCTCTGAGAGCTACTTAATGTTTAAAAAGGTACACACAAATATTAGCTTTGCTGCCAGGGGGCTGACATAGAATGCACACAGTACACAGAGAAGAGACAGTATCAGAGGTTGGGATTTGGTAAGTCTCTTTTTAATATTTTTTTTTGTATCTGAAATAGGGTGTATAGGTAAAAAGTGCAATTGCAACTTTAGCATAAATAATTAGATTCTGATCTCCGTTTCACTTTTGGGTGTCTCAACCACATTTAAAGGAAATGTATTACAGATGTATCACATTTTTGTTTTTTATATTAAAAAGTAAAATAATGTAAATGATGTAATACCAATACATGGTATAGCAAGTTTTCCAGCTATTTAGTCTTTAGTACAAAAAGTGCAGATGAAACGTGTCAATGTTTATTGAGACAAAGTATGAACTTTGTATGTCACTGTTTTTTGCTTTGAGCAATTTGTTTTTAATGAATCAAATATATTTATAGTTTTAACTATTTATGTATTGTTGATTATGTAATAAAGTATATATTTGTTCTATTTTTTGTAAACCAAATGGTACATTTATCCAGAGCATGTGCCTCAAAAGTCCCAATTAATCTTGTTGCTTTCAACAATACATAATAATTGAAAATATTTTAGTTTTGTATATAACGTCCAATTTTTTTCTGTACTTGCTCACCTATCATCAATATCGTTTATAGAAGGTTACGTCCCTCGATCTCGTGCAGTGCAAGATCAGGTGACGTAGCAAGAAGAACAAAGATGGCAGTGCCCAGTGCTTCCTCTGCGCCAGGATAAAAACAGATAACAGGATGGCACAGGACCCAATCAAGGACATCTATGGTGAGATTGAGAGATTTTAGGAATTAAAAGTGAGATTTTTTTATTTTCAGTTTAGTTCCGCTTTAAATATCAAACAATATCTGAAAAAGTTATATACAGGTAGTCCCTGAGTTAAGAACATCTGACATACAAACAACTCCAAGATACATAAGGGGCTTCCCTGCTTGCTCATGTGCAGGACAGAGGCTTGATGGGGGGGAGGGGGTGGTTTGCATGACTTGCAGAAGAAATCTTTTGCTAAACACAGCTGAGGTTGTGGGTAATCCTAAGAGCTGGGCTGATCTGTAACATCTTGTAACTCTTTAATGACTAAGATGAACTCTGCAGTTGTTTCTTTTTGCATATCAAGGCACAGCTTGCCCCAGAACCTAATAAATGTCTAGTCTCCATAAAGTTTTTTTTTGCTTTGTTTGTGATTAACTCACAGTGAGGATTTTATACAGTAACTGACACCTCCCTGCCTAATATTATGTTGAGACAAACATCTGTCCTAATTGCATTTATTAAATTAATGTACCTGTTCCAACTTACATACAAATTCAACTTAAGAACAAACCTACAGTCCCTATCTCATATGTAACCCGGGGACAACCTGTGTATAAATAAAAAATCATCCATAATCTTAAGAGAGTTATTTGTGGGGTTCCATAATCTATTTGCACATGAAGTACATAGGAAGGGTTAAGAAAACCTCAGCCACATTGCTTTATAGATTGTGTTCTGACAATTATTAAGATGGCATTTATAGAAAAGCACTGTGCTGCAGGCACCTCCATTACGTTGCTGAAATAAAATTCATTAAAAAAGGTTTCACTCCCATCTGGAAATGGCTAACAGTCATCAGTCTCATTTCACAGTCCCCTTAAAAACGAAGAAATGAAAGTCTAAATGAAACACAAATGGAGTCAGAATGCATTAGGGAGAGTGTATCAGCAGTTCCACTCCAGCAGGCATGGCTGGTGCTTGGCAGCTGCGGAGATCCCCCACCTTGCAGCTGCTCCAATAGGAATGCCCTGCGCATTCAGGCACCAGACAGATAGGAAGCTGAGCTCATGGTAATCATCATGAAAGCACAGATGACGTTCGCAATGTGTTAAGTATTACGCACCCCATCAATGTAAACATTTATCAGGTTTCTTAAAGCTGTACAATAATCTGTGTCTGTAGGCATTTTACCTAATGCTAGAATAAATAACTTGAGTCCATGATCAGGCAGGTCATTATTACAGAAAGGGACAGGCGATGCCCCTTTTGGAATATTATGTTTTACCCACATTGTTCTGGGTTTCTTCCATCAAGGCAGAACTAAGCATGTGCAGAGTCAGCTTTCTTTGCCAGGGAAACCCAGCAAACCCACCTTCCGTTGCGACTGTGCAGGAGGTCAATAATCTTGCACATGCAAGGGAGTTTTTACATCCCCACCGGTGCAGGGGTTATGTCATTCCGGCATGGCCAGTCAAGATGGTTGGAGATTGTGTATAAAAAAAGAAGAGAAGGAAGATAGTGGCACCCTGAGATGGAACATAGAAAGGTAAAATGGGTTTAGTTCTACTTTAGTGAGTTTTTTGCTGCTCTTCCTTCAAATAACTTACAGGTCTGCAGGGAACCCCTACTATAATTACTGGATCCACAGGTTACAGTACCTAGTGTGTTGTTCATTATAAAAAATGCCTCTTACGTTGGCCAGTGGAATGAATGTCTCACTTTCGAATGGTACATTTTTCATTGCGCAAGGAATCCGCAGCAACCTCTGAAGGAGTCCTGGAGAAACACCAGCATAAGGTAGGAACTATCAGGGCTAAATAAACATTAAGGTGAAAAAGAAACCCAAATATCGGACAAGATGAACATTTTTTTTTGAATGTATAAAGCATAAATAACAAAATATGTAATTATATATCTGAAAGGAACAAATAGGAGAAGGGTTTAAATATATTTTTATGTTCCACAGAGACATGAGGCCTAACTGTGGAATTTGTAAATTTGAAATAAAGAGAAGGGAACGGTCATATCTGCCAATAAATGTAAATATCTGTCCATGGAATTCTGAGATTAGTGCGCCTCTTCCAAAAACCGAGGATCTGTCCAGCAAGGACGAGACCAGATAATTCTCTGCTGCATTTTATTACCGGTCTTGTCCTCGTTTTACAGCACATTGGCCAATTTTTGGCTATGAAGTGAAGAGTAAGAACCTCAAAGTTTTTTTTTCCCTTTAGTACTATTGGTGGAGATTTAGGTCGGTCTGAGGTGTGTTGTAGATGTTGGTAGCCAGTTGGTTGTCCTAAAACTTTCACTTCCAGGGACTGGCCTGGAGTTTCCTTAGACTCTAGCCTAGATAACAAGCAGCTAAAAACTTTCCCTTAAAATAGGTGCCCCTGTGATAAGAGGTGTTCTAGCCCCCCCCCAAAAAAGACTCTGACACACACAAAATGGCTGCTCCCTGACTGGACAGCTGGAAGCTTGATTTCTGAAAGTTCTTTGAAGAGGATAATCTATCATTGGAGAACCTGGGTTGGCTGGCATTAACAAATCAGGCCCAGTATCTCCCAGGCCCTGGCAGACACCAGTGACAGTGGTAACTACTACAGACTTGTACCTGTGTTGGTGCTGAACCAGTGTGTAAAGTCCATACAAATGGAAAGCAGACAGTAATACCACATTTTTTAAAGTGTTTTATTTTTAAATGTCCTTTGGTAAATATTTTTGACCTCTCTATATTTCTGGTGGTCACTGTCAACAGGAAAGTAATGTGTTTTTGGAAGTAATTGAAAATCTACACATTTTCAGTTCAGAAAGTATTCAAGCTAAAAACAGCCATTCAGGTAGCATTTGCAGAAGGAGCTCAGAAAAGGAGCATGTGTATTTTTCTTCAATTAATTAGATGATTGCATACCTCCCATTCTTTCTTTAAATAAAAAAAAAAATCCCACATCACCCCATATCTGGCAATAGAACATAAAGGTTTAATTGATCCCACTGATTTTAGAATCTGACTGGACAATTTTGCAAAAACTGATGGCATTTAAACAATACAGGATTCAATATAAAAACATCCCTTTCACCTGTCCACATGCATAATCTCAAATATGTAATTACCAGTGTCAACACATGTAATTAAAGTATATGTAAATCTAATTAATATAGCACTTATCATATTTGCCTATTTTGATTCGGTAAATATATCATTGATAACATTTTGTTACATCTGTTTGCTAAGTACACACGAAAAATACCCACTGTTCTTACCAAATCCCACAGTGGGTCCTCTGCTGGGTAACCCTGACCAGTTTGGTCTGTAAATTACTGAACAACCCCACCCAAATGTTAAATCAGAACTATAGTTACACATTGAAATACTGGAAGCAGGCAGGATTTTGCTGAAGATAGGACAGGCAATGTCCCCCCTGCAATAAAAAGTACTTACCTTCCTGTTCGCTCATGCAGAGTGTATGATGCTGGAATATGCTGGGTATCCCTGCATCCCCTAAACTCCTGTGCAGATGCGGGAGCGTCATTCCATCCTGGCCAAAGATCGGACATCTGGAAGAAGACCACATGAATATGCTTGTGCTTGTAAAGGAGCAAGAACAGGTTAATGTATATTGAAAAATTGTAAAGCAAGTACTTTTTTTTATTGCATTGCCTGTTTCTTCTGCAATAAAGGTGACCTGCCTGGTTGAAAGTTTTCCTATTTCTGTGGTTTAAGTTCCTTTTTAAGGAGTTAATAAAAGGGGAGGGTGTACTGCTGTCCATAACTGGAGTAAGCAGCCTAGGATGGCTGATTTCCAAAAATAAAATTGTCAGTTACTGTCACCCTAGGAAGCACAGGGTGTTACAAGCAGGTTCAAGAGGAGTAAAGAGCTCTCAAAGCACCATACTCACACCATCTCTTCCCTCACTGCTCTTCCCTGCAGTAATTTATTTATTCATTATATTATTATATAAACGGTTATTTAGAAGCCCAATGCAGTGTCCAAAAACACTGCCCAATTCTCAACATATACATAAATTGAACTGCTTGCAACAGCTTATGCAAGTGTTTGTAAGTACAAGCAAGGATTTATTGAAAGAAATTTTAGGCATTTTTGAAGTCCAAAATCATTTAAGACAGGAAATAACCCTTTTACTTTTAGGAGTTTATTGATATTCCACACTAACAAGAGTCATTGTCATTAATTCAGTCAGGTGCAGTCAGGGACAGCTTTCCCTCTTGCACAATGGCTTATGGAATCTAGACAATGATAGTCACATTTCTATCTGGTTGATCTTCATGTTTGTTTTCATGAAGAGAAGAGCAACCAGTGTAGGATGTGAAGCCGTCAGCACATGAATGAATCATTTCATGGATAGGAGAGGGGGCACATACACTCACTACCCCATTTCTCACCCAGGATGGTCCCAACCCTTTTAGATAATAATGGTTTCAATATTAGAGGAGTCTCTTGCTTTAGGCATTAAAAATGCCTAAAAACACCTCCAAATGCCTGTACAAGTGAATTTAGTGGGGTTTATGGTCTAGAAGAGTGATAATGCCTTTGCTACAAAAAACAGCAAATTTTGTTCAGAAGTTTTTATGAGCGAATCTGCAGTACAAAACAGACTTGGGTCAGTAACAGTTCTAAACACATTCCAGCTCTATCCCTATTATACAGTATACACTGACACAAACAAAATCCTGTTGTGAAGTATTTAATCAGTTCTGACATTAGGCATGGGACTTTGGAATTTTAATTAAAGCAGAAAATATAAAGCGCCAGATCAAACTATCATGCATTTTCCCAAATCATTTACAACACTATCTCACATAATTCCCTTTGTCATTTCAAAAGCATCTTTATCAATTATGTAGCATTACATGTTATAAAGAGCAGGCTGCTTAAGTGTGAAGATTTGCAGTCCGAATGCATTACCAGTGATACAAGAAGTAGGACATTAATAGTAGTCTTCCTTACAGAAAATTGTAATGTATATTGTACAGCACATAAATCAGGACCAGAATTAGTTTTAGAATACAAGAATCTACTATGGGTAAATATTTCATTCTAAATGCAGCCAAAAAAATAACACTGTTTTTCCAACACTACATAAATAACTACTAAATAAAACTTTGCTTTAATATAATAATAACATACTACCACATATAGTTATATGCATGGGATACCACATTATCATTCCATGCATAAGCTCTGCATTTTCTCATTTTCTGTTAAAATATTGTCACATGAAAAAGTAAGTACACCCCATTCTCCCTCATGAGTCCAACAATGGCTGTAAGTATCTCCTTATTTAGTCCTGGCAGCCCCAGGGAACACTGGAATACCATTTCCCAACACCCTGCAACAGGCAGTTCAGTGGTAAGCATGTTTTATTGCAGAAAGAACATCGCAGTCCCTTCTGCAATATGAAATTCTGTGTGATTGCAGTTTTGAAATGCTTAACTTTAGTTTTAAATACAAAACTGAAATATATATTGTTTTTTTGAAACTTTGGTTTGTCAAATGATTTTTTTTATTTCTGTTCATACAGTCCTAAATAAAAGCTTTATGACCTGATTATTATTTGCTTCAGGTATACGAAACAGCTTGTAACATTAACTTGTGATTAGACATTAAGGGAGCAAAATTAGACTGGTCAGTGTTCTTTGCACCTATTAGCATGTTTAGTATATATATATATATATATATATATATATATATATATATATATTTGAGTATCATAGGATAACATTTAAAGCAGGCATTATATATAGTATTACCATATACTACGACAATATGCATCATTAGGTCTCTAATATCAAGGGAATATATTGTTTTTGCACCCTGGTCTAAAGGGTGCAAAAACAATCACAATCACAGCTAAAAAATCACAATCTCATTTTTATTTGGAGAATTTATGCATTTGCTATTGTATATTTCAATCTGAACATGAAATATCAATAAGATATTTTTTACATTGCAATTCCAAAATCATTGGGGAAATGTACAGCGTGCTCTTTTTCTGTAAGTAGAAATGTCACATGGCTTTCATTCGGTTTACAGAGGACTCAAACAAAGGTCAGGGCCACAAACCATTGTGATCAGTGTACCTATGTATTTTAATATTTTATTCCTAGTGCACAGCATGGCCAGGTCACAAGAACACCAAACGGCTATTACTCACCTGCAACAGGGCCATCATTTGTTTCATAAAATAGTCTATATCTAGGTGCTAAAGTTGTGCATACAGTACTAACCTCAGATAGTGCTGGACACTGCCCTAGAACAGTTTCTGTGCCTACAAATAAAATGATGCCCATGTACAAACACATTTACTGTATAGATAGATAGATAGATAGATAGATAGATAGATAGATAGATAGATAGATAGATAGACAGATATTACACTTGACTTGACTGCTAAAAATAAAAAAGAATAGGCTTAAGGTAAAAACAAACTCCTGGTACCCCAAAGAGGCTTTGGCCTAAAGAAAAGGAAATAGAAAGGTCAAAACTTTATTGGTAATATCAGCAACAATTTCCAAAATACAACCAAATGAACAAACTTCATTTAATAAGTACACAATCCTAGTCTAAAGGTTTAAGTTTCAGACCAGAATCAAAGTAACAAAAATGTACCAATGACAAAGAACAGACAACATCTGAATTCTGTTAATGTACAATTTGCCAATAAGGCCATAACAGCCAACAAAACAGAGATAGCAACTTTTATGACAGCAGGACAAATAAAGGGGACAAATATTTCCAGTAGGAATACGGACAGTAGGACTAAAAACTTGATAGAGGGGCTAGCCGTTCCTTATGTTATCCAAAGCTGAAACAAAAGCACTTATGAAATATATCCACAAATACCACTCCTCACAGAGGCAGCAGTAGCAGTAGTAACCCTCTTTATTGCATATTATTCTAAGAAAAGGCAAGTGGAATTTAGGTAACACCACACATCATACTGCCAAGCTTCCAGCAGTCAGGGGTCTCTTTTACTACTGTATATCTCAAGGAATTTTCACTGTGTTACCTGAAACTCTCTCGTAGTAATCAAATATAGCAACTGTTCTGAACAGTTTATAGGTAGCTTTTAAGATGCAGACCTCACAAAACATCTACCAGCACACATAACAGGAGAGGGGCTTGGAGAAGAAAATTCAAACTGGTAATTGAAGTTGACTCAGGAATTGCCAAAGTTGTGACCAAATTGGCTGAATCTTACTATACCTGTCAAGGCGGTGAAAACTTTCATCAGATATATTGGTCTAATATTTGGTCATGATAGCATTACACAGTTGCCAAAGATTGGTCAGCTGCACATCCATACTCTTCAGGTATAAGGGGATAGATATGGTCTTCAACAATATTAAGGTAGGCTGTGGCCTTTAAACAACTCTTAGATGGTGCAAAGGGGCCCAAAAGTTTTTAAAAAATATCACTTCCCCCACATTGTTACAGCACCAGCCTGAGTCATGTATATACGGTAGGGTGGGTCCATGCTTCCATGTTGTTGACGCCAGATTTTGACCCTACTATTGAATCTCAGACCAGGCAACGATTTTGCTTTCTTCTTTATTTCAATTTTGGTGAGCCTATGCAAATTATAGCCTTAGGTGTTTTTTTTTTTTTAGCCGATAGGAATGGCACCCACTATGGCTTCCTGCCTCTGTAGCTCAACTCTTTTAAGGTTCGACATGTTGGGAGTTCAGAGATGCCTTTCTGTGTACCTTGGTTGCAGGTATTTGAGACACTTACTTTTCTATCACCTCAAATAAGTCTGGGCATTTTTCTCAAACCTCTGGCACTAACAATGCATTTTTGCCCAGAGAACCGCACCTCACCAAAATGTTCCCTTTCTCACATTACTCTGTGTAAACCCTAAGGATTGTTGTGTTTAAAAATTCCAGCAGATTAGCAGATTCTGAAATACTCTTACCAGTCCACCTGGCAATAAAACCACACCACATTCAAAGTCACTTAAATCAACTTTCTTCACTATTCTGGTTCCCAGTCTGAACTTCAGCAGGTCACCTATCTTGTCAATGACTCTATATATATAATATGTACTATTACAGATCCAATATATATAAATATAAAAATTCACCTTTAAGATACGTTTCCTACAATTTCATCACTTTTACAGTATATACCTATTTTCAGAGTAATTTACAGTTATGCAGTATGCACAACATTTTTCTTCCATCATTTTCCTTAGAAAACACAAACTCCCACACAATTCCCTGTTATAAAACATTGTTTGAGAACTATTATACTGTAATAGCCGTCACCATGTTGTGAGTTCTGTATTAATAAACATTGGCTGTGTGCTGGCACTGGGCTCCCCATGGACATGGCAGCTCTCTCCTAGCCTGCACTCAGCTGTGATAATCACAGTTATCCTCAGCCTGCCCGTAGCTAACCCTGATACCAGGCAGGTAAAAACCACCCCATGCTGCGTAATTGTACACCTTTGTCGATTCTCTGCCACTCACAGCAACAGGATCTCAGCACATTCATCTAACAAAATTAAAACAGCCGCATTTTTCACTTTTCCAGGTGATTAACCCTTTATTGTATTCTCTACATATTCTATCTGTTGTGCACCATAGGGGACCAAATAACACAAGAAAACAAATGCTAATCTAAGTGTATTAGATAAAAGTAAACAACCTGGAAAGGGAGTAGTTCTGTTCTGTACCAACCCCAGCTTTTCACCACCCAAGACGACTGGTAGTAACAGTTTTTGGTGATAAAAATTTATGATCTCATGTTGGTGTTTCCCAACTGAATCACTTAATAACTAACTGCTAGCGATATACATTTTTTTATTTTACTATGGGGACAATGAAACATGGCATCCATTGCTCGTTTCTGTACATCTGCCTATCCTTATTCCTATAGCTCATTCATTCTAAATGTTACCTATCATTGATACTATCATACTATACTTACTATACTATTGAACTATCATTGAAAAAAAAAAAATCCAACTTACCTTTACTCCTGCAGAGCCATTGATCCCTTCAGAGCTGTCCTCAATTTGGTCCCGCACTGTCCAGGTTTCTTCCTTCGTCCCGGCACAGGGGAAATGCTGAGTGCTACCATCTTCTTCCCTCTTCTTCCTACTTGTGGCTACATCACTCGATCTCACACTGCGCAGGTGCGAGATGGGGTAAGTACCTGCCGTAAATAAAAAAAATCTCAGTGCACATGCGTGAGATTGTAAACTTTTTTTTGCATTATACTGGAGAAGGTAGACTATCAAAAGGGAACATTGATTGTATGGATTTGGTCCAGGATTGCCAGCTAAAAGCAAATTTTTACGAAATCCATTCCAGAATGGCTGGATCACCAAGGTTCTCTGATTTCAGTTTTATTAAGCTTTATTTAATCAGGTACATTGTTTGTAGGTGGTTGTTTGTGGGCCCCAACAGATCACTAGTTTTTTGTTTTCCATTTTTTAAAAACTAATTGTCACTCTTATAATGCCACACATCTAAAAGAGGATGAGACTTTGTCTAATGGTGATCAGCTCATTAATCACTATACCAAATTCACATTATTGATCAGAAAATCGTTGTACTGATTGCCATATTTGAAAGTGGCATACATTTTAGTTGTGGCCGCAATTGACACTTTTAAAACGGCCACAAACAGGTAAGATAATGTAAAGAAGCAGTTTATATACAGCATTTGGTTAGGTTTTACCTTATATCAGCCAGAACAGTGTAGTAGTAGTGATTTGTGATTAGCTGTTCTAGATTACTACAAGCTACATATAAACTTCCAAAAAAATGTAATATTCATATTTTACCAAACAAACGAAAATTATATAGAAAGTCAGAAAGTTTTTTTTTTTTTTTTGCCTAATGAATAAGCTCCCCGCTGTCTTTTTTTCTAAATGTGAGGACATCTCTGTGGCTCTTCCTCTGTGTTTTTCTTGTATCCTTGCCTGCATGTTTAAGGTTTAGCAGAGATATAATAATCTCCCTGAGACATTCCCAGGGCTTAAAATGAAGTAATGTCAAATACCATTTCTGAGAATTCCGTTTGCTTCTGCTGCTTTGAAGGTCAGAATGAAATCCCCCAGTGTCTTCCCTTTCCCCAATATATATTGATTTAATAACACACTACTTTTCAGATCTTAGCGGTATAGCATGTTCAAATAAAAGGCTACTTGGCTCATCTGCACAAAAACGTTGGAGGTAGAATTTTGTACACTCCCAGCTAGTTTTTATGTTAGACGATTACAGCTTAATTTACAAAATAGATTCAAAATAGAGAATATGATGGGATTTGAAGATGTAATTCCTGTTAGCTTCTAATGCTTTATATATATATATATATATATATATATATATATATATATATATATATATACTGGATATTGCAATTTAGTACTTTCACCTTTGCGTCATTTATTTCGTTTCATTGATTAATCTCGTCCTACAGTGGTAGTCCACTCAAAGAAGCATCCTAAAGGATTACGGGCTAAAAGGCACTTGGCTAGGATACCACTTTTACTCATACTAACTACAGTACCTGATATGCAATGACAACAATTCATCTTCCGTCAATGAACGTCATATCTCGAAAGGTAACAGGTTTCCCCAACAAATATACAAAGATACTTCACCACCTCTGAAAGCATTGTGTAGATATTGCTCACCTCCAAGAAATTCATTTATACACAATATGACTTTCAGGTTATGCAATCGTCTTGGGTGGGTATGGCTTAGGGCAGTATTTTCCAGTGACACCAATGATCCTTTTGGGCTATCTGTAAAGGTAACTTTCTTAATACCGGCCAGCAATGTAAAAGCATTCTTCCGACAGATCATGCTATTGTACTGTGAGCTAAGGATATAGTAATTATAGTAGGGGTTCCCTAGAACCTGAAAGTTATTTCAAGGGTTCTCCTTTGTTGAAAAGGTTGGGAAAGCTTGATTTAGCGACTTAGGATATAAAATAGGAGTCCTAAAGAGCTGTATTTTGTGCTTGGTTGTGAGGCAGTAAATCAGCTATTTTCTTGTATAGAAATTTAATATGGTGGACACCCAATAGTGGTCCTCCTCTTTCATGAAAAAAACCTGGGGTCTTCGCACAGGCTGTGGGGCATTAATGACTCTGTTTGCCACAAACTGTCAGAACCAGAGAATCCTGAGTTCTTAGAATTGCAAGAGACAACACTCTCCTCAAAAATGTCACCTTAACTATACATGACACCTGGAATTTGGGAAGAGTGAAAGAAAATCGATCCAAAAAAGGTTTAATTTGTTTAAAAAATAATTTTTCTAAAATAAACAGTGAGTAGCACTCTTGTTAGCTGATGGTTGCTGGTGGCAATACAATGCACTCTGTTGATGGTTATTTTATTCATTGATAAATTTTTTTTTCTGAAACTGAATTTTTATTTAATTTTCTGGAAAATATATACAAGGAACACAGCAATACAGGTAAAGGATCAATATGCATAGTACAAATAAACATTGGGGAGGGGGGGCAAGATACACAACAATCAAAGTATATGTCCTTTTCTAAGGTAGCAATGCTACGATCAAATAATATTGAGTCCGGAGTCCAAAATAGAATCCCATCCGTTATTGCTGGAAACAAAAAAAAAGGAAAAAGAAGGAAAAAAATAATCAAAAAATATAAAATAAAAAGTAAAAATAAGAAATGAACCTAAAAAACACACAATAAAAACAAGAACATGTAATAAATCATAATAATAACAACCAGGAGCAATAAGAGGGGGGGCGGGTGGGCATTAATAGTAAGGTATTCCAGAGAAAAGTGTGCACAACTATTCCCTAGGCTTCCAATTGTGAGTGGAAGGTATCCCACGAATCCCAGACAAATTCAAATCTATCCACTTTTTTTTGTATAAGGGTCGTAGGAATTTCATTAGGCGAACATCCTGGATACAGGTATATAAATCCCCTAAAGAGGGAGGCAAGGTGGATTTCCATCTGGTCAGAATCAGGGTGAGAGCTGCCACCAGTATATGAGCAATCAGTTTACTAGTAAGTCTGGGGAGGCCCGTTAAGGTTAGCCCCAATAGATGGGTATGCGGATCCAGTGACAGCTGTTGTTGGGTTACATCTTGAAGCAGCTTATGGACCCCGTCCCAATAACTCTGAATAATGGGACAGTACCAGAACACATGTTCCAGAGTTCCCCGCTGTGTCCCACATCGCCAACAAATAGTGTCCACAGCGGGAAACAACTTGTGGAACACATCCGGTGTGTGATACCATCGAAATATTATTATAAATTTAAATATTATTATATATTATATATATATATTATAAATTATAAATATTATTATATGTACAGATTTTCCTTATATAATGTACAGATTGAGCCATTTTGTGCTGCTTCCCAGATATCTGACCACTCTTCACTGTCCAAAGTGCAGCCTAGAATAGATTTCCAGGTGCTCATATATGCAAATTTTCCAGAAATCCATCGTATACTTGTATGAAGGAGGCGGTATATTGAAGAAACCAGACCTTTTGTATATGGACCATGCATGCATATCCTCTCAAAGGGAGGATTTTCTGTAAGGAGGACTGTGAGGAGGAAGACCGCTGTGCAGGGGTATGGGGGAGCTTCCCCCACTACCTTGCCTAGATTTGCCCATGGTGCTGAGTATTCAGTGCCCTGTACGTTGATTTTAGCCGCCTGTGCCGTCAGAGCAGAGAGATCATGCGGCCATTTCCAGAGACTGCCAGGCCACGCCCTCCTATTGATAAATCTTTAATTCATTAAAAGGCAAACAATTGCGACATCATTCTGTTGAATATGCCACCCTCTGTTCAAGGTGTACAGTAGGGTGTTACTTGAACTATTGTATTGCCTATTGTTAGGTAAACAGGAGGTAGCAACCCCTAAGCGGCCACATGCCTTTCTAGACTAAAAAAGGACCTCTTTCAGATCAGGGTATATCCAGATGAATCAATGTACCATCAGCTTCAGAACACGTGGCAGGCAAGAATTGGTTAGTGCTGTTGTCACATGACCTTGCCTGGATGAAGATTCTGGGCCTGATTTATTAAAGCTCTCCAAGGCTGGAGTTTTTTCAGTGAAGCTGGGTGATCCAGCAAACCTGGAATGGATTTTTAAAAAGTCGTTTGCTATTTGTTAGCAAATGTTTTCAGTCCTGGACCAGATCCATTTCAGGTTTTCTGGATCACCCAGCTTCACTGATAAAAGTGTATCCGCTCCAGCCTTGGAGAGCTTTAATAAATCAGACCCAACGTGTGGTCAGCCAACACATCCGACCAAGATTTGCTCCTATGTCCCAGGCATTTGGGCTGCAAAACAACATGGCAGTGTTTAGCCTGGGATGTTGAAAATGTTTTGGGGTATTTGTAGGCACAGTTGGTTTCTTGGAATTGAGACATTTGCCTTGGGAAGGATGTAACGTGAGACACCACAGTGGGTGAAGGAGAAGTATGTAAGCATTCACTTTATGCTTCTTAGTGTGTCCCTTGATGTGGCATACCATATGTCATCCATTTAAAACCTCTGCAAGACCTCTTTCCCTATTGCATTTTGTATTGTATTTAAACCAAATGAACACAAAACAATGTACCATTTTGCAGGTCATTAGTCTTTATATACAATATTACTTTATTTTAGTCAGTGATCCTCATAGTAAAAAACTTCACCTGGGGACTAAAACTATAATGTATCAATAATAAAGCAGCATTGCCACCTTAGGATAGTACTACACATCTCCCTTTCATCTTCATAGCATAAGAGGAAGTGTTCTGTAGACCACAGAAAACTGCCTGGAAATTTCACCCATCTTCTGTATCTTCTAAAATCCTGCTAGTGTCAATATAGTAAATCAGTGATGGCTTACAAGTGATTTGTTGCTGTGATTTACAGTACATTTATCCTATTAATAATACCTAATTGTTCTTTAGCCTTGTCTGAGTTTTGCTTTGTTTGATTCCTTTTTCCATGTTCTTTGTTCTTGGCTCCCTCTGTGGTGCCCCTGTCAACATAACCTTGCCGTTTTGAGATTCAGGCAGCAGCGGTTAAGATTAATAGCTTGGCTTTAAGTGAGCGTAGCCCATGGATCACTTTATGATGAAGCGGCTGAAAGCTGTATTTTTCCCTCCCTAGTCACAAATGGGGGGCCCATCTGACTCACAACAACCATCCCATCAGAACTGTTAAAATAACGGACATATGCCAACACATTTAACCCTTTTTTTTTCCACTACAATCTCACAAACAAAGATCTGATAGAAAATTGTGTAGTACCAACAGACAGGTTTATATTAACCATTCAAAAATGTATTGCAAACATAATATAATTTGTAGATTGTAAAATATTAATGATGATCACGTAAATAGATGCCCATCAAGCCAAGCTTAAAATTGTGCTTGTCCATAAAATGGAGAAAAACAATAGTACCCAAAATTGTCCATAGGTGATGCTTTAAAACCCAAATGACAGGTCATCAGTTTAGAAGTACCCACACATGATGATCATAGCCTTACTGCGCTCATTTGAGCATTACTGGTGATACCTTTCATGTGTAATACTTATCTTTGCACATGTGCACACCTGACACAAATGTTTGTGTTCCTATGTGAATATGCGCGGAGGCAAGGTTTTTTTTTTTTATTTAGGAATGTTTTTGTCTATTTGAATAAAGTTAAATTTTTAGGTTATTGTATATTTTTGGTAACTTAATTTTATTGATATTACAAGGGGCTAAATGTCCCCCTATATGATGGCATTGAGCAGGTAAGGATGTTCTATATAAGCAGACAAAGGGTTATAGCAGTGGCAGAGAAAGAATTCAACTACATTTAAAAGAAATAAATTTAGTATCTTGGAACATTTAACTATTTAACAATGTTATTAAAAAGAGTTTTAAAGTAACTTTTGTTATATGTTTATTTTTAGCTCTAAAGTGGGACTAAAGTCTCACATTAAAATTTGGGGATCAGGTAGGTGTTTATTGTAGAAGTAATTGGAATCTTGGATAAAAACATTTATTTTTTTATATTTATATCCCTTTGTATTTGGGTATTAAGTGGAATGGGGAAAACCTACAGCAGCACTTATTTATGTGGTTGGCAGGAGCACACTAGGCCAGACCCGCACTAATGGCTCTGCTCACCACCAGCAGCGGAAGTATCAACGCCTGTCGTGGTAAATAGGGGAGCAACTGCAAGGGGGCGGCACCGGAGCTCCAGCAGCTCCAGTGGCTCTGCTTCCAGTAGTTCCTAACGCCCCCTGGCCAAAACCCTGGCAACCTTTGGCTCCGGAGCCGCGGGTTGCTGGCCGGCATTTGGCCGTATCGACCAGGAGGTGTTAGGCCAGAACAACTACCGGCTAGACCCTATCTGGCCTAAAGGCCAGAGTTTGCCGACTCCTGACTTTGAGCCTTCATAAGATTTTTTTTACATCTGTGTTCCTACTAAGGAGATCACATCTCTACTAAAGGGACAAACGTTAAAAATGTTTTTCATTGCTGTAGGTACCTTTCTGGTGACATTAACACCCTCATGTCTTACTTAAGTCACGGGACCTGAATTGGGGAAAATTCACATTATATAATGAGAAATAATTCTCATTATTAGAATGACAGATAGTAACAATTACCCTGTGAAACAAACCTTCTAGAAAAATAGAACCCCAAAATAAAATTAAAATACACCCCCCAGAAAGGCTATAAGGAACTTTTAAACAACAAAGGCATGGTAAATTGACTTTAATGGCGGGGGACTTCCAATAGAGTACAGTATTAGAATATGTGTCCAGATAAAATATTTTTTAAATACTTTTGAATACAAAAGGAAAGTCTTGTAGCATTTTACTGATATCTTTACAGAGATTTACTCTCACTTTTCTTCCCTGCTGACAACATTTTACCAGACTGGGAGTTTTGGGTATAAATCCCCATCATCAATACAATACTGCAGTAGAGCAGGATAAGGCTAGAACCTTCATCAGATATTTATTTCTGTTTGCAATTTTTTTTCCATCGCTTTCTGCCTAGTGAAACTTGTCAGCAGGGCAGAAAGTTAACAAAACAAAATCCAAGATAGCTGTAAAATGAGTTCTAATTCTTCTCAACTCTGTCACAGTAACCTCTTCCTTGCTAAAATGCAGGTGCCTCTCTCCTGTGCATGCGGGCAGTTCTGACCCTGGGTGTGCTTGCACTTCCAAATTTTATCAGTTTCGCCCATCCCGCCGGCCAATCAGGAAATAGCCTCTTAATCACCCCTGGCTGTTTAGCCAGCAATCAGAACTTGCAATCATGTATCCTGGAGTAAAACAAAATGTGAGTCTGATAGATTCTTTGGTTGGATCTACTGGCTGAATATATAAGCTATCCAAGAGAATTTTTACCCAAACTTGTGTTGACCTGTGGAGGCCTTCATACACCTAGATTGTCATCTACTTTGCAGTTCCCTAATATTCCACCCACTCTCGAATATCATTAAGCCAAAAAGCATCAGCATAGCAATTGTAACTGTTACCAGAGTCAATTTATACATTGTAAGGACGTTAATTGTCTTTCTTAGTTGTACAGAAGACTCTCGTGAAAGCTGCCATTCCCTGTCGAATGGTATCATGTCAGGGCATATTTGCTAAAATGAGTGTGGGTATCTGGAGACCTTTAATGGTTTCATTCTTAGTGGCAATTAGGCATAGCAAAACCCCAATAATGAAGGTACTTAAATGTCTAATGGTCTCATTTGGTGTCCTTGAGGTATTGCTATTTATTGCCCTGTATCTGGAATTGTGTGCATGGCATTTTTTCTTCCTTTCTTGTGTTTCCTCCACCTGTCTTCTCTTCTCAATCACATTTTTCCTGCCCTTCTACATCTCCTTCCCTCTCCCTCGCTGCTGCTGTTTTTCTGAGACAGATGTTAATATATCTCTCCTTCCACTGCAGTCCAGACTTCCCAGCTTCCACTAACCCGATTCTGTCACGCGCGCCTGCTCCCTTCTGACGTACATTACATTGCAATAAAGTCCTTAGTGCGTAGGGTTGGCAGAGCAGGAGATGGGAATTTATCACTGCGGACTGAAGCGTTGGCTTCATCTACATTCCTCTACTGGCAGCTTCTGCGAAATAGCAATGGGCGTTGAATGCCTCATCTGCGGTCAGTCCCATCTACTTTATCAATTCCTTTGCCAATGCTGCTGACGTTCACACACAGCTCAAGCATGATGCAGGTTTTCTTAACCCTTTCTGCTGGTTCTAAAACCTCTTTGATAGGCTTTCTAAATGGAAAACATAGAAAGTCAGATTTTTAAGTGTAAAGTCACTTGTCTGACATTTTTAAAGCCAAATTTGATTGGTAGCTTTGTGCTTCAGTACATTTATCTTAGTACCTTTTATTGTATAAATCTATATACCGTATGTTTAGGGCAGTGCAAGGAAAACTGAGAAAGTGCATGTCGAAGTAATCACAACCAACAAAAAAAAGTACAGGAGAAAAATATTTACATTTCACATGGGGTACTGGGTTAGGGTGATTTACATTTATATTTTAATAAAACTGAACACCAAGCAAATTAAAAAAACATAATTATTTGTGATTGTGATATTTATAATATACATCTTACCATCCAGAGGCTTCAAAATTATGTGCAGCCAATCTTGTAATCTAAAAACCACTGGGCCTCTCCTACTACACTGCAATTAAACAATATAGATTTGTCCAAAATCCAATCCAGCCTGTTGTTGTATTTTGCTTTTTGTGTGCATTTCCCAGAATTGTTATATCCTGATTAGCCTGATTAGCCCTGAATGCTGATTCTTCCTCTACCAGTCTGAGTGCTGCTGTACAGACAAGTACAGATAACATTAGGCCAATTCTTGGTACGTAGGTAAGCTGCAAGCGCGCGTACGCACGCACGCACGCGCGCACACACACACACCTCAGCTTTGAATCAGAATTTGGAGTAGATATAAAATATCCCCGTTGAGCTCAGAATATTTTTTAGGTATTTTTAAATGGTACCTTTATTTCATATATTGATTTATTAAAGCTCTCCAAGGCTGGAGAAGATACACTTTCATCAGCAAACCTGGGTGACCCAGCAAACCTAGAAGGGATTTCTTAAAAGTAATTTGCTATTTGTTGTGAAATGTTTTCAATCTTGGAGTAGATGCATTACAGGTTTGCTGGTTCACCCTGGTTCACTGACGAAATTGTATCTTGTATAAATTAGACCCATTCTGTGCCTCAGGATTTAGGCTGGTATTGACCTTAAGCAACCTTTTCTACTTTAACTGCTATTGAAAAGGTGAGTTTTTACATACTTCTGGCTTTTCACTTTCATGTGATCACAACTGCTGTTGCATGGCCAATATTAAGGCCAAGTGGCAATTTTCTGGAAAGTTCACTTTCAATTAAGCTGAAATTAAAAATTTGATGGAAAATAGATGGGAAAAAATTACCTTGATCATACCAGAAGTTTTGACCACATTGCTGTGGTTTTCAAACATATCCTATATGGAAGAGCCCAAGTATTAGCCAAATATGAGTATACTAATCTAAGTAGTCAATCAAACTTGTGTGTAGTAAGTTGCTTGTTTCCTGCCAACCACTTCTAATTTTATGTTTGATTCTTAAAAAATTAAAATTGCTTGAAATTGCTGAAAATTGCTGAAGGGTTGTATGTATGAGTTCACATGAATGGCCAGCTCTAGAATGCAATTTACAGTCAGTACAGTAAAGTCCGGCAAATGTTTCGGTCTGTCCCTAGTGTAGAAGGATTTATAGGGGCCTCCCTCAACTATAACATTTACATTTTCAGTTTTCATGTTAGCAAGTTTAAAATTTCATATAATAGTAGAAAGGTAAAAAAGAATCTACCTATCCTCTAATATTGTGACACGTTATAGTTTGCCAACCCCACTAGCAGGAATACAAGAAATAAAAGAAGAAAAGATTGGTTTTTTTTTTGGCAAACAAAATTGTATTAGGGAAGTTGTATTCAACATCATATAAAGAACATTATTTTGTTCATAATACAAGTGAACAACTAGGTTGATCCCGAGTTAATCTCACTGGGATGAAAAAAACTATTTTGCTAGACACAGATTTCGCTGAAGCTTCTTTGCTTCTGACACATAATCTAGTCTGCTCTGCAGCATCCCCCTACTTTCTTAAAGATACAGGATTACTTGGGAATGTACACAACTCCCATAAAGTGATTTTCCAAGTGGGGAAAAGAAACTTTATTACAAATCCTGACAACACATTGTAATCCTTGTGGTAAATTTTCTTACTTTCCTATAAAATTCATAACGTTCATCGCAAGATCCCCTAAAGGAAGCCGATAGGCGAAACGCGTTGGGATAAAAAACAATATTAATGAAAACAATACTCTTGTAATCAGGGATATCTGTGTCTAGTAAATCGTTTTTTTCATCCCAGTGACATTAACTAGGGATCAACCTATTTAAGTTGTTCACTTGTATTATGAACAAACTAATGTGCAAAACCTGTTCATGTTTAGACTCTCTCTGAAATACATATATAGGATTTTTATTCTGTGAAGGATTTCAAACAATGAGCCCAAATTCCAAATGACAGATTTCTTGATAAAGAATAAAATGAAAAAAAAAAAAAAAACGAGTAATGCCATAAACAAAGTGGTAAATATAAATAGAAGTCAATTACTTGAAGTCTGTAAATCAAAAAGTATAATAATAAATGAAACAAAATATTTAATAAGTTTGAATATGCATTTATGATTTGGTTCTTTAATCAATTTTAGGATGCAAACAAAATGTTAAATAAACACTGACATATTTTGAACAGTGATAGGATTCTACCTTCAAAACCCAATGTGATTTTTATTATTATTATTACTATTATTAAACAGGATTTATATATAGCGCCAACATATTACGCAGCGCTGTACATTAAATAGGGGTTGCAAATGACAGACGAATACAGACAGTGATACAGGAGGAGAGGACCCTGCCCCGAAGAGTTTATAATCTAGGAGTTGGGGGAAGTAACACACAATAGAAGGGGAAATATGGAGTGATGAGAAAGTAGTGATGGTTTCAAAAGACAGATGAAGACGGTTAGACAAGTTTGAAAAAATGGGTTTTGAGTACTCTTTTTAAAGAGCAGAAAGTAGGAGCAAGCCGAAATATTTTTAAAAAATCTCCTGACCTTCATCATTATATTGGACGAAATGTCATTAATTGACCTGTGTAACAGAGATTCTTGGAAGTGAAGGACTTTTTTATTGTAATAAATATACATGCTCTATCATAAAAGTGAGTTTGACTCTAAAGTAACAGGTTCTAAATATAAGATCGATTCCCTTATTACATTAGAATCTGCTTTACTGTTTTTTGTATATTAGAATACCCTTGAGATTTACCCTGAATTTGGTTTTAACACCCATACATTAAATGTTTGTATAGGGTAATATATAAGGAACATCAGAAAGGTCTAAACATTGAAGAGTTGACAATTTTATTAGAGCAGTTGTATTAGGTGAGACTAATTGGATATTCAAGTTAAAAACCTAATTCCTTTGGGTTTAAATGTTGATCTGCTTAATTGATGATTCATTATTTGTTTTAATAGAATTTTCAATGGTATTTATGCTTGTTATCATGCTTTATTAGATCGCATTGTTTTAGACATTTTTTTATGAATTTTGACTGGTATATTATGTAATAGTGGACAGTTCACTAATACACAAATATTTCTCACCCAAATGATGCTTTTTCAGCTGAAACCCATTGAGCAGAGCCTTAGGATTACGTTTTTGCTTGCTATACTGTTGCTGTACCTGTTTTGTTGTATGGACTATTCTGTTGCTGTTTGGGAGGTTTGTTTTTGTTCATATAAAATTAGTTTTATTAAACAGTCTACAATATCACTCTTGCTTTCATTGGTTCTATTGGAGGTGCTCTGCATGTCATAAGACAGTCGAAAGCTTTTTTTTTTGTTATTATTAAATGCAATAAACAATAAAATGGTATATATATATATTTATATATATATATATATATATAGACAGAGAGAGAGCGAGAGAGAGAGAGAGAGAGATACATATGCTATACATTACCATTTATTCTATTTACGGTCAAAATGTTCTTTTGTGGAGTTGGCAGATTCCATTTAAAATGCTTAATATTAGAATACAGCCTTAACTGAAACTTTTGCGTGAACATGCCTTCTTTCATTGATGTCCAGCTCCATTTTCGCTTTTGAAGGAAATAATTTATACAATGTATACACTTTTGGATTTGAAAATTACCTATAAGCCTACTGAAAGTGAATAACGTAGCCATAGAAATTCCATCTCCCTGGGGTGCTCCATAACCCCATTGCCTTATGTAAAAATTACTTGAGGTGAGATGTTCTTCCTTAATACCAATGACCCTCTTTAGAACACAGCCAGCATGCCTTTTGCTTTTTTATTACATTAAGGCCCTGCCATCGGTGCCTTGTGTGAGTCCAGTTGCTTGTAAATGTGGAATGCAATAAAATGTCTACTCCATAAAATAAACTCTAATCTTTTTTATAGAACTAACAAGGTGTGAAGCATACAAGTAACACATATCAATCAGATAACAGGGACATTATTTGGGATAATCTGCATTCCAGCAACGTTATCGTTAACATACTTATTTTAATAGTAACACACTATTATATTGTCAGTGGGCCCATATTTAAGAATGTGTTCTAAATTTTGTAATGTGTTCCTTAAACCATAAATATAGCTTTCCCAGCTCTACATGCATTTTTGGCATATTTTCATTACTATGTTACAGATTAGTAGATTCACCTTTTAGTGACCATGTGCAATTCACTGCAACAGCTTACTCTACCTAAAAAATAACTGTAGCGATAAATTGTTTTTTTGTCAATCAGATCTGACAGGCGAATGAGCACTGTGAACAATATGGCAAAAGCACTATATAATATAGTATGTGCTCCAATATGTGCTCAACCACTATAAGCAATATAAAAACCATGTCATAAGTAAAGCAAGCAATTATATACATATTTTAGGCTTAGTAACATTTTTAATGCACATTAATAATTATCGTAATGCTGATAAAAAAATTGGGTAAACTAAAAATTACTAGGGGTGTTAAATAGGTAAATCATCAATGTTGAGTGAAATGTTATTTTGTTATAGTGTTTTAAGTGAAAAGCTTAAACTTTTTTAGTAAATAAATACCAATGTTACGTTGTGGCTCTCACCCCCGGATCTGAACAGTGTTTATAAACACAAGGGCAGCAAGTCCATTGTTTTTAACTGCATTCTGTATTTACAGGGCAAATGTAGTGGGGTAGAAGGACAGGGCATACTATTCTACACTATTCTATACTATTGATGTTTTGGTAGTGTGTTGCCTAATTGGTTAAATCAGATGAATACATTTCAAGTGCATCAAAACAAAAGATGTGTAAAATCTTATTTAAATTTGTATGATTAGTAATCAGCCACAGCCTGAAATACAAAAAAACTTCCCACTGCCAGATGCAGAGTAAAATCAGTGATATTTTATTTGCGGAAGTCCAACATGCCCCCTGTGTCAAAGCCAGAGCTTTTCAATCAACAGGGAACATAAGCCTTACTATTATTACAAAGTAGAAGTGGTTGCATTAAAAAAGAAGTGCTTACATTCAACTTTAAAGCTAATCCCTGGGCAGACATCTAAATATAAAGAATGTCATATAAAGGCAACAGTTTTACCTTTCAAAATATTTGGACTTTATGTTTTAATATGTTTTTGGTAAATGCCAGACTTTTGGTGCCCACATTTTGGAAGTTTATAAAAAAAACAGGCTTTTACCGACAAACCTGTCTTTTGAAAAGGAATATAGGATGGTCAGTGTTGATAAAGCTGCTGATGGTAATGGCGGTAAACCTTTTTCAAGACTTTCCTGAAGCTGAAGTCCAGGCAAATATAAAAGACACAAATAATGCATATATATATATCCATTATTACAAAATTAAATGAATTTTTCAAAAGCAGTAGCTGACTTTGGATTGGCATTAGCAACTTGCAGTCTACAGAATGGGGGAAGGAGTATCAGCACAAAGTTTAATTGCACTTTCAATTAAAAAGCAGTTATCAAGTTTGCCCTTTGCCTTGATCTAAATTAACCCATCCACTATCCCCTCACAAATCTGTTCATTTTAAGATCTGATGATACAGTTAGGAATTGCAAGATGTAATTGTAATGTAATAAAACAGCATAACCACAGCCATTAGATTTCAAAAAGTATTCATCTGTGGAGGGTAAGGGTTGTTTAGTTTAAGTACAAAAAAGGGGTAAAGAAGATACGTGCACTTTAAAATTGGTTTGAATACTGCAGGTATGGTATACTAAAACAAATATTTAGACATGGGGATTTATTAGAATGCATGAATGTAAAAAGTGCTGATATTCTGTGGTAAAATATACTATACACAGTATTTTATGCTTTTTTCATATTGTTGTGTGTAAAATGAGAGGCCAACCAGAATATTCAACAGTATGAACATTTTGTACTTGTGTATCTGATAATACTTTTAGATGAATGATTTGTGGTTTTTTTATATTTGAAAAAAAAAAATTTGTCCACAGACACACAAAGAGTGTCCAAAGGATTTCCAAAGGGAAAGAAATCTTCAGAATCTTCAAGAATTGACAGTCAAAAAAACTAATAAGGACAATAATTCCACATTTCAGGCATTCAAGCACAATCTTCTATTTAATGATAAAGAGAAGGAATTGTGTCAATCAACTGAAAAAAAGAATTTATGTCTTTGTAAACAAAGTTGAAATGGGATAGGTTTAGGATTTTCTTATGTCCTGAGACAAGCTTGGATGTCATTAGGTAGACCTAGATAAAGAAGGCAAATCAAGAGTATAAAACCAAAGTCATACATGGGTGATCAATCCACCAAACAAGGAACAGAGGGAGTAGGCACAAGCAGAGTCGGGGTCACAGACAGAGGTCGGTCCAGGCTGCATGTAATCAATGGGTCAGGGAACAGGCGATGATCAGCAACAGTATATCACACGAGAAACTCTCCAGCATAGATCAGTCCAGCTAAATGCTACAACAGGCCCTGGAGTCTGAGAGCAGATAGGTTATAAGGACCAAGCAGCCAACGGCAGCACGGGATTGATCAGGAATCATTCTGATAATCAGCTGCAGCACAGCTCCTAATCCCCTTCAGCGGTGCAGTCTCAGTGCAGGGGATGCGGAGAGGGAAAACACAGCTAAAGGGAAACAAGGATGCTGCAAGCTACAGATCACTAATTCCTAGAACCCCTCTGCTGCTGTAAGCGGAGCAAATTGGCCCGGTGCTTTACACCGCCCAGGATTGAAGGCCAGAAGAGCGTCTCCTAAGAAGCATATTTTGCGTTCTTTCATTTAATAATGATATCATTAAAGCAGGCCTAAACTCAGACTTTACATTACACTTTACTTTACATAAAAAGGTAGACAACTCTTTTGTATATTAGAAGAGGGGGTAGGGTACCCTAGGGAACTGTAAAATAATGGTGATATAGTTGCCAAGTCTAAATATCATAATCTGTTAATGGAAGGAAAAGGAAAGGATTCCAGAAAGAGGCTTTTTAGACAACAAATGTAAAAAAAATTACTTATGCAAACATAATAATTGATTTGTTAACAAAACTCCACTACTTTTAGTAACATAACCAATGTGTGGTTCGTTTTTTGGTTATATGATCGCTTTTGACAATTCACCAATATTCTCTCTGTATTTCCAATGCATTTCGCCAATATGGCTTCCCGATGAATCCACAAGATAAAATCAATAGTTTAATCCAGTTTGTGATATTTAGGATAGCTGGGAGATATGATGTGCATTGAGTATTTTGAGGGTATGGGTATAGTTAGGAAGATTGCTGAAGAGATTCAGCAATTAATCCTTAAATAGAGAGAAATAACAGGAACCAGTGGTATTATTCTAGTCTTGTAAATTAGAGTTAAAACGTTTTGTGGATATCAGTGGATAGCTGATAGTCCAATATGATTTATACACTTTTTTTATATATATATCGTGGTATATAAGTATATAGGGTACCAAAGGTAAGAAGTCTGCAGTCAGCTTCCAAAGGGAGCCAGCTTTTAGAGCTCCCACTTATATCCGCAAAACTTACATCCAGCTATCCTAAATATCGCAAACTGGGTTACACTATTGATTTTATCTTGTGGATTGATTAGTTCTACCACATAATATTAATCTGCTAAAACTTGGTCTCTGGGAGTCCCCTAAGAAAGCCATATTGGCGAAACACGTTGAGAAAAATGAACCACTCATTGGTTATACTTTATTGATACCTTATTGTACTAAAAGTAGTTTTGTTAGCGAATCAATAAATATATTTGCATAAGTAAAACTTTTTCACATCTCTAGACAACTCTTTTGTATAAAGTAAAAATCTGATTTAAGGGTACAAGACCCTTTTTTAAAAAATGTCATAAATCCCTGGAGGCTCTTGGCAGGGGCATGTGCTTCACTAAGAGATGCCAATGACACACATGCGCAGTGAGATCAGCTCTCTTTTTTTTCCCCTTTACAGCGGGCTACATAACCTGATCTCACACCTGTGCAGTTCGAGATAGGGTGACATAGCAAGAAGACCGAAGAAGAAGACAGAACAAAATAAAAATTCTAAAATGGCACGTGACCAAATCAAGGAAAGGTCCAGCGCCATTTTTTTTCCTCTAGTTCCGCTTAAAGTATCATGTCTGTACTTCTTAGTGGACAGGTGACTGCATCTGTAGAATTATTCTCCCCATCCTCCAAAAAATATATGTGTATCACAGAATTTAGGAAATAAGGGGGTTTTATTTATTATGGTAATATTAAGAACAGAAGCTTTTCCTATCAACCATTATCCGTTTTTGTTTAACTCTCCATATTTATACATGTATGGTATCATGGTGGTGCTTTGGGCATACTTTGTGGAAAAATGAAGTGAGGCTTGAGGCTACTTAAGCTATGGTTTTGAAATTAATAGAGAACATGGCAGTGAAATACATTCCAAACAGGCTTGTGAAAGAAATTTATGCATTGGTTATGAAAAGGATAGATGATGTGTCAGTGAAATGAGATGAGAATAGGGTAATAAAATGAAGACAGGATTGGACAGTGAAATGAATTTAGCACTGAGCTATGAAATTATTTGAATACAGAACACTGAAAGAAAGGTTAGACTGGAAAAGAAAAGAGAAAAATAAGGGCGCTCTGAGATTTGCATTAAATAACTTACAGGGAATTTCTGTAGATTTGGACCCCTAATAGAACACTAGAATCACTAAGCTACCTGGAGTAATGTACAAAACAAACTTGATTTACTAAAGGGCATTAGTCTGTTAATTTAGCACAATGAATTGGAAAAAACAACAACAATGGAAATGTAAAAAAAATTATGGGATTAAATTTTTGGTTGCACATTTGTACACCAAGCTGTACCTGGTTCACTAAGTTCTATGAATTATTACTTGCAAGGTGGTAATTTACTTTGGGGAGTGAACAGCCTATATTACTTCAGTAAATCAACCTAGATATTTACTCGGCTTATTCAGTATAAAGGTATACAAAAGTATAGACAAATTATGTTTCAAGTAAATGTCAAAATTACCCTTGAAGACCAACATTACCAAAAATACCAAAGAATAAAGCACCTTAATACAAACCTATGCTTTGCCCATTAAGGGATCACCTATAGACGAGAACGATGCCGCTACTAAAATTCCCGGCATTACATGCATCTATAAAACAGTCTAATGCGGGGCCATGCATAGGCAGAGATGCTGCTGGTCTATAGGCGCGAGTGATGTCGGGAATTTTAGTTGCGGGGCTACTTCAATGCAGCTGCGGGCCAGCTGCAATTCATATTTAGGATTCCTTTGGGCGGCAAAAATAAAGGACGTTGCGGGCCAGATTTGTCCTACGGGCCAGAGTTTGACATCCCTAGTCTAGGCTATAATGAGGTGCCAAATGGGAAGTCATTTTTAGTTTTGTGTAAATTATAACTTATAACTTCTAATCTCGACACAAGACAATAGTGGATAATAAAAAAACATTAAATATTTGGTAGGCCCAGTTTTGCACATATGTCCTAAAAACAGCCTCAACGTGCTTCGCAGACCATAATATTTGTTTCTTCAGGAGCAACATAAGGCGTTTCAGACCTATGTCACCAATTATTGACATATTCAACTTTATCAGTGACTGTGCAATCATGTTCAGATACAACTAAATGTGGCTGTTAGTACAATAAATTCTAAATAAATAAAGGTTTATTTATTTATGTGACTTTATTTCCACTTTGGGCAAACAATGAAAAGGCCACCCAAATCTTTATTTTTTTTTTTTAAAGCAAAGAAATAACATTTATAAATGATTTTCAGTGTAAAGAGGATTAGAAAGATAAACAGCGAAGAATCAAGATATTGTATACAGAAATCGAAAATAAGTAAATTCATGCTCAATTCTGCCATTGTTTGTGAAACCCTCCTAATAATCCTCAGATTAGGGAGAGATTTTTGCACTCAGACATTATTTTATCTATTTAATTTCAGTAATAAAGTCATAAAGTGGGTAGATTTCTTGACACAAAGCTGATATAATTTAGGAGGAACAAAACCTGTAATATGCCTGGCAATTTTCACAAAACTTTAAGCTCTCTGGAGATGACAGCGGCATTCACTGTAAGTAAATTATCCCTCGTCATGCACACTTTGAACACTTGTGATACTGCAAAGCAAAGAGACTCAGTTCTTATTAAAATCAGGCTCCCTACTAGTGTTTGCTCATGCTGTTGCCAAATGGGCTCGGCTGAATGTAGAAAGATATCATAAAAGATGACAATTCAACAGATGGAGGCAGATGAAAGTTGTGTACGGAGGCACTCTGGGAATAAGAACAATGACAAGTTTATTTACACAGGAATTATGTGCGTATGTGTAGGGGAACACAGAGTTTTGTGTAAGTATCAGTAGACTGGATGCAGTACTGTGATAGTTACAGTATGCATTGGTCATGACTTTATGGATTCATGGTAAGGTTTACTGGGTCTGGGTGTCTAAATTCAATATTTAGGTGTGGAGTGATAGAATGAAAGGTTGGATAAGAAAACAAGAATCGTGTTTTCTGATTAAACAATAATCAGGACTGATTGATAGTACAGGAGTTTGCAAGTTTCAAACAGGTAGAAACGTGAAAATAGTGAACTGTAAAC
Organism: Pyxicephalus adspersus; assembly: GCF_032062135.1. Lineage (NCBI taxonomy): Eukaryota > Metazoa > Chordata > Amphibia > Anura > Pyxicephalidae > Pyxicephalus > Pyxicephalus adspersus. The sequence continues at coordinate 37,552,435 of NC_092859.1, forward strand.
TAGTTAACCAGTTTTCTAGAATGATCAGACAAAACATGATTTCAGCAGTTGGCAGGTATTATCCACAACAATAGAACTTACAAACCTCCCACTCTGCTTGACAATTCTATTTGCCTAAAAAATATACCTATTTACTTATATACAGGTATATTTTTCCATTTACACGTGCATGACAATAATTTATAAGTACGACACTTAAAGATATTTTTACCTTTGGGCAGGATCACTGTTTTCCCCTTAACAATCAAATCAAATATTGAAACTGCTTTAAACAAACTAACGCAGGAGTCTAAGTCCAAGGTGCATGGAGATAGTAAAAGGCTGAAAGAAGCTGTGGTAGACCACCAGCACAGAGATGTAAAGAAAGATGTAAAGATGTAATGAAAACAGTATATTTGTAAGAAAAAATAGGTTGCATGCTTTTGATTCACAGTGCTTTAGAAAACTAAATTTCAAATCAAACCCTTGTTAATTTTTATTATCAACAGTGTCCAAAGCCTGGGTACCACAAAAGAGCCAGACAACATCACAAAAATACCTTTCACTAGTTCCAAAAAAAAAACCTTTACGGACCATGTATTTGTTGAGAGACCACAGTGTGCCATGTACATTATTCCAAGTTTTAAAGTTAGTATTCCACTATTTGTAACACCTTACTACAAACTTTGCATTATAGAACTCTCTACTAGTATAGAGAAAAAAGGTAACACAATGCATGGCATAGTCAACAAGTGATGTATTAGACTCAATTATTAAACATTGAGGCTATTCATTTAGCACTATTTAGCTTAGTGAATGTGTTCAAAATTAAGTTAACCCAATCACCATACACTAAGCTGATGGAATTATCCCATGTTGAGTTATGATTCACTTTACTAAGGAAACAGTCTAAATCCCATTAGTGAAACAATTGTAATTACTTTTAAAGATACAAGTCATACACTGCATTCCATATTTGTCAAAAACAAAAGACAGCAAACCAAAAATGCCTTTAAATACTAGATACAATTAGTGTATCCCAAGTTATTGAGAAAGTAAATAAAGGGAACTCAAGCATGTCTGGGAAACTATTATTTCTGAATACAATGTTTGTACCAAACCTTCTTTCACAAGATGCACAGTGAGAAAAGGCTTGAAAGTAGGGCAGACAGCTGTTCCTTCACTAAAATCCTATTGGCAGCTATCCCTATCACTTAGTTATCTTCAGCAAACTGCAAATGTCTTCTTCAGAGTTTCCTCTCTACCTCCCATCACTGGCAATGTGCAAAATTGGATGAAAGGCTACACAAGCAATTTTTTCTGTAGAGTTCCTTTAAACAGTCAGTCTGCTTTGGTGAGTCAGTTAACAAGACATAATAACAAGACATTTGACCTGTTTTAGGTGGGTTTGACTTTAATACGTAGTTAAAAACAGAGGCAGCATCTTAGGAGATACTTTTCCGGCTGGTGATCACATAATGTGAGCCCCCACAGTATACCACACAGTTTTTTCTGTCCAGCAATGTCACTTGCAGCAAGGGGAACAAAGAAATATCAGCAGCCCCTGCTTCCCTTTAGCCTTGCAGCCTGATATGTACTTTCTCGGCATCCCCAGCACCATTCTGAGGCTTTGCACAGCTGAATGGAACTTTAAGAGCAGATTGGTTGTTGACTCAATCCTGCTCTGCCATTGGCTGCTGGGCCTCTCTACTCCCAGTAACCAGTGCCAGTTGTAGTGTTAAATTGGGCTGACTTGCTGCTGGTGTGTAATTTTGTAAGATTTAGAGTTCCTCACCTTGCCTGAGTGTATGCTGCCTGGACTGACCTTTTGTCTGTGACCCCCAACTATTCTTTTGTCTTGCCCTTGTTTACCTCGTCTGGTGGACTGATTACCTGTGAATGACCTGGTTCTGTATTCTGGATTTGTCTCTGCTGTTATCATGGTACTACATTATCTTTTGGCTCCTGGTCCTCTGTCAGTCATTTGCCAGACACCATCTCTTGCGCACAGAAGTCCTGGGGGCAACAGTGTGCTGGGACTGCAGAACTAGCCTCCAGAGGCTGAGCGGGGGCATACTATAGGCGAAAGTACAGTGTGGAATGGGGGACTGGTGTCTGGCAATTACTGTTGCTGGACCAGGGCCTTACACAGCATCTTTCAAAATTCATTTGAAATTTTCTACATAGAATCATTTCATTAGCTGACACAGTTTAGATATATTTCATTTCAGAGTACATTACTCTGTTTGTTTCCCTTTGGCCAAATGCCAGCAGGATCCGTGCTCCCCTAATTACTCACACAAATTTAAATGAGGAATAGGCCTGTGTGTTTCCAATGGATCTACACATACAATATAAAATTTATGGGAAGAGAGTGCACACTGTCAGTGGGATTAATACCTGTTTTGTAGACTGTGTCATTTTCATCATTTATTATTTAGAGAAATCTACCAAGTCGGCATGAAAAGAAAGATCTTAGTATCACAGTGTGAAAGAAATTCAGCAAATGTAATGAACTCAATTCATCAATTTAATTCAGACATAAAGGAGTCTCTTCATCTGCAAACCAAGATACATTCATGGGAGATCCAATTTATTCTTCAGATACAGTATTTTCCAACATTTTGAAATGAAATGTATCACTGTAAGGGAACTGGGCCAAGCACATACAGCCATTTAAATCCCTCCATTCAAAACTGATCTCCATTGCGAGGGTGCCTGCCAGCAGGGGCCAAACATCAAAGTTCATTCACTGTGATTTTTCTGGATTCTTTTTCAATTTAAAATGAATTATCCTAATAATAATTTCTATTACATATATTATTGCCCAAATACCCTAAATAAAACATAGGCTGGTTTTGTTTCAATACCAGTACAATATTTGTAAATCTATGGGTGTGGCTTTGTCTAAAGTAGTTAAAAGAAAATCAATTGAATTTTCTTGATCAGCCTTTTTGACAGACTCGCTAAGTCAGTTTCACTTGTTAAACAGATATCAGATCCTCTATGTTCATGCTGTACGAAATGAAGTGAAATGCACAATGGTATTACTATGTACTCTTGGTTTTAAATATGCAGTACAACACAATACAGTAAGATTCATGCAGCTATTTTTCCCTTAGGACTCAAAGCAGTTAAATAACTCCAGCAAGTGCTATTTATATCTAAACTCTTTCCTTAAACGTGTTCCCACTGGAATTTCGGAAGCACAAGAACCCACTGTGTTTGAAAACAGTTATTGTCATTGGGTCCACATGACTTTACTAGTCAGTCAGATGCAAAAGAGTTAAAAAATCAACTCTAGTATTATTGTGTGGGTCTCAATATAGGAAAATATAAAGAACCTGATCAGAGGCTGGCAAAGTAACAGGCAAGCAGTGACAACATGCTGGCTGGTGCAGTTCAGGAACACGAGAGATTAGAGACACGTCATGAAACAGGCGGATGTCAGCAATATGTTGGCAAGGGCAGTAACGTACAGTAGACAAAGCAGGTCCTGGAACAAGCTATCAACAAGTAAACCAGTCCATACAAAAGTTAACAGGAGGGTGATCCAAAGGACAAATTCAGGGTGCAGTCTGAGTTGCCACAAGTGATTCATGAACACAGGCCGAGTCAGGTGCATATAGGGAAGAACACCAGTTACAAGGCAACAGACACCAATCTAAGTTAAAACAGCCCACCATGTATCACCCACTGAATGTGTAAATACACGCACATGGCTGTGTGCATAAATGTGCATATAAGAGTATGAGCATGTGTGCGCTTAAATCGTGGTCCTAAATAATATATATTTCATTTTTCAATCTAGATTCCGCGGTTAACTTTCTACCCAGAGCAAGTATGCAGATCAGGAAATTTCAAAAACAGACATACATGTAATTTACTTTGTTCTGGCTTTGACTTTGCTAGACACTGCAGTATTACTATACAACATATGGTATGCAGTGATGCTTTCTCTGTGCCGTGCACATTAGTAAAGCTACATCACTACTGACTTTTATTGCCATATCGTATTATTTTTTTCTAACTATGTCCCGTAGTGGTGGAGGATAGAATCAAAACGAATCGACCAAGGGTGAAAAAGGCATCCGACACTCCTGGAAATGTGGAATAGTACAGATTCTGATAAAAGTTGTAAGATGATGGCTTTGGAGAGGACAGAATATCTCTACATTTGTAGGGAACTGCTTTAAAGAGTTTTTTGACAATGCCCATGTATGATTTTTATTTTGTTCTCAAGTTTCAATACACCACTGTCTGATCCCTTAGAAGCTTTGACTTATAAGTTTAATGCTTTATCTTTTGGTCTTCTCCCTTACTGGCAGCTGGCTTTTATCATTGCCCATGAGCTAATATATGTTTAAAGGGCCTTTCAATCCTTTGCTTTACTAAATATTGTTATCTGCAGCTTCAAGCAAAATAAAGAAGAAAGTATCCTTCACACAGCAGGACTATAATGCAATAAAATATTCATGGCACAGCTAAATATTGCAGAGGAAAGAAGGAGATGCTTAGTTTTGATCAACAACAATTACATTAATTATGAGTCAAAAAGGGGAAAAAAGGCCTGAGTTCAGTTTGGCAAGCACAGGGCATAAGGAAAAACATGCTGCTTCAAGTAGCATCTCGCTTGGCAAAGAAAGGGCTTTACATCGTTGACATATATGGGTGCAGGGCAAAGGTTATTCTTGTCATAGTTTTGCATTGCATCCAGGAAGCATGATAAGCCAAATACATTGTTCCACTGTGTATGGAGCTACAAGGACTTATTCACAGCTTATGATACCCCAAAATCCATAATACTCATCATCCCATATAGCTCACATATATGCTCACATACAGTACAAGCACAGCATTACATAACGGACAATAGTTCATCTGATGATGTACAAAAAGAAGCACATAAGTCAATAGAAACTGCATGATCCAGTGTACATTTATAACATAAAATGTTCTGTTCAAACCTTGTGTGCCAAACACAAAATATGGGAAAATACATAATAAAAATAAGCATAAACATATAAAATATGAATTCAATTCACTTTTAGGAACATAAGAAAACTAAAACACGTACAGGAGTGTTAGCTTCCTTTCTGTTTCTGCTTTGTTATAATGGAAAACATGTAATTCTAGCCTTGGGATTACTTTAAGCCAATGATGCTGAAAATAGTTTAAGTGAAGTGGTATTCTTTTGTGAACTATATCAGCAGTTCATGAAGATGATGTTTTCTCTTGTGTAATCATCTACAACAATATTATAAAGCATTTGTCCATGTATCTTCAATAGCCCTTCATCTACAAAAAATAGCCTCTTACTTTCTCCCGGTCTATTAGAATGCACCTCAAAGCATAAGGTGAACCAAAACTTTTTGTCTAGTTTTGAATTGAACAAAGAGATTAGAACCTCAGTTACATTGACTAATTGTTTCCAATTCTTCTTGGCGTCATCCTGACTGGGAAGTATAGGTAAATGTGCACAACAGACACACAGATAACAATGAAAAAACACTTGGATATAGTATAGAAGCTAAAGTTTTAATTGCCATCTGTGGGGAGATTTTTCCTTACTTTCTGTGACCAGTGTTACCCAGAATAAGAATTGAGAACAAATTACAACATGGGAACAGAGAAATAACAAACCTGAGAGGTTCTATTACTTCCACAGTCTATCAAGAACTGACAAAATAAGTAGACCTGTAAGTTTCAGGAAAAGCTCAAACTTGAGTTCTTTCCATGGGGAAACTAGAAACAATATGCCGTTACCTGGAGTTCTTTCATAAGAGCATATTAGTGTTTAAATTTTAGAGGAGGCTGAAAAATACCAATATACAATGGTACTAGAATTTTCAGGAAAAAAACTGTAAAATCAAGCAAAACAAGAAAGTCATGAATACCCTTTATGAATTTATTATTTTGCTGTTGTACCCTGACATATAACAGCTGACAGGTGCCATTGTAGTGTTGAAAATGTATCCTGGGAAATCTCTGTGGTTATTAGAAAGCTGAGAGGAAGAAGTACCGAGCTGAAATTTTGTACCAAGAAAGAACTTGTACTACTATCAACAAACTTATAGGAGTATACAGGAATAAAATGTCTGTCATGACTTTATTGTATTTATAACCAGAACCAATACCCAAATTACATAAAAAAAAACAAAAAAAACAAAAAAAAAAAAAAAATGGGCGATACGCATGTGATAAAAGAATGCGCTAGCTGCAACATGACAATGATTGCAAACCCAAGATCAAATTGATCTTTCATTGCCTACAGCAGAAAAAATGAAGGTCCATGAGTGGCCATCACAGTCTTCTGACCTCAATAATATTGAAACACTTTAGGGAGATGCCAAGGCAGCCCAAGAATTTATGGGACATGGAGGTGGTTTCTTAAGATGGAGGTGTTTTACCACCTGAAAAATTCAAAAGCCTCATCCACAACTATCATTAGACTGCATGTCATTATTGATGCTTAAGGGGCAATGAAGAGTATTAAAGGGCTTGGAAATCCTATTAGTTTCTTAATCGCCATGGGTTTTTAATGGTTTTGAAATTCTGTAATACCTTACCGTTTTTTGGGGATTACAATTCAAGTAAATTTAATTATCACTGTTTCTGTAGAGAATGATAGACATCATATTCATTTTAGCTTTGCAAACTCATGGGCCTACTCTGTACTCATGAGCCTAACTGTAACACAAAATGGTGGATAGACTCAAACTGGCTGTTAAAATGGTGGACAAATGTCTTTTGTGAGGTTGGCAAAAGCTATGCAAAAACATTTTGCATATAATTTGGAGTGGAGAATCAGATCCACACTATATCTTCAATGTATCTAACCCAAGCAGCCACCAATCCATTACTCTCCTATCACAGTTAACCCAGCATTAGCTTAGACAACAGTTGATCCAATTTCATTCTACTCTTTCTTGGTAAACTTTAAAGAAGGTCTGAAGGTAGACCGCCTCTACTGTACTTTGAGGTAAGAAAACACACAATACCCTCCAAATCAGTGGTCGCCAATCTTTTCGGACCTATGGACCACTAAACGTATGGGCTCCAGACCGTGCATGTGTGGGGAGTCGTGTGTCACTCAAAGGGGAAGAAATTCCCCCCAGAGTGATGTCATGATGACAGAACCCATCCACTCTCCCATCACAGGTCTGACCCTGCAATGGGAGAGTGGGTGGGTTGTGTCCTGAGCCCGCGATCCATAACGGGGCATTACCATGGCTCTGGCTCTGCCCATGCACTACATGAACAATGACTTCCTATGTTATAGAGATTAGCGGGGGGTGTCCAGTAGTGTTTCAAAAGACAAAATAGCAATGCCAAAACAAATTCTTTTTATTTTTTGCCCTTTCATATTGATTGATAAATGATTACATTTTGTTACCTATTATACTTAGATGGTTACAGAATGCTTTCATACATTGTAGCAGCTTGTCTCTCTCTCAACCCCTTGACAGTAAAAGACAACACATTCTTTTCACAATGCAGTGTTTTTGCAACACTGGCTTTGTCAGGGCTTCACGATCAAATGACAGATCAGCTGCTGGGAGTGTGTTTTGCTCCTAACATCTTTACCAAGGCCATGGCAGTCAATCCAGTGACAAATATACAGCACACAAGAACATGCAGTAAAAGTTTAAGTTTTATTATAAATAGGATTTTAGTACCATAATATCTTTTTCTTAAGATTTAGTGGGGGACTAAAAGAGGGGTAGGCAACAGCAAACAACTGCTAACATGCCAAAGAAAACAACAAAAAGCTAGGAGCATGGAGCATGACGATCACACAATCCTCCTGGTAAGCTTGGAGAACATGTGAACAGGGAAACAGATGTATGGTGCCGGAAAGTCAAAAAGACACTTTTAGATATAGCAGAGTTTGCATGACAGAAAATGGTGGAGCTCAATCCTTAAAACCATAAATCTGGATGATGGCCGACCACCATGCAGCCAGAAAAATCAGCACATTTACAGGGTTCATCAGGGATAACAAGGTTTTTTTTTGGAAAAAGCTACATCCAAACATTTGTAGAAATCTCCTTTTAGTAAAATGGAGCAGGACAGAGAGCTGGAATATTGTTGTCCTGGTTGAGGTCAAAGGAAGAAAGTACTGCTTGATGAAAATAATTATGTACATGAGAGTATAGAGTGGAATGTCTCCAATGGGTTCAAATGGTGGGTTTTGTAAGTGCAGAAAGAATCTGATTTAGATCTCACAAAATCACAGGGGAGAGGAAAGGGAAGAATACACAGAAAAGAAGCTTTTCTAGCCTTAATAATTGAAAGTCATGCTGGTAAAGCCAGTGATTGTAAAGTGGGATTCCAAATTGTAAATAAAAACAAATGATCATTGACACAGTTCACAGAGTGTATGCCAGGAGCCTTGCCAGGTTGACAAACCATTATTTTGGCCTATCCAAAGCAAAATTGTTTGAATACTTTGCACCCTGATCCTGCAAAGATAAAAAAAAGTACTTAAGGAGAAATAAATAAGGGTATGCATATAGTATAGAGCAGGCACAGTATCCACAAGACAAACCTGTCCAATTCGTTGTACTCAAAACAAAATCCTGGAATTACACTAATGGCCGGGCCCGTCACGCTGGTATCCTTTGTAAGGATCATTTAAATAGCAGTGAAGGGGGGACTTCCCCAGCTTCAGAGCTAGATTCCACAATCACCACACCAAAAATAACTTTATATCAAATGAGTCAGTTCATCTGGGGACTTGAACAACTTGCACCACAACATTAGAATGCTGTACTGCAATGCTTTTGTGTTAAAATGGAAAAATAGAACTTACATGAATTCCTGTGAAAAAGAATGTGAATAGAAAACCTGAACCTGAGATTGCATATTCCTATTTTGTATTTTGAAGACCAAGTCTACACATTTAGGCCTAAAATTTAGTTCCAGTGTGAGGAACGAGAAACATGGAACTGGGGGACGTTTTAGAAATTATGGGAAATTATGAGAAAATACATCCAAGTAGTGGCTCCACATGTACAACATTCTAGTTTCTGCACCCCTGCAATTCTGCCATTTGGGGCCTCTGGAGAGGATAGGACCCTCAGTTTGCCCTATTCTAAAACCAGTCCGGCATGGAGCAAAACATCAGCTTGCATGCGTAGGACACTATCTTTTGCACCCACACATCTAAGAAGCAAGACATCCAGGTATGAGCAGAGGTCAACAAATATCCCACCACTTTGCAGAGGAAATGCATAGGAAGAAATGGCTGAGAATCTGGAATACTTTGAGCCACAGACTTTTCAAATGGCCTGAAAACCTTGGTTTAGGGGTCTTGATTTGAATAAAGTATAAGATCAGAAACTAAAATTCTTATTCTTTCTGGAGGGGTGGATATCTTGTTCCTTGTTTCTCCTCCACTGGGGAAGATAGGAGTGCCTTGTGCATTGGTACTAAAAGAAGACTCATGCTGTAGATAAGCTGGGTTGCCTCTAGCAGACCATCATAATATAAGTTAAGGCTATGGCCATTTATTTCTTATACTCAGTTAGTTAGGGTTCTACAGCAGCAGTAGGGTTATCTCTTTTAAAATATTTTACCAATCCACCAAGAACTGCAAAAAAAAAAGGTTAAAGCAGGGATTTCAGAGTTCTAAAGGGGAAACAGCTAGTTATTTGCAGGGATGGTATTTGTTCTGTTAAGATTGGTACAAGCCTAGCATTCATTTGAGAAGTCCAAAAAAACTTTTCACACTCTTTCCAATTACTATATCAGGAAACATATCAAAGGGCAATTGCAATGGGAAGACCTTTTTCATTGTGGAAGCTTTAAAAAAACAAAACAGGTGACAGGGCTGGTGGAAGAAATATGTGTATTTGATAGTTAAATGGTTAGATTTCCTTAACTGTTTATCTTTTCATTTCTAAGAAAAAATGTAAAACAAGGAAGCTAACAGGGGGCACCTTCTTGGCAAAATAACAAGTAAAAGCTAGCTTAAAAAAGCAATTTCAATGAGGAAATGAAAACACTCAATTTTGTTCATTCCTTCTCATGACAGGGTCACCAAATATAATATTAAAATTTACAAACTTAAAAGGCCAGTAAAAATCTCATTGCATTGTTGCAAGACTTAAGTCTTGTTGTAAAAAAAAAACAACAGCAACCTAGATTTATTTCGGTCACATACAAATACTCTTGCAACTGTTTACTCTCACTGTGTATGCAATGTACATCCTGACTCATCTTGGCATCTGAGCCGAGGGCTGGGTATTTTAACTAATGTTCTCAAGCCAAGAGGAGTGTCATAGGACCTGAAATAAGCCGTGAGGATGGTCACAGTGTCCGACGGAGACATGTTGGGAACCTGGAGTTGTTATTGCCAGAGCAGGGCACACTTAAAGGTAAGTGTACATATTGCTGTGCATACTAGAACATTATGGTAAAAAAAAACACCCAGCAGTACTTATAACTGTCAGGAAAAGCTTAATTTTTTAAGGCACAACACCTATGTTTTCTATTGCTTCACTCATAGATTTGTGTTACCTTTATTAAAGGATAACCTTGCAGGGTGGATTTAAATCTATTATTTTTTTTTATTATTATTACCTTTAATCAAATCTTGCAGAATGGATTTAAATCTAATTTTTAAAAGTTTAAGATGTATACATGTGTAGATGAGTATAAATCTGGTAAAATGTACAAAATGAACAGAATCGAGTATGTCGCCAGCATTACCACATTTATTAAAACACACAGCTGCTCAGGTTATAAAAAACTTAAAAAGATTGCAGCTGTAAATATTTGCGTCTACCAGCACTTTTAGATGTGCCCTAGCTTGTAAGTGATTGGCAGGCAGCTGAAACACTGTGTTCTCTATTTTTCTTTTCTTTTTTTCCAACCCTTTATGGCTTCTAAACACGCTCATGATTAACTAGATTATTTTGCTCAGAACCATACAGAGCTATACTCTCCGGGCTCCTTGAGTCCTTCTCCTACAGAAATAGAATAATATAGTTCCTACGCAGTGAAACGCGCCAGGAGACGTTGTACATTTGCCAAACGTGCACATGGAATTTCTACAGAAACAATGACTTCCGCCAACCTGCTACACATATCAATTTTGCTATTGTTATACAAGGACAGAACATTTTCCCCAAGGTTACACTAAGAACTAGGAGTTTGCCCGGGGTCCAGTATTTATGATAGTATTGTGGAACTCTGGTTTTAGTGCAGATGTGACTATCCATATATGATTGCCTACAGTTATTTCAGTGTCAGGTATTTTTAGGTAGATCGCTGCTGCCACTACGTGGTAATAGAGAATAAATACCAGACTGCGTTACATATGACTCAGACTCAGGAAATATTCAGGCTGATATTTGTATTCTTTCTTCCCAAAAATGCTACTTCATTAACCTTATTCTGATCCAATAGCTTTAATACTCTATTGGTCAGTAACCTAGAACACGTGCGGATCTGAAGTAGTCTGAAAAAACATTCACGCTGGTACAAGGCGTTAAAGCGTGCACATTATCATGCATAATGTATAGGCTGCCAACATACTGCAATGAAAAAAAAAATTGAAAAACAGCAACAGACATGCATCGTTTTTTGTTAAAAGCAGAACACCACACCGCAACACATTGTAGTGTGCTGTAATATATCTATGTTAGTTAATGCAGTGGGGTACCATTGGCAATAAATTTCACAGCAACACACTAATGCACATTACACGTAATAACATGTGTTGTGATGACACACACTTTAATACGGGTCTTGACTATTGCTCTCTGCTTATTTGTTGCAATGATTGCAAAAAGTACTGGAGCCAGAAAAAGTCAATTAGCATTGTCAGGAAAAAAAATGAACTCCCAGTATTATTGAAAATTCTTACCAGCCTATTTATTTTGGGTCACTGTTGTATTCTATAAAAGCAGGGGGCTAGGTACAGTATGGAAACCAGGCAACTAGTTTTAGGGGACAATGAGGTAAGGAATAACACTTTACACACAGCAGCCTAATAAACTGGATATGTGCCAGGTAATGTACAATTCTTCACTGGGTTGTGAATGGTTCTCAGTATACTCCCTTTCAATGCAGGATTGCTGGTCCTGCAGAAAAGCATGGGCCATTTAATCCCTGTAATGCAGTGCATTTGTGTGGTGGTGGTTGGAAGGGGATATTCAACAATAAAAACTTTCATTTTTACAGGAGCTTTACAGCTTTTTTTATTTTACTGAAAAGTGAAATTTTACCCCATTGCAGGTATGATTGTAAAGTTGGCTCTGCCATCAACTTGTTGAAATCTCCACAATTACTAGTCCTGATTGGTATTATTGTTTCTGACATTTTTACCCATAGGACTCAAAGTACATAGAATCTACAGCACCCACCCAAGTACTATCCATGCCAGACCAGCAGTGTAGACCGCGTGCTTTGAGGTGATATGCCCCTAATGTTTTTTTTTTTTTTTTTTTTAGGAACACACAACAAACTAAAGAAACAATGCCCTAACCAAGATTTGGATCCCTGGCAAGGTGTATGATGTAAGGTGCCTAACTACTTTATTATACACTATGCCTTGGAATTACATTTTTTAGTTTGTTTTTGCTTTGGGTACTTTTTATTTTTCTCAGTAGATCTCTACTTTACACTTTAGTTCTACCGTCTTTTAGTACCAGCAGTGATTGTGGTGCAAGACCCATAACAGTATACATTTGTCCATAATTTTGTATACCAAGCTGGTTAACATGTACTTTTATTCCCATTTTAACATGTAAAATAACTAATTCTGCTGTAGGAAAAATGTGATGTATCCTGGAAGGAAGGGACAGAAGGTAATATGGGCCTGGCAAGTAAAAATATTGTAAACGAATCATATTCTCTTGGTGGTTGATGTGTCTCAAGATACAATAATATGTCTGTAATAAAAGACATAACATGCCATGGTCAATATATAACAGTTTCTTGCTGGATAATGTAATGTAATATATTATGGGTAATAGCTATATTAGATGCTGCTAATGAGTTATAAAATATACTGCTACCATGTGATGTAATATTCGGTTTCTAGGCAATATAATATGTAATTATTGAGTGATAGCACATGCAGAAGCTGGTAGTAGTTCCATCTTACATCTTACTGAATCATTTTTTATTGTTTGATCGAAGGTAAGTTACAGTGAACCCGTTTCCTGCTTAGCAGCTGGAGCAAAATCTTATCCTCTGCTTGTAAATGAAAATGGGTCCTCATTGGTTTCTGACCACTACTAAAGGTCAGAACATGTTCTGCCAAATGAACTAAGATGGGGCTCAAAGGACCTCATTACTAGTTCACTGTGCAAGCATCTTTCACCCTTTGATCAGCTTAATCTCCAGTACAGTAGATTGTGTATTATTCATCTGTCACTGCTAACAAATATATTCAGTATCTTTGAAGAATACTACAGAAGAAACAATTATTTGAAACAAAATTCTAGTTAAAAAAGCATTTTATAAATAATAAATATAAATTTTGCTGCAACAGCTGCCTTGTCTCTAGCTGTTATTAGCAGAAACTTCACTTTTGATCCCCTGTTGGGTTGGATGACAATCCCAAGCTGTCTGGGACACCCCAGGAAGTTCTTCAGCCTGGAATCACGGTACAACATGTCAAAACCCCTTTCTACCGTGTTCAGGACTGCAGGACATTGCATAAAAAGAAAAAAATGTTTAAAAAATTATAAATAAGCTTTAATTTATTAAGACTTTGTAGAGGAAAGTGTAAGTATTATTCACAAGTTTATTGAGGGCAGTAAAGGGTAAGTAGGTCCAGAAAATTTTTTGGAGGTTTTCATATCCTGTTTTCTTAAATCTTATGAAACTTTCAAATGTTCATACCTGGGAAGAGGTAAGATTACATACACAGAAAGCTGCATCTTTGAAGACAGTTTATAGACATCTGTAGAACTGATAATTTCATATTACCCACCAAATTTAAAATCCAAGAAAATTTAGAAAGCGATTATGGCCTGCTGCATAATTCATTAAATGTTCTACTTTCGATTGATTATTTATAATTTCTTGATGAACAGGGTCAGTATGCTTAATGAAACAAAAGTCAGCTGGCATGCTCTTGTTATACATGCATAACTTGGATCCTTTGTAGTAGAGATATCATCATGTATTTGCTATCTATTTATTTATTTTTGGTATTGAAATTGTTATATTAAAAGTAATGGACATACTGCACCACCCAATTATCAACAAAAGATAAAAAAAAGAAAAATAAAGTCCTATTAAACTGTAATGCTAAAAAGTGATTCTAAAAGAATAACATATTTCTAAAAATCACTATTTCAAGCTTTTGAATATAGCTTTCGACCTACACACTTCCCATAAGGGTGGTTAATAGTATCTTGAGAGACAAACACAAGGGAAGTTCTTCTATTGACAGCGCCCTCTCATGGTTATTTTTTTATTCAACTGCACATTTCAAATCTTTTTCAATGGTGACCTTTCCAAATCCTTCTCATTTTGCTTTTTCCGAAGGCTCAGCCTTTAAACATGTACTGTTCTACCTTTTCTCCCCAGGCAAACTGATATCCTTCCTCAGATCTATAATGCCATTTGTACGTAGATGACATCCAAATTTACTTGTTTACCCTGACATGTTTACTTCTGTCCTCAATAAGGTTTTAAGCTTTCTAGTAGCCATTTTATCATGGATGGCTGCTAGATACCTGAAACTCAACAGGAAAATACTGAAATTATAGGGCCTTTTTTTAAAGCTCTCCAAAGCTGGAGAGGATACACTTTCATCAGTAAAGCTGGGTGATCCAGCAAACCTGGAATGGATCTGGTCCAGGATTCAACACTAGAATACTAGTCTTTTTATCTGGTGGAAATAGGTGTATATGTAAGCCCTAAGGAGAATTCCAGGATCCAACACATTTGCTAGCAAATAGAAAATAACTTTTAAGAAATCCATTCCAGGTCTGCTAGTTCGCCCAACCTAACTGATGAAAGTGTATCCTCCTCAGCATTAGAGAGCTTTAATAAATCAGGCCCAATATCTTTTTTTATGCATATCTTTGTTTGCTTTTTTTACAATATTAATACAAGTGTACAAACATATTGGAATACACTTCAAGGTACAGATTTTTAGACATATGTTACATTGGCTTCAGTAATAATAGAACCTCAGACAATAATGTTCTCTATACGTGGGAGACAAACTTTTCAAAATCACATATTAGTGTGCATAGTGGTACTCATTATAGCACATCTAGAGCCCCCAGAGTTCCATTAAGCTTTTTAGTAGCATACCATATGGTATGTTTAAACAGTGCTATCAAGACCAACTGGTCTCTTTTTAACGCCACCAACAGAAACTACATCCAATTTTTAAAGAAATGTTTGGTGTAAAGGTCTTTGGTACACAAAGCATTCAGCTTATCTATTGACATAAGTTTGAGGAGGATCTCTCTGACCTCCTGTAGGGTGGGGCTAGGGTGCTTTTGCTATCTATTGTCCTAAAATTAACTCATTATCTTTTCAACTTCACCTTCTTAAGTCCCCCTAACATCTTTATAACTGTAATTAACATGATATCACCTCTAAATCTGTACTTTCCTTCAATCTCCACATGCAGAAAATCTCTAAATCAAAACACTTTTACCTGCACAATGTCTCTGAAGCTGCGTACACATGTGAAGTTCTTGTTGTTGGAAAGGATCTTTCACAATACGCACAAGAACCGCACGATGCACGAACAAGTGTTGTAAATACAGCACCGTTCTGCTCTATGGAGAGGGGAGGGGGAGAGCGACGGAGTGGCACCCTGCTGCACGTTCTCCCCTTTGCCCTGCATTAGGATCGCTCGTCGTTCATCGTGTGTGGATCCGCCAGGACGGATCCATGGACGGTGAACAACGCAGGCTGTACACACGCCAGATTCTTGCCCAATATCTCCCCTAAGCTGATTTCTGGTGAGAAAAATTTGACGTGTGTTCGTAGTTTAAAATTTGCCCCTTTTTATCACCAAAGAACACCAACTCCTGGAATACACCCTCATTATTCCTAATCTTGACTACTGCAACATCATCTTATCTGGTACACTCTGCCATGATTAATGCAGCTAGACTTTTTGATATGTCTTTTGTCTTCCTCCTCTTCCTTCCTTCCTACCATAATTGGCTTTCATATTTTTTTAAATTCAAATTTAGGCTACTAGACTTTGCCTTTAAGTCATTTTATGGCCTCTGTTGTAAATTTTCAAATACTCAAATATAGCCATTACTCTCTCTTTTCCTCATGTGGCCTACTAATGGATTCATAACCTTTTCCCAAATATGGTTTCAAGACTACTCTAGGGCCACCTATTCTTTCTAGAAAGTTTTTACTTATTAAATATGCAATTTTTTCACATGAACCCCTATTTATTGTACAGCTCTGCATGATTTACCAAAAAAAAAAAGGGGTCATCTACCCTTCTAAATAAAGTAAAAATGGTGGTGATTGATTATTTCAAGACCAGGGTTCCTAAATTGAGTTTGCATATTAGGGATCCATGGGAGCCGCTTCCATAGCATTGAGCATTAGGGTACTGCCTGTCTGTGCTCTGTGGTGCCTCAAATATAAATTTGCTCGTTTATCAAACTTTAAGGCTGCGTTTAGACTGGCGGTGAGGTGGCCCTGCAGTTACCCCTTCCTCATGCCATGGAACCCTGCTTAGGGAAGACGCTCAGTAGTGCTCACTGCCACTTGCAGTCAAATCTGCAGATCCTGCTGTGTGAGGGACTGAGCGGCTGGCGGGGTGCCGGTTACGCATAGCCAGCCACTTGCCACCAAGCTCATCTCACTAATAATATTATATTAATTTTTTATTACATAGATATTTTTTTGTATTTTGAGTAATAAACCAATATAGTTAATATCATCTTTAGTGCTGAAGTTTTCATCCACTTTCTAATATTCTGAGCTTTACTGAACTTTACTATTGACCAGTAAGTCACCCTACAATGGCAGCCTATCATAGCGATGGACCAATAGAAATATGAGAGGGTTGGACTTGTTTGTAAGCTTTGGTCTTTTCTAGCTAATTGTTCTTCTGAACCAAAAGGGAGCCTCATCTGGTAAATTCTTGAAGTGTCCAGTTCTTAATGCATATTTATTTGTGATTATGTTTCAGGAAATGTAAAACTATACTAAAGCTACGTACACACTTCCAATTATTATCGTTGGTAAATGAACGACGAACGATCCTGCACGATATCTGCGAACGATCGTATAGCACCGATCCTGTACATACAGATAACGACACGATCGTTCGCAGATATTGTACACACGATAGACGCGATCGTTTGAACGATACAGGAAGTGACGTGCACCACAGGAAGTGAGCGAACGTTCGTTCACCGCGCATGCTCAGACCATGGACGATCAATGAACGACCGTACACACGATAGATGGTCAACGATCGTCGTCCAATCTGATCCGCTGCTCCGGTCGTTCATTTCCAACGACTATCCTCGTTCGTCGGCGTCGTTGGTTACTTTTTTTACAAACGATTTTTGCCCAATCGATCGTTCGTCGTTCGTTCGTCGTTCATTTCCAACGATAAAAATTGGAAGTGTGTACGCAGCTTTAGTGACGACGTACAGAATTCCTAAGAAGATCATCTTTAACTTAAAATGACGTGGTTATATTTTTAAACATTCTCTCCTCTCTCAAGCAATAATTGACTTTCAGCATAGATTATCTAATTACAACAAATTAAAAAGCCCTGGTTACTGAAGTCAAATATAGCTGGGCCGTAGAAATCCCCTCCATAATTGCTGAATGAATCAATGGCAAGAATGAATTAAACAGTAAAGACAAAGCCATTCATTACATAGAAGCCGTACAAAGAATCCTGGAGGCCGAATATATTATAACCTGCAGGCTGTAACCAGACAGCTACTTACTTGTACGCTTTGCTTGGTGATTTATGTCCTGTGCTGGGAAATGATGCAGAACACAGAGAGAAGTGGAGGAAAACCCACCATCTACAACTCTGCATTCATCAAGTATATAGCACCAAGATATCTTGCACCAAAGCACAAGTATTGCTCATATGCCACAGCATAATCTACAGGACACACCAGTAGCTGCCACCACAGATGCTCATAGTCCAATGTCTCCACCATACCCATAACTACACACATATAATTAGGATTTATTTACATATTTTTAAGTTTTTGGGTAGTAAAAATATCCAGAGCATCTGAAAACCCACACAAATACAAGATGATGAATAAAATCCATCAGGGGTGAATGGGAAACATTTAGTCTGAAATGTAAAGAAAGGCCATCAAGAAAAGGTGAGCCATAATGCAACATTGTTTGATGAGCATGGTGAAAGGTGAATGTCCTTAAGGATTCTAGCTTATTGTGATACATCTTTACATCTTGCAGATTCAGCTTCCTTTGCAGCTCTAGGTTTTTGCTTGCATGACTGCTTAGTGTTGCAAAGGAAGTTGGTGCTGAAAGATAAGTTATATGTTGTGATAATAGCTATGAACAGAGTGAAAATGACAAATGCTACTCTGTTTTCCAATGATACTTCCAATGATAACCTAGAAGTCAAAAATAGGGATGGGAAGGCCATTTCCCCGGTATTGATTCTGCAGCATTAAAGTTCATTTCTACACTAGAATATGTAAATAAGTCTGCTAAAAATACACTATATGGTCTATTCTGCCCCCAAAAAGCATCTAAATTGAGTCAAACTAATGCATTTCCCCCCAATTTGTTTTACATTTATACATTAACAAAATGCATGTAATGAATGCCAATATCCATGTGTTGCACATTTTTAATGTACATTGCAATGTATTTGATGCTGAATGTCAGCACACATCATAATGTTCATCAACACACATTAATGAGCATCATAATTCATATATATGCTTCATGCTTCAGCAATGATACCCTAATAACCAGCTAAGTTAAACTGCCATATTCCCATCACTAAATGACAAATCCTCTGCCGTCTCCAAATAAAGTACAGGATAAAGAAACGGTTATTTTTTTATCCCTAATACAAAACTGGTAACCTATCCACAGTGCTACCAAAATGAGTTGTAAGAAGGAACAGAACAGCCACCTAAATGAAGGGAGAACATAGCTACAACTACAGAGAAGCAAGCTACAAATACAAATTTCTTGCAGACTGTCAGTGCCAGAAGGTGACAGCACTGGTAAAGAGGTAACCATTATAGTGACTGAATGAAATAAAATTTGGAGTAAAGTGTACCGCCAACCAAAACCTTTTTTTCTAGCTTTGGATAAAGTGGGACAGGGTTAAGATCTCTGATCTCTATTACATGTCTGTGTACCTTGGGAGATACGATTCAGTATATGACTATATGAAGGATTAAGTGGGGGTAGTTCCTGCATGTTTGTGTTGTTGCAGAAGCAGGAACTCTTCCAATGCTGCACTTGTTTCTGTGGCGATCATAAGTAGGTTTTCTCCTGAATATTTCCACTCTCATCCTGATAAATCTTTTGGGACAGAAAATGCAGAAAAATCTCCCTCACAGAGGCAAAGGCAGCGATTAAAAAAGCTATATTATATACTTTTTAATTGGATGCATTACGTTTTATTCTTTTTAATCTCATAGAAAGCGTATGGCATTTTGAGCAGTGTTGTGTTTAAAAAATCTTAGAACCAAAGCAGTAAAAGCAAACTACATCATCAAATTATGAGAGTGTTGGTTCACAAAACAGGAAAACTGATATATTTCAGTTTTACTTTATAAACATTAATCACATATGCATTCACACAGGTCCAGTTTCAGGAATCACAAAACTCAAAAGTCACAATTTCAAAGGACTTTGTAAGTTTTTGGGAATATTTAGGTGAATCACATATATATGCAAACCACTTGTTTTTTTTTAAGATTCACTCATAACTTTCAGTGACGCATTACATAAAAATAAAGTTAGCATGTATTTTAATAGTTAGCAAGATGGTTCCATGAAATCCATCTTTCCAGCACTTGTAGATTAAAATACCATTAAATGTTAAGGTTTTTAGAAATCAGAAAGAGGTCAGCCTGAAAGCTGGCAGCCATCAGTGGTTAACCTTGTACACAAGTCTTGTATCCCTGAATTTAGGCCCTGAGCTTGTCCTGACATTGATTTCTGCATACATCTGCTCCTTCTATCTCATTTTATACACAGCCTGAGCACTCAGCTCCCCCTGGGCTGCATGTATTAAGCTGATGTTACACATAGCCAGCAGCCCGAGGCTGGGATCAGACACTCATTTTGTACCTTTGTAGAAGGATTACCGAGATTTTCTCCAGCGGGTGTTAAAATCTTAATTGAAATTCACGAGTAAATATTATCATTCATGTGATTTTCGCAGACATACCAGTCTATGTTATTAGTTGGGCAAATCAAGGAAGTCTTAGGACAAAAAAAAAATATTTATTACCGGTATGTCTTGGCATTTCTAACCTTAGGAAAGGGATCCAACTGAGCTCTTACTGTAACTATGTATACAGTATAGACCCATAGTGATCCATATTTCTATAGTTGTTTAAAAGCATCTTCTTGTACATTTTATTTCATCTCATAACAACTACCATGCATAGGCAACTATTGCAAAATTACTATTTTTTAAAGGGATAAAAATATATCTGTATACCCTCATCATTCACATATCAGGGTGTGACAACAGTATATTTTTGGTAAGATTTCTAGGAAGTGATGTACACCCCAAATGAAGACCCTCCAGACTAGCTCATGGTAGAATGGTAAATTGAAGGTAAGCTAAATATATAATCTATTAAAAGAATAGAGAAAAGCAGTATTATTGTGTTCAATGATAATTCTCATAGTTAACAATACAAAACAATTTAGTTTTAGTAAGCCACAATCAAATACAAAATAACATTTGGCACAATACATACGTCATTCAGCATATACATATATATATATATATAAAACCATAAATGTTATAACTTGCAAAACAGCAACGTTGTTCATGTTGACCGTTGTACCCAACGCGTTTCGCCCTATTAGGCTTCCTCAGGGGTAACGGTGTCAACAAAAATTTAACAAGCAGTTATTGTGTCTAAGTTTATAAAGATATATGTAAATATTAATGTTGTGGTTACATTAGAGGTGAGCAAAAGTAAACATAAAAGTAGTTTTGGGTAAACAGTAATATAGAAAATAGTAGTGACTTTAGAGAACAGGTAAATATGTGTAGAGTATCAATAGATAATCAATTACAATACAGTAAATTTGCTAAATAATAAAGAATGTACAATATCAACAGAAACTAAAGAAAAGTATTTATAGATACAAATATATGACTTACACGGTCTGGTTATATGGCTTGGTTTTGCTAGAATAACAGAATTGGGGTAATTTGAGGTTGTTTTTGATGGTAATATAACCCAATGTATATCGTAGAGCTGGCCGATATAGATGCTGGCATCCATTTCTTAATAATTAGATTTCTTAAAAGAGATGGAAGTAATTTCTTAAAAATAATTTGCTATTATTGTCAAATATTTTCAATCCTGGACCAGATCCTTTCCAGGTTTGATGGATCACCCAGGTTTTCCCATGATGGTCAACTTTCCCAGACTTAAGGAGATTTGATAAATCAGGCCCATTATCACATAAGAATCATGCACCATTTTCTAATTAAAACTTTTTACAACTGACCCCATGTTGCAGCTGTGTCTTATTCAAACTCTGAGCTGTAAATAATAACAAATGTTTTCCTGAGTTTTGGAAAGTGACATCCAGACCATACAGAATTGTAGCAGAAATGTAATGACTGCCCTCATGTGGTGATACAGCAGAATTTTAGAATATTTACTGGTTAGGCATTGTGACTTCTGAAACACATTCTGTGCTGTTACAGTGAAGTATTGCTATGTGATGTCGGATGTAGTTTTTGCTCAACAGACTAACCCATATATGAATTTTTAATTCGTGAAATACATAAAACATTTGCTATTCTAAATATTAACAATACCAATGCAGTTATTACTGCATGTAAAGTAACATTAATTTTACATGAAGCTAAAACTGTATAAACACTTCCAGCTGCAAGTAAAGCTTGTCAGAAAGTCCACTCAATTTGTCTTGCAGTACATGTAAATCCTAACTAAAACAAATTGGTTTGCTAGAACATTATACAGTAAATATTTATTAAAAAAACGTTTACTTTATTTAGTTTATTTAGTTTGGTCATTTCATACACCTTGAAGCAGTATAAAAGCTCCAATGCATTATACTTGGATAGGAGCTGTCCAGTGCTGATCTTGAATTTTCACAATAACAAAGCAAGGGTATGTTTTTTTATTTTTTATAATTATATTTAGACTAAAAACCGTGTTCTTCCACAAAAATTGTTAGGTTATTATTTAGTCATGAAACTTGAGAGGATTTAGAGACAGAAAAAAGTATTGTGGGAAACAGTGGGTTGCAAAAAGCACCTAACTTATGAAAGCAGAACTCCTTATTTGTATACTTTTTTCCAGAGCAGTGCATTAAAGTACCTAGCATGATAGCCAGTTAGTTATCATTTCATCTGCCACATCCAGTCCAGATATTCATTAATGTTATAACATAATACTAGGTTGCACCAGCAATTCATGCCATGTTACATCTTCCTGTCATGTTCTTAGACAAAAAAACATCTGCCTTGACCCATGTGTCTATATCCTGGTTATATTCCTGACACTTATTAGAAGTTAAAAAGCTGTTGGAAAAAGCAGTAAACATCTTCAACAAGTAAAGTTGAAGGTGACTAATACTAGCTGTCAAGAAGAAAGTTTCAGAGGGGAAATATCATGAAGGAATTCCTATAGTTTATATGAAGAGTTTGTGCTGGTTAGTTATTAGGGATGAGTGAGAATGCCTCGCAAAAAATCTCTTGCAGTCTCGCAAAAATTTCCTAGAACTTCCAATGGTTCCACCAAATTTCGGCAAAACGTTTTTGTGAAACCATCGGAAGATCAAAGAATTTAAAACAGGATGATTCCCAGAGCTGCGTTCAGCCCTAGAAATCCTCCTGTTTGCAATCCCCAGGGCACTAGAGGTTAAATAACCTCCAGTGCCCCAGGGATCACAAACTCTTCTCAATGTTTGCAGTCACGGCTGCAATTATTGAGAAGATACCCAGCACTACAGGTTAAATGGGGAGAAGTCTCCCTAATCAAAACCTCTAGTGCTCTCTGATTTGCTGAGAAAGGCTTTTGCTGTTGCCGCCATGTAGTATATGTGTTCCTGGATAGAGTTTCTCTATCCAGGAACGCTGGACTTCTGTGTTCTTGGATAGAGAAACTCTATCCAAGAGCACATACAACTACCGTGTTTCCCCGATTTTAAGACATCCCCATTAAATAAGCCACCCCCGATTTTTGAAAAAATAATTAAAATAAGACACTCACCCGTGAATAAGACATCCCCCGATATTTGATCCTGTGTGTGTCTCCTTGATGCTGGCTGCAGCATGGAAAAATAAGACATCCCCTGAAAATAAGACCTAGGGCATATTTTGGCATTTCAAAAAATATAAGAGAGTGCCTTATAATCGGGGAAACAGGGTAGTAAAGGGCTGCAAGAGCAAGAGCTGTCAGCTCTGCTCCCCTGATTGGTCTTGCAGGTCCCAAAAATACCTACATGTTTGGTAAGCGAGAACAGCCCAATACGCCGTGAGACCGAATTTAATAAATTCGCTAGCTCATCCCTTTTAGTTATATACCTTGACCCAGAATACTAGACTGTTGATTAGTTCTTTGCAGTCTGTGTGGTTTCCTACAATTGTGTTCTGATAAATCCACAGAAGAAATTCATATTTACCCAGCTTATTGGTAATTGTAAATCAGGACAGAAGGTTACGCTGAGGGTAAATGTCACGGCATGTTCTATTTCGTCTAGCAGGTTATAATAAACTATCTGGTATTTGCTGACCAGGGTCCCTGCTATGGGAATATGCCATTGCCAACTCGAATGAAGCATGTGAATATAAAAGAATAGGCAGATTTCCCCTAAAAGGACCTTGTCTTGAAAGAAATTACTTTTTTTTTACAAAGTTCTACTTTTACAAGGAAATATCTAATTATTTTAAAAGTCCTGCCTAAAGTGGAAATATCATTGATACATGTAAACTGCCATGGATTAAACTCATTCTAAAAATTTTATAAACTGATGATTTGGCTTCAGCAGTTTCAGTGTGATGAGTTGTGCCACAATTGGCTAAATATTTTAACTGTATACTCATTGTTTGTCTAGAAATTATTCAACACAGTGAACAGAAATGCCAACCAGGCAAGCAGTATTTTTAAAATCCAGATGGGGAAAGGCAGTTAACATTGGATTGGTTGGATTTGATCTCTCCTAAAGAAGCAGTAATGGCCATAAAATGTGGACAGAGAGGGCAGCCCCAATAGGTGAAGAAAGGGTTAACTAGTAGCAGAGAGCTTAGGGTGTAGTTTAGTTAAAGGCCGGGTCAGAAGTGAGAAGGGAGGAGAATAGAGGGATTAAATACTTCAAGAATTAGAAGTAAAGGACAGTTTGGCGGGAAGAAAAATTTCCCACCCTCCCTTCCTGTGTTCTTGGATTGTGGCGGTTGGGGTTTAGGAAGGTAAGAGTCCTGGTGCTAAGTTTGGAAGGGGCAACCAAAAGGTAGGGTGCTCCCTTTTTTTATTACAGTGTTGGGGCCCCTGAGGCAGTGCAGGGCGTCTAGGGGCCAGTGTGACATAAAGATGTAAAGATACGTTGTTGGTACGGACTTTACCTTTGCTAGGCCTGCAACCTGGTTGGTTAAAATTAGTTCAGGTTGTCTAATATAGTGCAATTGGGCATGGCTGTTTAATGGGAATTTTTAGTTAAATTTTTAGTAAATACTGAGAAAGTTTGTTATATTAGTGTGGTGTGTTATGTTATGTTATGTTTGTGTTATGTTAATAGATATGTGAAGTTGGATTTCAAATGTTTTATTTATGCTAAGTTATTTTAATTTGTGTTAAATATGTTATTTATGTTTATAAAAAATGTTTATATTGAAATGGTATTTATTACAATAAAGAAAGGTATTTCTTTTGTTAATAAACGGCTGCTTTCAAGCCATTTTAAAGTCCAGTTATGTGTTTGAGTGTTTTTTGGGGATATGGGTGGCTGGTAGGGGGGTGGTGGTATAAGAGAGGCTGAAGGTCCGAGCTACCCTGGTCATGTGTATATGTGATTAATTACAAGATCATTTCAAGTGTTGA
This sequence comes from Pyxicephalus adspersus, assembly GCF_032062135.1. Lineage (NCBI taxonomy): Eukaryota > Metazoa > Chordata > Amphibia > Anura > Pyxicephalidae > Pyxicephalus > Pyxicephalus adspersus. Next base: position 37,577,661 of record NC_092859.1, read on the forward strand.
AATGTATACTATTAAAGTTTTATTTAACCTAAACCAAGCTGAAGTTTAGTCAAGATAAATAATGTAAAAGAAAGTAAAATCCTCCTTCTTTTCTGTGAATTCCATGAGAAATAAATGTAGACACAAAGAGACCAGAAGTGTGTTATTTGTAGGATTGCCAGGTCAAAATAATGAAACACTTTCCTAAAAAAGGAATTGATTGCAATTTCTTACTTTTTTTTGGAAGGGGGACTATATAATTGGTTAACTGTATCTGAAGGCAAACCCTTTCTTTATGGGTGTGGTGGTGTATAGAGTAGGAAAAGGTTGGAGCCATGTCAGATGTTTATTGCTGTCTATGTACCAAATGGTTGAATTCTTAGGGAGGACAACCTAGTCCTGGTGACAACAATCATCACCTTTGTCACAGGACAAGAAGCGAGAAAAATAACTTTTTCTGGGTTGTCGCCAGGACAGAAATAGAGATGTTTGGTGATAAATTAATAACCTTCCTTAATATGGACATATTTCATCCTGATTCTTGTTGTGTTGATAGGACAAGAAATATAGCTTTTCTCTCTAATGGGAACCAGATGGCCCATTCTTTAATCTAAACCTACCTGGACGATGGATAAATTCTTGGTCCTAACAATATTTAGTGCTTCACAAAATATGTCACATCACACTTATATAAAGGAGCTCATTCATATGAGATCATTTGCCAGATTTTCACTCAGTACTTTTAAAGCATTTCCAACACCTGCTGGATAAGTAGACATCGAGAGGTGAACAAGTTGAAGAAGAAGTTTTTTTAATGGGAATATTGCAGTGTTTTACATCCTACAAATAAACAGTTCCCATTATTGCCCCTGTCTCTCTTTTTATGGACAGGACTTCTGCAGAGAAAATTTACTCTGACACGGAACATCAGTGGGAGGAATTGAACAGCCGCACATTCAGAGTCTATTAGAGAAAAGGAACCATCTTGTGCTTCAGTGTGGATAATGCAACACAACTTTTTGGAGACAATAGTGGCTATGTGTTTAACCATTTCTCTACTAGACCTTGAGTTCTCTGCAAAGGATGACTCATGGCTATTCAGTCAGAGATACACAATAAAGAGCTAAAAAAGTTAGACATTAAAGTCTAGTAAGTAGATATTAAAACCATTACTAAAATCTCATGTTAACATCTTTATGTAATTTAAAAAAAAACAATCAAAATAAATACATAGATAAACTACATATATAGGTGCTGTTTTGACAGCCAAGGTTTTTTTATTCTTATCTATCCAGTACTCTATCCAGAGGCTGCTGTTGCTGATTTAGAATTCTAAAAGTTCTCATCTGTCTGGTATAAGGATCCTATAGTATGAATGTCTGTGCAGAAAAAAGTAGCCAAACGACCAGCATTTTTACAAGAAGGTTGTATTTAAGACCTCAGTGTTTCTCTCAAGAAAGATTTATTAAAGGTAGCATAAAATATTTCCTGTCACTCATTCATAGGGTTCAGTTACTTTATTCAATTGCTGACATTTTTTTCTTAGATATTCCCCTCTGTATTTCTTATCCTATGCCACTGTTCTGCCATGGAGGAAGACATCCAATGACAGCAAGAATAATCCATTCCTTATAGAAGAAAGTAAATAAATATTTTCTTTTAAAAATAATTTTCATATCAATGAAGAAATACAGTAATAAACATGAAAAATGGTCACACATCAGAGTGTTTACAAAAGGTTTTTTATTAAATACACTGTCTGATTTATTAAAGCTCTTCAAGCCTGGAGTGGATACACTTTCATCATTGAAGCTGGGTTATCCAGAAAACCTGAAATGTATTTCTTCATAGTTATTTGATATATGCTAGCAAATATTTTGAAACCTGGACCAGATCTATTCCTGGTTTACTGGATCACCCAGCTTCACTGATGAAAGTGTATCCTCTCCAGCCTTGGAGAGCTTTAATAAATCAGGGCCAAAGACTAAAACATGTCTCATTAGTGTGGAAGGTAAAAATGACTTCAGAACTGTGTTTAAAGGTAAACATATATTTTATGTATGTGTTAGGTATACATTGCGTTGCACCTTGGATTATTCCTCCCATGGTACATAACATGTACCTTTACAACTGACAGCCTGATGTGTGAATGTGGAGGGTGGAGCGTAATAGTAAAGGAAACTGGCACTGACACTGGCCTAAAGAAATCCATCACCATTGGTAAACCTTTGCACGAATGATTGTACTGGTTAAAGCTTGCCAACACAATATAATATATTATTTCTTGTCATTAATAATCCATTAGCCATTGACATCACAGCCAATTACAGCAGAAAAGATCCAATCACACTAGAATAATGTCAATGGTATATTAGTGAAAAAATACAGCAATAAGGGAAAGGTTACACTAAAACTGACACACGCCTGGATGATTCCAGTAACAAGGAAAATTAATAAAACTAAAAAGTAATTATCCTATCTTTGTGAAACGTATTTAAGACCTCTCATTTCCTAACCATTTTCCACCTGGAAATGATAGCTGCTGGGTTGCCAAACTGATTCCTTGGTTTATGAACTGGCTCTCAATATAGGTAAACTGGATAGGTAATGATCACACAGGCTAAAGCTGCACAAACAAATTTTAATCTGATTGTACAACCTATGTCCAGTCATTTTGTAAAGTAAAGCCATTACCATCTAGTTCAGTGTTTCTCAGTCTTCTTTTGTGACTTCAGGGAACACCTGCCGTATTTACTATATCCACAACTCATAGTACATTAGTGTGGTGGTCCATAGGAAGAATGTCTCTTATATTGCTGGCCAGTGGGAAGAATGTAACCCTTACAGATAGCCAAAAAGATCATTGGTGTCATCCAAACTGCCATGAGAGGCACAATTGCTCATTGCTCAAGGAACTTCTCTTGAGAAACACTAGGATTCCACAAAACTCGTGGTTGAGAAACACTCGGGGACTAGTGATCTAAAACGAAAAACTACAAACAAGGAGGAGAATCAGAAAAAGAGACTCTCTCAAGACAATCAATCAGCAAAAGAAAAGAAATCTAGCATGTCAAAGAAGAGGGACAAAAACACCAGAAGGAGGTACAGAGATTGGTTCACTTTACACTTTGCAAACCAAAAATATAGATAGAGAACAGAGGGTTTTTTGGCAGCTATTTATACAAAAATGTCAGTTACATGCAAGTGTTGTATATTTCCCAAATCCAGGATTTGGGATAACACAATGAGCACACTATTTAGTGGTCACTCAGTGAAATTCATGTTATATACTGTGAGCAGACATTCTAATAAATGGCATTAGGGGCCACTAAATGTAGTCTGGCAGTCAATGTTAAATGTGAACTAGAGAGGAGTCTTGTATATATCCTGTACCATCGGCAATATTTTCAGTTTATGGAAGTTATTTTGGTTTCGGTGGTCTGTCTAGCCTAGGTTTATGAAGGGACAGTTGGCAGCTATAATTGGTTTGGATTTAAAAGCCTAAAATGTAATGATAAGGCTACATAAAATAATATGAGATTTAAATTAATTTGTTTGCATTAATATATTATTATAATTACAAAATGTATTTAGGATATTAAATATTTTTCAGTCATTTCTTATATTTCATATGTTGGGGCTGCACACACTCAGGTATACGACATCAACTACTCGAAAAAGGGGAAAGAAACGTGGAAAAGGGAACATTTTACTAATAATTGGAATGAATGGGGACATTGATAAAAAACTATACTAAAAGAATTATGGATATATTTATAACTGACTGTTCCTTCTACGAAATGCTGGTAATATTACTTCCCTGACTTTAATACACTGTCACTGAACCAGAACAAGAATACAGATGTGCAATTCACACTTGTTCAGGGTCAGGGACTTGAAATTATTGTAGCCTTAGACAGCTAGGAAGCTAGCAAACATTTCAAGAAGGAGGCAAGCCATGACTGTCTATGTATTTCTCTTAGTACAGCGAAAATGAACCCTTTTAAGCTACAAAGTACGTTTCTATTCATTATCTTGTCTTTATCAAAGGAAAGCAATTACACAAGTATACAGAGGTTATTTATTTTTAGGACCAAAAGCTTTGTTAATAGTGCAATAATCCTCAACAACCAATATGCAGTTGTACTCATTGTTGGTAAAAGTTAAAATCTGAATCGCAGGGGGACTGTATTTTCATTGCACCTTGATAGCTTTATTTAAAAACAACATTGATCAGGGAAACACACACATACTCAAAAACTTACATATTATTAGGTTATCTGCAGCAGTTTTTTTCTGAATACTGCACTATAGCAGCATACTTAAAATAATGAAAAGTCATTATTTTAACCATTTTATTAAAGCAAAGTTTGTATATTGGAATGCAATAAAATTAATTTGGAAATCTACCAGAAACCTCTGCATTGCAAAAGGAGTCTTGATGTTGGTATGGGTTTCACTATCAGATTGGATTTCTCTATTTATACATGAAAACAGTACTTGACCAGGGTAGCTCGGACCTTCTAGCCCATCTCTTATAAACACCATTATAATAACTACCACCTACTACCAAATCTCCCCCTGCTTACCAGCCACGCCCCCCCATAAATATTCCAGCACAAAATCTTGGATTTTAAATTGGCTGGCGAGCAGCCGTTTATTTAAAACACCATTAAATAAAGTTAAATTCCCAAATAATTAACAAACAAATATCCAAATAAATTAAATGCCAAATGAAATTACATTTTACACTTTGATAAGCATACATTAACATACTCCTACCCCACGTTGCATACTAGCCCAGCCCCCTCTAGCCACACTACCTTTTTTCTTAACCCCTTAAAAGCTCTGGGCTAGGCCTAGCACCTGGTCATGCAGGCCCTGCGCCTAATTCTTACGGCTACGTGCCTCTCTTTCTCCCAGGTCAAAAATTCTTATTTCGGGAGAGTGGATTTTAGTCTTTTTATACTTAAGGTTGACTCAAGTACATAAAGTCTTTCCAGGTTTGCTGTGTAGATGTGTGGTTGGACTTGGGTCACATTTTATTGTTTTCCAGCCTGTTTGTTATGGCATGAGAACAGGTAACATGTACCATGTACAAAAAAAGTATCTACAGCCCAGGTGACAGCTGCAATTTACAGATACAGCTGTGTATCAGAACATTTCCTAGTGACGTGTATAGAGGAATACCCTGCTTCTCTATTCTAGATAGCACCTACATAAAAAATAAGGTGATATGTTTCAAATCATCAATCATAACAATATTCTGTTAGGCCACATTTACATGTATGTTGCCTAAACGAGCAGTCAAAATGTAAATTCACAGTGTACTGCACTGCTGGTACCCCAAGACACATGTATGGACACCGCAACACACTTGTGTTATAGCACTCCACATTATATCGATGTCTGAGATCTGAGTGCTGTTGTACGCTATATAAAAAAATTGCAAGTGCTTAACCAAAACCTGAGTTATTGATGCTTTGATGGAGCATTCAATTTTTATGGAATGCCTTACTGAAACACGTTAACACATATAACAAAGGGCATTTAGATGTATTAACCAAATGTAATATTGTCAGTCCACCCTATATATTATATAAAGGTTTATCTAGTAAAGTACAGAACAACCAAGTGATCCTTAAAGTCATCAAAATAGCAGAAGGTTGGGAACAGCATTATATCATTGAAGGAAGGATCCTGGGAGACCTCCAAATGCCCCTTTTTTAAAAACAGCCACATGACTTTTCTGTGTACTTTTTGGTGCACCAGGCACTGTGATCTCACGTCTGAACAAGGAGCAGGTAGCTATATATTGTCCAGAATCTGCAACTAACTATGTATCCAGCTCTGATTGTAGAATAAATATGAGAATAGTTCTACTCCAGACCATCTGCTCAACATATATTATCAGCATTGGCCAGTGGGAAAAGCACCCCAGCCCCCAGACCAGTTATTCCTAGCATACCTTCTGAACCATTATTTTCTTTATTAGTTTCCTAGTTTAAATTCATCATCGATTGACCTTGGTCTTTCTTATTCTGTTTCTCATTTCTCGTAATCCAATTTTTCCCCATAAGGACAGATTTACACCAGAATGCAAAGTGCACATGTTTTTTTCATACTTTTTGTTAGGCAGCTCATTCATATTGAATGGTCTGTGATTGCCTCTGAACACATTAAAAATAGGTCCTGCTCTACTTTGCAAAACCTAGCAATCTAAAGTAAACAGAATATCTTTGTTTTGGCGTATATATTACTGTATAACATGCGGAAGTGCAACTAAAGTATATCTAAACCCAAAAACAACAATGTAACATATTGCAATTTACCAGCCCTTAAAAATAGTGGCTTAATATGTCCATAATTTTACCAGGTAATTTAGTGAATAACACACTACTAAAATATTCCATGATGAAAAATTAATTACTGCCTGAAATGCATGGACCTGAACAATTCTCCACCAGGGAATGTTTCAGTGTATGTCAGATTCACTGCTTTATAAATAGACCCCTTTTTGCTAGTTGGAGATGGATTCAAGCAGAAGAAGTCTCTAGGCAAGATGTAAGTTTTGGCACGCCTTTATCCTTTGGATAACTTTTGTTAGGATTGCAATAGACTCATAAAAGCTGTCTCATTTGCATTTTAAAACAGGCCCTTCCTATTAGATACCAACGGCCTAAAAGTGAAACAAAAGTGTATAAGTCTGAGAAATATTTCTCTGAATTGCTGCAGGATCCCATTGGACATCCCCCAGGGTTCTAGACTCTTGAATAGTTTTCCTTGTGGATAACCTGTTTCTGTTTCTGGACTACATCCTGCTCCTTCTCTGCTGATATACCACAACTTTCCATCACTGGATTCTTTGTCTGTTCCACCAAGTCTTTAATTCTTCACTAGCTGATTCGCTTCTTTTGGCTCTCAAAATTACTTGCTTCAATTCTTTGTGGTTTTGTTATCCACTGGTTGTATCAGTGTATGTTCCTACAAGGACTGCACAGTATTGTTTGAAAACATAGTTTGATTGTCCTATCTGTATACGTGTTTGGAAAATGTCTCTTTAAGTAAAAAAAAGAAAGATACTTATGTAAAATAGGTCAAGGTAAATCTTATCGTCAATATATATTACTCTTTTCAAAAAAACAGAAAAATTCAAATCAACCAGGGGCCTATTAAGATCAAATGCCAAACTTCACCAGTTATTGGCACAGTCTATAAACCACACACAAATGATAAATACTCTTAGAACTTCAACATTGTCCTAGCTAAGAACCCATCAATGTGATCAAGCTGCCTCTAATAAGATATTTTTTGTTGTCTAACTATCAGAGCCAATAAACTTTCACAAGTACATTGTTGAAAAGTTGCTTTCCAACATTTCTCTGCCATTGTTTTTACTAACCTAGAAAACCTGATCTGCATGACTGCAATGTGCTCTGACAAATTGTACAGGGTCCCATTATTCCCTTTCATTAATCTGAGTCTTTGGCTGTATAAGCATTTTTCTAATTACATATTCTGCCTTCCTCATCAGAAATATTTTAACACAGATGACTAGCTAGAAAAAAAAAATGTTATTTTCTTGATTAATGATATTAAAAAGTCTACCATACAGAAACAATCCTGATTTTAATCCAGTTTTTTTAACAGACAAATGTAGACCCTGAGAATGTCTAATGATAATATTTCCCATGTCAATAGTTGGTGCCATCACCAAGGGTCTGGATAGGCTGTACTAGCTATTCATTTGCATGTAGAAACACTTCATACCTCTTACATTTCTTTTCCAAATCAGAATTCTGATTTATTACATTTATATCTCTCCAGAACCTTATAAGACCAACATTTATTTCATACCTCTAACAATGTGGTTACCATATGTGGTTTCCAGAATCTTTTTGTTTATCCATTTTTTCAGTGAAAACTAACGTTTTTATTATTTTACAGTACCCTGCAGGACAATATTGTAAAATAAATGTACATTGTGTAGTAAAATAATGTATGAATGGAGATTTACGAGGTAGGGGAGAAATGAGTGAGAGGGGGAAATTGATATGAGGGAAAGTGAGGAGGGGATATTAGATGGGGGGTTTGTGGGAAAGATAGATATGGTTGGGAGAGAAAAGCGATATGGGAGGGGGTGTCATGAACTGCACATGCATATTAGTAACATAAACTGATGTGTGAGACAGCTGAGAGTGAACAATACGTATTTATTAAGGAAAAGGTGCAAATATATACATTTGAAAACATATAAACACTGTGGTAAACACAGACACAGCTAACATGCCCAAAACCAACAAACAATAGGATACAAACAGATACAGATAAACTTCGGCCAGGTAAATAGCAGGTCACTAAAACAGAGTCAGAAACGGGAGCAGAGAGCACAGCACTGGGAGTAGGCTATATAACTATGAGGATTTGGCTTGGATTTAGTTAAAGGCATACGCCTACATAGCGAGCTCCAAGCTGCAATACAACTTCCTGCTGGTGATCATTGGATGTTTATAGTAAACCAGATATTCATTGCCACCAGCAGGAGAAGCAGGATAAGGCAGAGACCATAATAGGGAAAAAATGGGGGGGGGGGGGGGGGGGGGGTTGTAGGCATGAAGGAAGATGAGGATGAATGTGAGAAGGTGGGGGGTTCTATTTATCAAAAAGCAGTGATCAGATAAAAGGTTAACTCTTTGTCTTTTTTTCTGATATCCACTTTTCATAAGTTCCATGTTTATGAAAGGGCAGTCATTTTTTTACAGTGGCAATCAGTAATTTATTGAGTTACCACTAAATACCTTAACTTGGCAATTAGAAAATCAATTCACATGGATAGAATACTGATCACCACATTTACCCAAATAAGCACCCCTTGATTTTTTTTGAGGCTATGGTTTTGTTTTCCTTCCTTGGACATGTAGCAGTAGTGGGCTCTAGTGCAGCGGTCGTCAACCAGTGGTCCGTGGACCACTGATGTTCCATGGGAAAATTTTTGTGGTCCGCAGCTATGGCTGCTGCGCCCCTGAGCGGGGTCAGGAGAAGGACCACGCTGGGGGGTGCACCGGCCAGAGCGAGGGACCACATCCCCTGTGGCCAGAGAGATGTACCCCTGTGGTTATGTACCCCTGGCAGGCCTGGGGGTGCTTTAATACACTTCACGTATTTATGGTACAGATACAAGCTGTATTATGGCACAAACAGCAACTTTAAGGCATACCTTTTTTACACCTGCATTTTGGGCTGGGCCTTTTTCCCAGACTGGACCATTTCTTTATATCCAACCAAAAGACTAGCCATGAAATTTTCTCTTTTTTTAAGCATTTTTTTATTTTTGTGTGTTTGTTTGCACCTTCCACAAGTAAGGAACTTGTCCTTTTGGCTTTGCTGCCTTAATGTCAATGTGGAGAGAACTAATGGCCTTCTGCTCTGGCTTGCCCTAAGCCTCATGGTCTCTCTTTGGCAGAGTCCTTGCTCAGTTACTGCAGAGGACATGGCTCCTGTCAGCCCTCTATAGTTTTGGCTGGGTGGGTTATGTATTGGGAAGCGTGACTCCCGTCAAGAGCAATATGCCCTGTGGTGTTCAGGTTAAGAGACGCTAGCCCCTTTTAAATCGAGACCATGCAAAGTGTGTGACTGTGCAATCACTTTTTTGCTGCACTGGGTTTTCATTGAATTTTGTTTACAAGGATATGCATATGTTCAATCTGCATTGCAGATATCAAAAAAAAAGTCCTGGATTACCACCTAAATACCACTTTGGGTGGAAAAATGCTTTAAATGATAAATAATACTTAAAAAATAAAAAATACAGAAAGGATTATGAGAACACTAGACATCACAAAAATCTGATCAAAAGAAAAAATGGTACAATATTTCTAACCCCTGAATGGAGCCAATTCTATAGGTTCATAAAGTTCTAAATGACTATAACTGGTTGAGCTCTTAATTAAAACCACACATAATAAGTAAGCATTCATGTTACACAAAACTGTCTGGAAGTGAGAAGTCTGGATTTAGGTTAATTATAGCTCCACAGTAGGTAATAAGTAGCCTTTTTGTCTGAATTGATGGGTTATTGCAAATAATGACATTTATAGTACATTCTGTACAAACCAATGAGACAATACACTCTGGTCACCAATAACCACATATTTATTTTATTTTCCTTTTACAATAGATCATTTTTTGCAGGCTTTATTTCTGAGCATTAGCTATATAACAAAATAAGGTATTATAGGAGAATAAATGGCTTATATTTACAATAATGTAACACTACTTAGTTTGAACACAAAAAAATGAAAATTGAGGCCACATAATACAGTTCTTACCATTACATTGTGGATGTTCACAGTCTAAAATGTAAAAGTTAAAGAACAAAGCTGTGTAATACATCATACATTTTAAAGTTTCATGTTTGTCAACATTCTGGAACAGTGGTACTTAACTCGGGGTATTAATGACAAGAAATGTTTGGTCTGTGCGATCTCTTAGGGGTCTGTTGATAATTTTGTCTGGTGGAGAATCCTTCCAGAATGTCAGACTCAATGCTTTGTAAATATATATATTTCAAAGTAATTGTACAAAGTCTATCTTCTCAAGTCTTGGAGAACTATATTAAATCAGGTCCAATATGTCAGATGATATGCAATAAGCATTGTCAATAACTGTACCACTGTTTTGATTGCCCAAGAACTGCAAAACTTTTACTAGGAAAATTTATATTATTAAATATGATAAAATATTTATAATTGTATTTACTTGTTCTCTGTTTAGTTTTATAAACTTTAAGTGGAACTAATCCCATCGGTACCCATTTCATCGTGGCCACCTGCCATTTTCTCCTATCATTCCTTCTGTATCCCAATCTTTGGCCATCTTAACTGGCTGGGCCAGGATGGGATAACTTCCTGGTAGCACATCAACAACATCAACAACAATCACAGAACTTGAACAGGTGCAGCTCAAAAAAAATTGACAGCAGGGTGGCTATCAGGCATGGTATTGCAGAAGGGACATCACCTATCTTTTTCTGAAATAAACACCTGCCTGAATTAGAAATTTGGGATTACTTAAATGGGACTTTAGTTCTACTTTAATCCATAATTACATCTATGCATTGTGGTAACATACCACACAAAAATGCATAGTGAGTGGTGTGTTTCCATTCAGTTTGAATGTTATCCAGCAGCACCTTGCCAAAAACGTGGAAATGCATGTGTGTCACAGCACGCCACAACACATAGAAACCACACATGCATTGTAGTGCGTTGCCAAAAAGGTCTGGTTTAAGTTAGGATGTGTTACTTAAGTATGCACCTTAACTCTTAGAATACCAAAAGGAAGCAATGCATTACAAAGGTGTAAAGCTTTTTGTATTTGCATTTTTCATACTAATGCCTAACAAGACTAATCAATGTTTTTGTACAGTCTGGGGAAGTGGTATAGGGCCATATAATGAACAGTCCATTTAGGGTTTGTAATCATAAGGTTAAGAACCCCTGTATGACGTGTTTTGGAGACTACAGATTACTTAACCTGTCTTCATATTGTCCAAAAGTAGAAGGTTAAATTTTAAAAATATACACCATACTAAGCATACATTCAACAGCCTTTTGTTGTGTTGTACTATGAAGACAGTTACAAGGGAAGTACAGAAAACCACAAGTTGCTTAACATGATTTGCATGCACAGAGCAACATGTTTTAATCCACTTAAGCAATGAAATGATTAAACTGATTCTGATTAAGTCACTTCCCCTTGTGATGACTGCAGAGGCCATTGTCTGGGCATAGGCTTCATCCTTTCCAGCTGACTGAGGATGTCTCTGGAGAGAGGATATCTCAAACACCACACAGTAACCCATTGCCTGCTAACATGTCCAATTATCAAACTCTCCAAAAGATCATAAGTGCTCAGTCAGCCGAACCAAATCACAATACTGTAGAGAAATGGGAACTGCAGACAGAGGTGCGATGGGGGAAAGAGGGGCTGCCTTCTTCTGCGGAGTCCTTGCGGTTATGACTGGCCAGAATCAAGGTGCTTTTCTGTGGGACCAAGACCTGGACTGGGAGTTTGGGAGTCCAGTGTTTAAAAAGAGGTGGAAGAAAATTTCTGAATGCAGACCGAAAACGTCTGGAGAGAAGGTTGTAGATCAAAGGATTGACAGCAGAGCTGAGATAGAAGAACACACCTAAAGAGACAAGGACAAGCAAGATTTAAAAGTCTGTTGACCCTGCATTTACCTGATTAAAAAACAAGGTTCTCAGCAAATCTAAGAACAATTTATGTAGTTATAGATTAAATGAGTAAAACATAATGGAAGATTTGAACACTAGAGTCAATTCATTCAGATAACCTCTGCATATTTTATAATAATGACAATACATTTTGTTATGCTTTTTAGTATAATCAGCTTTGAGAAATAGGCAAACAATAATACTCCACTATAATTATTATTTGCTTCTTGCATTTCTGAGATTTAGTTTCTTGATGTGCTGCATCCCATGCATACTGATATTCCAATATCAACCTGTAAGCTTGCCAAAAACCATGTAATGCTAATACTGGTTTAAATGCCCTGCAGTGTCAAACAGAAGTAATGTCCTTCTGTGTCAGAAGTCCACAGAAGTTTATCTTAGTGAAAGGTTTTCAGCATCACAATAAAATTGCGCAAGGATGACACGCAAATTCGTGAAGCGTTCCATATTTTTGCAAGGATACAAGACTTCTCTAGAGCTGCTCCAACTCTCTGGAATGGTCTTCCTCGTCCTATTCGGCTTGCAATCCCTATTTAATGTACAGCGCTGCGTAATATGTTGGCGCTATATAAATCCTGTTTAATAATAATAATAATAATAATAAAATAAAAATGTTAGCTTTGGGGGTGTATCTACAAATTAGTTCCATGCACACTTTCCCTATAGCCCTTGGCAGTCTTATCAATTACAATACATGTCACTGATCTGATTGTTAATACAACAGCAACGGAAAGCATTTGTTGTCCCTCTCTGGACTGTTTGGTGGACAGATTGAAAGCTGGCAAAGAAGAAATGTCCTACCCCTAGTGTGGGGCATATTGTTGTGCTAGCAGAGAGAAGAAGGTTTAAATATTCTCCAATAAGGGGAACCTCAATCCAACACAAACTACGAGGATCCTTCCCTAGCAACATTCGGATGTGTAGTTCTACTCGCCAATAGTCAGGTAGCAAAAGGCATATAGTAATAAGGTATCAACAAACTGACTAAAAAAGGAAAGAGAAAAAACTCCATAGGCAATACTTTAAAACTCTTTGTTTTATCATAACCTTAAGTTGCTTTCATTCTGACATTAGCTATTTACCCATGTATGGCTTTTAATCATATCTGTACTTTATTGTATTATAGTATTTTTAACACTTCTTAACACCACATTTTTTTCACATACTTCTATCACAAGGGGCTGGCAACCTCCCTACGTAATAGAATGTATGGAGTGCCATATCTCTCTCACTATGGAGGTATTGGGGTCTTTAGGACCCTAATGCCTACTCTGCACATCAAGAAGATCAAATACAGCTTCTGTATACAAAAGTCATCTTCTCTATACCAGGAATAGAGAGGAAGATATATTCTAACTTCCTGTTAGGTCTAAAAGTCAGGAAACATAAAAAAATGGAATAAACTAAGCTAAATGTCACTGTGAATAAGCAGAATTACTGACTGATGTCTGATTGAAGTTAATTTCTATGGAAATCCTTAAGAAAAGTATTCAACTATAACTTAAAGTATGCAGTTACTTAAAATGCACTATATTTTTTACACTTAGCCTGAGTGTAACAATTAGCAAAATCATTCCCAATAAAAAAAAAAATAAATAAATAAAAGTAATTCACACCAAGTAAATTCGTTGTAATGTGTTAAAAGAATACCTGTCTACCCTTTTATGTAAAGTGAAAATTTAGGTACGCTTTAATGGAATGCTGCATTCATCTTGTGAGAACGGCCATTCTGGATTCTAGTACAGTGGGTCTGATTTATTAAAGCTCTCCAAAACTGGAGAGGATACACTTTCGGTAAACCTGGGTCATCCAGCAAACATGGAATGGCTTTTTTTCAAAGTAATTTGCTATTTGTTAGCAAATGTTTCCAATTCTGGATCAGATCAAATTCAGGTTTGATGGATCACCCAGTTTCACTGATGAAATTGTATCTTCTCCAGCCTTGGAGCACTTTAATAAATCAGGCTCACATATACCAGTAATATGGCCTCTTTGTGCTTGGGTTAATATATAAGCAGTGCCAGTCACGGTACATGGGTCCTAATGCTGGCTGGCATGCTGCTATGGCATCACTCCAACACAATTCCAAATACTCATAAGAATATTTAGATACACTGATGACATCACAATGGCATACTATTGTGTTGTGTGTTGTGGTACTCTGCAACACAGATGTATTGGTGGTATTATCCAAGTGAAAAACTGAATGGCAGGGCGCACAGGACATTAGTGTAAACAAAAAGTATAGCTGGATATTTAATGTCAAAACTTTTCTATAAATAATTTTCCTTTAAAAATAAACTTTCCTATAATTTTTTTTGTTTTTAGGTATGTTTTTTAAGAACTAGGGCAAAAAAATAAAAATGTAACTGTCTTATTTATAATATTTTAAAGCATGTGAAATAATTTATCCATGATAGCATAAGAATTTACCCTAAAACGGGAAATAATACCAAAGTATACATATGTCATTATATAAACCTGTCCTCATATATTTCTCCAACTGTCAGCTCTGGGAAGTGGTTAGCAAAATTCATTCTTACTTGTGAAGAGACAGTTGGGAATGTGAATATTACTAGAACTATTAAGTCTGATAGAAATAGTATGATGGAAGGAAAACTTGCTTTTGCTATAATTCCCATCTTCGTCTTGATGCTATGCCCTGTAGACTGAGCACTGGGAACTATTGGCTTGGAGGAAGGGGGGGGGGGGGGGGCAAACATTAATTCAGTTATCCAGTTTGTTTGCAACTTATTTCATGCTTATGCCTTTATTTAAAGAGAAAATGATGATGCACAGAACATTAAGTACCACAAATTAATGTTCGGAATTGTACTAATGTTTTTATTATACAACCAAATTTTGTATAGGTATAGATAAATTATTAAGAGAACAGGGTTGGATTCCAATATCCTTGACAAAGGATACAGTCTTGTCTATCCCAAAATACTGGTTTGATTTGCCAAAATGTTCTGCTCCTACAGGGCATAAATAGTATTCTGCTACAGTCCAGTGACTCCCCATTTCTATATTCCCCTATATATGTAGCTGGCGGCCAAATTTCAGCAGGTGTCAAACTGTTTCCCATTACAAGGAATGCTGGGCAATTCATCAAATCTGAGACATTTAATCACGATCTGCTCCATATCAAGGCACCAGAGGATTTCTTGCATCTGAACCATCCAATATGCTGCCAAAAATTGAAGACAGTGCACGTGTGAAAAATGGACAGCCATTACATTGCTTCTGATTACAAAAGTATAGAAGTCAGAAGGCAAATAACGAAAAGTCAGAAAGTAGCTAAATAGATGTATTGGTTAGAACACAACTGCAGTCATTTCATTGATAGACATGGGAAGAGTTAGAATCTCAGAATTCAATTATTTCTGTTTTCATGTTGGAGAGAATCCATTCACTTCCTGCCCTGGCAACCAAACAGAGAGATGGTAAAATCTTTCAAGCAGGGACACAGACAACAATAAACCTTGGCAGAGGATTTAATCCCCCCCCCCCCCCCCCCCAATTCATGGAGTAGATGTAAAACCAATAACTTAAATCTCAGTTGGGCAAACCAAGACTGGTAAATTGGATATGTGTTCAGAAAAAAACTTTTGGATCATTTAAAGTAAAGAGCAATGAATCCAATCAAAATTGAATTCTGTAATGCCACGCTATTACTTCCAAATTATTGTTGTTCAAGGAGAGTTATTAAAAAGTATTTTATTATTAAACAGTATTTATATAGCTCCAACATATTACGCAGTGCTGTACAGTTAGTCTACACTTTTTTTTCAGGAAGCAAACTACCTGCAGTGGGGAGCAACCTCATTTGAAGACTGATTTCAAATGTTGTTTGGAGTTATTTACTTTTAATACAAGTCACTTTTGCACATGTCTGCAATTATATCTAGCCTCTGCTTCAAAGTGAATTGGTAAAATTGAAATCAAAATTATTTCTGAGCAAAATTTAAATTGCTTTGGCTATGTCCAAATCCTGTCCATCCTTCTAGTCAGAAAGATCAGATATATGCTTATATGTGGCAAAATATTTAGATTTTCACAATGCTTACAATTTCCTATGGTTTGATTAGACTTGCTAGAAAAATAGGCAAAACATTTCAGACCTTTTTGTGGCCCTAGATTCGGACCCCGACTTTCTGTATTTAGGAATAAACCTCTGGTTTATTTCTTTTCATACTACAGGAACAGTTGGTGGAAGAATATATGTTTCAGTATATGCAATTTAGGGTTTAAAAGGAGTTTTGACAGACTGGATTTACCTTTATTTGCTGGCAGGTGTACTTTATTCCTCCTCCTCAGACCCCAAATCATACCATATACCCAAGATGTCAAAGGGCGCTGAGAAGATTGTTTTGCACGAAATGGGCACAAAAAGCACAGGTACAGTATTTCCACCATTAACCTTACCCTTACCCATGCAGTGGCCATTTGGGTTGGGTAAAATAGGCAGTAGAGGTATTTGTAGCATACCTATTAATTACATTAGTGTTTTTTTCAGGCTGAAATTGAAGGGCATTCAAAAAATTAAGATACAAGCAAACAGCAACTATAGATATTGATAATGGGACAGCTGAATCGATGTAAATCGACAAAATGTATTTGCTTCAGAATAGCATTACTATAAATAACAATCATTTATTACATCTGCATAGCAATTATATATAGAAAGATCAGTTTATTTTTATTCAACTTACCAGATACTACGTGCATGAGGTTGAAGACGTTGGCAAGAGGCTCAGTCCACTCACCAACAAAGCTGAAGAAAAGTCGGTCAATATGGAATGGAGCCCAGCAGATGCCAAAAACCATTACCAAGACAACTGTAATAACACAACGGTAAAGTTAGTATGTGAGATATGCATGTTTATTTTTGCTACTACTTTACTGCTTTTATATATTCTTATATACTGTGAGCCTGATTTATTAAAGCTCTCCAAGGTTGAAGAGGATACACTTTCATCAGTGAAGCTGGGTGATCCACCAAGCCTGGAATGGATCTGGTCCAGGATTGAAAACATTTGCTACAAATAGCAAATGACTATGAAGAAATCCATTCCAGGTTTGCTGGATTACCCAGCTTCACTGATGAAACTGTAGCCTCAACATTCTTGGAGAGCTTTCATAAATCATGCCCTGTAGATCTGAATATAAACCAAGGTACCTATACTGACCTAAAGAAACAGGAAAAATGCACTGACTCGAATATAAACCTAGGGCACAAAATGCGTTTGTCACTGCTAACATTCAAACAGTAATCAATAGAAATGTCAAGAAATTATAATGAATAAAAGTTATTCATAAATAAATAATATCAGCATGAGTTACAGTTACAGGTCGAAGTGACAAGGGCTAGCGTTATAGTGACAAGGATCAGTGACAGATGATAAGGGCTAGCATGACAGGGTTACAGTGACAAAGGTTGTATTAGAGGTACATGGACTGCGATCGTGAAAGTGGGTGGAAGCCTGTCATCGAAAGGCACCTCTTATTTTGTAATTACTGTTTAATAATCTTGGGACCTGCTTGGATATCAGATTGGGGTGGTGAGCATGTGTTTCCCTCTTTCCTATTCAATCTCTGGAACCTTCATTGAGGGAGAGGGCCATATCTCCACAGTGTGTTGTGGGGGTCAGTTGAGTGTTGAACTACTTTGAACCTGGAAGGGGACCCCAGATATCCATCCCCTCACCCCGGGGAATGAATAGAGAAGTGGAAATTATTAGAGGGGTACATATAACCCCTTACTCATTCCCAAAAATAAATAAACAAGCCCAAGCCATAGTTAGACAACTCAAGATAAATAAAATAACATTTTTGATATCTTTTTGATATTTGATGTCCAAATAGAGTGTCCCACGATGAACAATCCAGCATTGGCTTCTATCAGCTTCTCAGTAAGGAAACTGTATGGAAGAAGTCCTACATAACCTGTCCTCTTACATGTTTATCTAAATTAATTCAAGCAATGGTGGCATGAGCCCTGTTATCATTGTTCACATTTGCTCAGCCAATCAAGAGAACAGACAAGGACAGCTGCCTCGGCTGATCTTCTGTCATTGTGCATCCAATACAGACAGCTGTCATCACCAGGTCCTGGCAGCATTACTATCCCTTCCAATGACAGAGTATTGTCATTTTAAATTGATAATTGGATTGGTAACATTCTGAGTTCTGATCTGAGCAGCTGGTACTAGCAGCACTTATCTAACTGAACCAAGTTTAGTAAAAGAAAAAGTAAACTATTTTCATGTAAAAGAAAATCATGGTGTATGCTTGAATATATACTATAATTTACAAAGCTTTAAAGCTAATCCCCAGGCCCTAATAAAATAATGTTAGATGAGTTGTACTAGTTCTTTACTCCTACTGTAAAGAATAATTACTTTAAAAATTTGGATCTTACCCGTGCAATTTCATATATTGTCTGCACTACTTCCAATCCCTGGCAACATCAACAGTGGTGTCACATTTCTGCCCTTTGTTCACTATCTCATTCACAAAACAAATTAGACATTACACACTTAATCTGCTAATTTTTATTCAATGTGTGTCAAAATTTAAAAAAACAGACCTAACTTAAATATACTAAATTGGGAAAGTGAATTGTAGCCTACAATTACAGAATTTCTAGGATAGAGAAGAACAGAAAGCTATGGGACAAAGCAATAGGTCCAATTAGTAAACAACTGAGTTTACAACAACAAGTAAACAACAAGTGCCTACAATGTTTGTAATCTGTTTTTGTATTTATTTTCTAGTCTACATTAGAGAACCAGCAGATTGACCAGGACGGGTTGCTGGGGATGGTAACCCAATACTTTTATGTAGTTTTCATGCACAGAGCCATATATATATATATATATATATATATATATATATATATATATATATACATATATTCCTTTTTGTTTGCCTTCAAACCATCATCAACCAATCTCTGCAATGGGGTGCTTTATTTCTGGGACTTTCTCAGCACATCCCAGCCATTTCTTTACCCTGTAACTTATCTCTGAAAACATTCCAGATATATCCATTTGTTACATTGACTGAAGTCACTGTTAGCCTTAGAAAATAAATAATTGGTAAGAGACCATCAGAGTACATTTCTGATATTGCAGTGCTGAAAACATTTTAATCTATGAATTAACTAAAGCAATTACAAGCAATTAGTGGCCTGCACCAACTGATGTCCTTGGGATAATAAATATGGTATTTACTATAAACAAATTAGCTGATAGATATACAGACTACAGTCACTCCATAGTAAGCCTACATTCACATATGAACACCAAGATTTTGGCATGAGGAAAGCATTGATTAGGCATTGGGTTAGAGATCTCAATGTCTGGAATTTTTTTTGTTCACCTTGAAATGGTCCAGTGTGCTGGGAGATTGGAAGAGATGACATCAATGTTTGTGCCATAATGAACATTCCTTTACTTTTTTAATTCAGAAGGTCTACCTTCCTTTTTCTCAACATTTGTGTGTTTAAAAAATGTAGAATAAATATAGGAAAAATGCCAAACATTTAAAACTTTAGGCTAAAAGCTCACATAAACTTCTGATCCTAAAAGTATTGAGAGTGTAGCAAATGTAAGGACAGATGGAAGTTTTGGCTTTAAATCCGATTTAAAATTTAAAGCTGAACTATGAGCAAACATTTGGGTGCATTATCTTCCACCTGAAATGCACATTTACTCAAAAGTGTCTACTACTACAGTGGGATACTTTTCTTGTTTTGTTCTCCCCTGGCAGCCTGCACTTCTTTTCCCTCTCCATAGAGTCCTGAAAGGTGAGCAAGTCCTCTAAATCCACAAGCACAATACAGGACCAGAAATGGTTAGGAATTGAAGTTTATATAAGAATATTAGCGCACCCTGAGCTTAGGGCTCCCAGGGACCTCTGTAATGTATTTGATCATGCAAACGAGCCTTTATAGGTACAAGTATCAATGCCAGCAGGCACTTTTAGGGGACAAAATTTAAGACTGTCTGTAGTCCATGGGGTTTCTTTAAAGTATGTGATCTTCTATGAGCTTCCATTACTGATTGGGAACAAGTTTGTTGATAAGAAAAGTCAGAAAAACAAAAAAAAAAAAAAACACGGTGGGAAGAGTAGGGAGAGGTTAGATGTATATATGTTAGAATGTATATTGCAAAAAAATAAATTGTTTTACCCATTCCCTTCAATGCGGGTATACTGTGAGCCTACAGTAGCATAATGATTAACCCGCTGGAAACATACAGTGTTCCCTCGCCACTTCGCGGTTCATGTTTTGCGGCTTCAGTGCTTCGCGGGTTTTTCCAAAATATTCATCAAAAAATAAAAATGAAAAAATACAATCATGTCGGCAGCCACATTGCGGAAAGGAGCCTTGTTTCATGTTGATGCGCGAGAGAGAAGGATCCCTGCATGTCAAACAAAGAGATGAGTTGACTCAGAGTACATACCACGGGCTCTCATAAAGGCGCGTGATTGGTTTCCGGTGCGACATCCACCAATGAGAGTACGAGTGGATTTATCCCTGTGAGTTGATTGTCTGCGCATCATCGCAGCCTCACCTAGCATCTTCTCTTGTTGTATCTCGCCAGTCTTGTCCATGATGTTGACTGTCTCGCATACTGTATTTTATTTTAGGGAAATCCTACTTTGCGGTTTTTCAGCTTTCGCGGAAGGTTCTGGTCCCCATTAACCGCGAAAAACGAGGGATCACTGTATATACATTATCTACATTATTTTTCACCTACTATGAAATCTCCCATGTTGTCCAAATCTCTTATGTTGTTGGGAACCATTAATAAATCCAAACTAATAAAACCAATAAATGTTTCCTGGACGCTTTGAATCCAAAGACAACATTGCAGTCATCTCAAGAGAGTTACATTTAATATTTAACTGATTTACATCCTAATCATGAAAAAATGCCTGGTTACTTACCTTACCTTTTTACCTACCTGCCCAGTCCCACTTTTGATCAGCATTATGATGTGAACCAACTAAGTTTTCATTTGCAATGCACATGTACCTTATGGACTTTTCAAAAGAAGTGGGGTTTTAAATACAGAGAAATGTGTTGAAATAAATATTACCTACTTTTCCATTTGGAAATACCATTTTAAAGGACCTGTTCTGGTCTCCTAAACATTTTTCTTATTTCTGACTATATGTTTAGTATGTTGCTAAAGTGACATATGTTTTAGGACAATTTGAAGTCGGTTAATCTTCTCAGACAAAGTTTATTGTTTGAATATGTAAATAAAGGAATTTGTATTGTTTTAGTAACAAAATTTTTTTCTGCTGTCGATTATAAATGCCAACCGCCCCCTCCCCCCATCCCTAGATCCCACGCAGACCAAGGTCTACTAATTGTTTTGTCTATGATTATTTTGATTGGCATTTTTCTGATATGCATTTCTAGAGATCTTCTACACTGCTATAAATGGGAGATTTAATTGCACTACAGGATAAACATAGTCAGTAAAACATTACTTAGACATCTAAATACGAGGATACCTAAGGGAAATGTTTTATAATTATTTTTTTTTTATGTGGCATGCTTACCCCATATTGTTTTTGGGCAAGATTTTGTTTTCTGTATGTTCAGTAATGCCAAGCTGTTTCAAGCAGTCTATTTTGTGAAACTTGTGTACGGTTCCTAAAAATTGAATACATACTTTGAAACATAAATGGAAAGATATCATAAATATAATATAGACACTTTGAAATTACCTGTGAAACTGCTGGAATAAACAACCTTTGATCTACTTTTCTATAGCTCCATTATTGACACAAGTCTTGCAATACACTGCAAATAAGTGCACTTCATACTTTACTTACAAAGCATCTTTGTGATTGATTTCCGAGATGGTCTCTGTCCATTCACAGACATTTTATCCACTTCCAGCGAACGATCACTCCTTAGCTGCACAAGAAATCAAGTTGAAAAAAAGTGTAAAAGAACAGTGAAAACATTTGAAATGGAATTTAAAAGCTCAACCATTGCTTGGTCATTAGTTTGACAATGACAAGTATACATTGAAATGCAGCCAGTCTAGCAATAAATCGCCCATGTAGTACAGCAGGGGGTGTGAATTATTACTACCCACCACTATCTATTTCCTAGCCTACACTAGGAAAAGTAAAACAAGAATCATATTTTTTAAAACAGATCCTTAAGGGCAGATATTAAAGACACACAATTTTGCAGCTTTGTAGTCATTAATGCAAAATCAAAATAATTTTTTAATACAAGTGGTGTGAAAAACATTCAAATAACAGAGCAACTAACAACATTTACTGTTCAGCCTCATCAGACAGGGTTATGCACCAGAAGGACAGAAATAAAAATCCCTTGGCTAAAGTAGTGGAGGTAAAACAGTTCCCATATATGTATATTATCTATGATTAGCTGGAAGAGCTGATGCTTCTAACCCTGCTGCCCTAGGAACTGCCCCATAAATGCCATTAGGGTAAATACAGCACCAGCTACAGAAAGAGAACAGCACATAGAGGCCCTAAACATTATTGTAATACTGATTCACAGGACCTGATTTATTAAAGCACTCCAAGTCTGGAGAGCACAGGCTTTCATCAGTGAAGTTGGGTGATCCAGCAAACGTAGAATGGATTGGGTCCAGGATTCAAGACATTTGCTAGCAAATTTCAAAATACTTTGAAGAAATTCCTTCCAGGTTTGTTGGATTGTCCAGATTTACTGATGAAAGTGTATTCTCCCTAGCCTTAGGGAGCTTTATTAAATCAGGCCCATAGACTCAAGAGGCAAGCTTTAGGAGGAGGTGGCAAAACAAGCTGCAGAACCACACATCTATCACCACACGGCTAAGACAGATAGTGGGAGCAGACTATCAAAAAAAAACAGCTAGCTGGGGCTGTCAGTGTAACAGTTGGCTTCTGATATAAGAGTTATAGAAAGGGTTAGTGCTAGAGGTAGAGTAAGGGTTATTTTTAGTATTACAGAGAGAGTTAGTGTTGGTTTCACAGGGATGGTTTCTAGTAGGTTAAGATTATAGGAGGGTATGTGTTGGCACTCCATAAAAGGTTGGTGTTCAGACAACAGTGAGGGTAAACATGAGGGTGACTTAGAGAATGACCTGGTTTTCTGCACCACAAACAGCCAGTGCCAATCTCGAATTTAACTATTGGAACGTAGCGGTGCAAAACGGGCCAATGATTAGAGCTGTGTTTCTCAACCTTTTTAATGCTCAGCTCACAGAACATTAGGTTGCTGGCCAGTATAAGGAATGTCACCCTTACAGATAGCCAAAAAGATCATTAGGGGTCACTTAAAATGACCTGAGAGGCACAGATTGCTCTTTGCCCAAGGAACCCCTGGCAACCTCCAGAGAAGCCCTGGTTGAGAAACACTGGAATAGCGGCACAGGCAGGAATCCTTACTACATGAAAAAAAACAAGCCACTGTTGCAGCTGTAAAGAAGATTTTAATTTATGATTTCTATACATTTTCTACACATAAGAGGCAATTAGACTTCAGACAGACAGGAGAGAAAAGTGTCAGGGAGCCAAAAAAGGGATCAGCAGGTTCTAGGTGTAAAAAAAAAGGCAGCAGTTTAAAAATGCAATATAAATATATAAATAAAAAGTTAATTCTTCCAGTCTCCCTACCTGCATAAGAAACAACAGGTTTAGAGCTTTACAACCCCCAGGGCTGCCATTGTTCCCATTGGCTTCAGCAAAATGACTGTTACACAATCAGCTATTCACCAAATGACCTCGGCGTACAGAGCACAGTCTGATCAGAAAAGCATCCCTGACTCTCAGCAGTTAGAGAGACCATTTTGTCTACCTACTCTGTGTTTTTGTAAGAGCTATTTTCCAGTGATGGGTAACAGCTTTTATTTCTGAGACAGAACATCATGCTAGCTTCTACCAGATGAGTGATTTGAAGGACGTAAATAAAAAAGTCAAATTTACAACAGCCATGCTAAAGCCAGTTGAGCCATGCTAAAGGGAGGCAGTAACAAAAAAGACAAACAGTGCTTTATACACAAATACAAATATTTTTGATAATCATAGGACAAAAGTGCTGTACTAATGCTATTTGCAAGTTGATATATCTATGACTAATCTGTGTTCTTATATGGCAATTTCATCAACAAGCACTGTGGCAAGATGGCTGATCTCTGTTTTTTGCAAGCTGGTGTACAAGTAAATTATAGGATCCTTTGATTTTTCACTTTCCCCATCCATAATATATGATTATTAATATAGTTAAAACAAAAGCTAAGCACACAATGTATATAGTATGCTGTAAACAATTTTAGATGACATCTTTTCATACAAACTGCACAATTGACATGAACACTTTAAGATGTTCCCAATACTCCATATTCCAGTATTTCCTTAGCCACATGCATCATGTAGACCTGGAAATCTAAGTGTAGATATTTTACTTTACAAAGAAACTGACATGTAGAAGCTCCCAAAAATCAGACACATGACTAGTCAGCAATAGTCTCTTTGCTGCTGTCTTTACCATGAATTTCTGTGTTCTTGTTTTTGTGGAGGAAGCCATCTTGGTAAGGGAAGGGCTTTGCAGCCGTTCCTTAGATTTCAATTCATAGATGTACAGCTATAAGGCCTCAAGGTAATGAAATGCTATGCACCCTCAAACACTCAAGACACTGGTATTTTTGATGAGGATTTTACAATGAAATGTAAGTAGTGTTTAGGCTTAGTTTGGTACGCTTTAAAGTGGAACAAAACCATTTTTTCAAAAAACTGTGATGAGACAGGACCTGCAGATTAGGAACAGGTTATGTAAAATAATCTTAACTGCCTGATCCAAATTATTTTAACTACACTCTTCACCTATTCCTTGTTTTGACCATCTTATTTGACCAGGCCTGGGATGACATTACTCAGATGCACAGGACTCAGACTCAGGTCTGGCAGGTCAAGATGCGTCAGGTATCCCATCTCTTATATTGAGATGGACATGAGCAGCTGTGTAGGCAGCAATAAAAGGCCAGGACAATCACTGGGGGCATTTTGTTTTTAATTCTAGTGAAAGTGCTGTTTTAAGATGTTATGCCCATAATAGAACACCATAGTGTGGCCATAGTTAGCAATAGCACCTCTGATCTCCAACCGTTTGATCTTTCTCCCCAATGAACTTCGCTAGAGTCTAAACTTGACCAAAAGTACTGGGTTACAATAATTACAAGATATTTTTTTCTGTAATTTGTCATAAACATCATGTGATGAACATTTTCATACTTAGTGTAATTATTCAATCATGTTTGTGCCACAAATATGTATTCTGAATCTACAGAACTGCAGTTTTTTGTCTAGTCCATTAGAAGATAAGTTCTGATTGGTTGTTGGGGGCAGGTGTGTCGTAAAAAAAGGATGAGGGGCATGGTACTATCTATAGCGATCTCGCTTGTGCATTATCGTTATGTTAACATGCCCACCTCACTACACCCCTGCCTATGTGTCACTCAAAGGGGAAGAACTTTCCCCCAGAGTGATGTCATGATACCAGAACCCACCCACTGGGCGGAGACAACCTGCCCACTGTCCTGAGCCTGCAATTCCAGACGGGAGACATGGTCCTCGGCTCTGGCCCCTAGTGGAGACCTTCTCCTGACTGCGGACCACCAAAGAATTCTTTGCAAAATAATAGTGGGCCATGCCCATTCCCAAAAAAAGTGAGGGTGTCACATTCCCACCCATGCCCCCTCTACACCCCTGCTTGTGGGTTATTTAACTTTGGCCTTATTTCTCCTATCGCCTCCCCCAAAACCATATGTTTCATGACCTTTTACCTTGGGGAACCCCTTGAGATAACACTCAGGTCTTTAGGGAATCACTGCTATGGATACTATATACACAGCTTACAGTAAATTAGTATCATGGTGAGTTGTAAAAATGCTTCCTTCATTGCTGGCCAGGGGAAGAATGTCACCCTTATAGATAGCCAAATTAATTGGTATCTGTTGAACTGATCTAAGAGGCACAAACTGCTCATTGCTCAAAGCCCTAAAACTTGTGAAGGAACCTTAGGGTTCCACTGAACCCTGGTTGAGGAACACTCCTCTATAAGTTAGACCCTATAGTTATCTATTCTTTTTGTATTAGCTTATTGGGGTTTTGGCACTATTTCCATTTAAGTCATTATCTGAAGAGGAAAGTCCTCCAGATAAAAAATGACGCAGATACTAACAGCTTGTAATGCAAATTTTGAGAAACCCATAGTGTGTAGTGAACTCTTACTAAACAATTCTGTTGTGCAAGATAAAATGAAATATTGACGTTCAGCTTCTAAATGTTAACATGAATAATCCTGAAATAGTAAACTGGCTTCAAAATGTGGTTTTATATTTAATTCTTTAAAATTCTACAGGCATAAAATTGTTTATTTGTATTCAATTGTTTTTTTTAATACAATGTGTTATTTCAAAAAATAGTTTAGGTTATTGATTTACTACATATATTGTTCTGTGATAAGATTACACTAATGTCAGAAACCTGTTGAATTAAAAAGAAAGTGTGGCTTTCATGCTGAAGTGATGCTTTGCTTGTACTGTTTTGTAACCAGGCATCTGCAAACTAATATGATTTGTGTTATCTTGTTAACTTCAACAGCTGAGTACAAAACATCAGTTAGATTCTATTACATAAGATATAGTTCTTCCACCAGGCGCAGTTTCAGGCAATTTACTGTGAATGTCCTCAACAGGAAGATTTATATAACACTGAGGCTCTAGTGAAACCCATATTGTGAATATCTTTTAAGCCTTTCTAGTCTCCTATATAAGGTATCCAATCTGTATAAGGCTTCCATCTCTCTATCAGTCATATATCTATGTAACCTGGTTCTCTGTATCAGGAAAGTGATACCCTGTAGATGAAATTGGTTTAAAGCAAACTGCAAAGTCCTAACTAATGATGCACATATCTCCCACTCATTATCACCAAATCACATATTATAAATGGTTAAATGACTTTCTGCTGTTACTATACATTTATCTGACTGAAGCATTTTGAAGAATGCAGCTATCTGGTTTTTAGTTTGGAATTATACATTTTTAGTGGGGTCAGTTTTAAGTATTACGTTTAAACGATGTGTAAACCTCATAGCTAGAATCTTTTATAGGCTTTACCATATTAATGCCATTTTAATTAAATTAACAACAAAGTGATTCTGTTTTACAAGTCTTTGTCCAGGCACTTTCTGGCAATATTTTGTTCTTGTCTACCAATCTATCTGCCCAGCTGTCAGTTGGGCTTTTAATGAAGGCTACAAATGGACATTCCAACACACATTAGCAGGCGTGATAACCACCATAAGCAAAACCTCTCTAACAACAGTTATGTTGTCTTTTTTGATGTGAGAGACAGAAAGTGGCTGCAAAGAAGCTACAGGAGATCAGTAACATTAGGATGCATTGCAGAATAACAAAGTAAGTAAGCATTTTAATAAAATATGGTTTACTTAAAATTAAGTCATATTAAATGCTTTGTATGGTGAGTATGGCATATAAATACTCATAATGCATGTTTCTTGTCCCTGTGATCTAACATGAAAAGTACAGCACCTTGTTCTTCTGATTATTGTCCTCCTACTGTTTCCCAGCCTGGGTGTGGTGGGTGTTGTGACACTGACATTTAATGCAGGCAAAATTTATTTAAAGGGGAGCCTATTATTAGAATTATTTTGCAAGCAACGATAAACTGCAGAATGAGGGCACATAAAGGGCAGAAAGCTTAACACAGAATCAGTTCAGTAATAACAGAATTCTCATGAAAGGTAATAGCCAAACAAAACAAAACTGATATTTTTGTATATTTTACTTTTTTATTTTTTTATTTTATATTATACTTAGTTAAGGTGGTATCTGTTAAAAGTAGTAACCTGCTGGCATATATCATCTTTTAGAGGCTTCTTCAATGGAATCTTCCTTTAAAAGTCAGTCCCTTACTCTTTCCTTTCCCACTAAATTTGGATGTTCACACCTACCCTTGGATGTTTCCATATCTACTGGTGTATTCTCAACAATGTAAAATAAACAGAAAAGTTCCAGCAACAGGTATGGGACCTCCTCAATCATGGAAGGGGTTTAGACTCTTAGAAACAAAGTCCCTGAGAGTTGTAACTATTAGTGGTTCCAACCCTCCCAAGCATCCATCAATAAAGCAATATTAGTTGTAGGTGAACTAATAGGTGACCTATAGATATATGTATGCAGTTATATATTCTAATAAATGTAAGTAGACATCCAACTTACTTTGATACCCATCAGGCAGTAGAGGACACTGATGACTCCCATTGGAAGCACGTAGAACAGAAATGATGTTACCTGGATGATGCAGTTATAAATCCACAAGGGCTGAACAACAGTACACATAGCAGAGTCCGGTACAAGACTTCCATTGGGAAAGTACTTCACTTCAATGCCATGAGTGCTAGTATTGGGGATAGAGAAAAGAATGGAGAGGATCCAAAGAGTAATAAGGATTCTAAGAGCCCTTCTTCGGGTGCTTTTGAGCTTGGCTTGAAAGGGATGGATGATGGCCACATACCTCTCCACACTGACAGTTGTCACACTAAGGATAGAAGCAAAACACACAGTCTCGAAGAGCACAGTTTTAAAGTAACAACCCCAAGCTCCAAAGAGAAAAGGGTAGTTGCTCCACATCTCATAGACCTCAAGGGGCATCCCAAGTAGCAGCACAAGAAGATCAGATACTGCTAGACTAAACAGGTAATAGTTTGTTGGAGTCCTCATGGTATGGTGTTGTAGGATCACCAAACACACCAACATGTTTCCACTGACCCCCACCAAGAAAATTGCTGTGTACACAAGAGTTATTGGGAGCGATAAATGACTTCGCTTTGGACCATAAAAATATGCTAGGTACTCTTCTGTGCTGTTTAGATACCTTAGGAGAATATCATCAGATGGAAGAAAATGACCTGGCAATGTAAATGTGACATTCTGCTTCTCATCCATTTCTCCGATGTTAAGACACAACCAGGATTCTCCTACTTTGTATGGGCAAATAAATGAAAAACTGTCTAAATTCTGATGAGAATGAAGCTTTTACGTCAACAATATTTTGCCAGAATGTAACACACTTGCTATATGACTTAAAAAAAGCAATAATAAAAGCAAATAATAGATCAGAGCATAAATGGTTTAATGAAATCAAAGCAAAATATAAAATATCCACAGACACAATGAAATAAAATGTCACTGAAACACAAAGATGTACAGAAGGTTAGAATAAAAAGAAATCAATGATGAATAAATGACAGAAACATTCGCAAGTAGCTAAAAATAACAAAAATGAACACAAATTCTGCTCAAATACTGGCACAGGAGATCCTCTTCATGCACTTTCCAAAGGACTCCAGTCTGTTCAATAGGGGAGAAAACTGCTCAAGTCTCAGTTTGTGCTGCTGTGTACACCAGTTGCCTTTCAAAGATCTGTTTTAAGTGAAAATTTCCCCTCCCCTGAAGGATGCTGATTGGATGGCTAGAATTATTTACCATTTCTAACAATGACTTCCAGCTGCATTCAGTATGAGAGGTATTGGCTGCTTGTCACCGGTGCTTCATGATCACTGTCATTCAGTGCAGGTTGGTTGGCAAGCCAAAAAGGGGTTAATCCTTCACCGACACAATTTCTTCTATTCTATCACACACAAATAGGAATATTAGCTGTTCTGGATGTTCATAATGGAGGAATACAACCATGAAAACTGTCCAGGCAAAATTGCTTTTACTACTTTGTAGCTGGTAATGTGAAAATACATTTTGAAATGAACATCTGCATGAGGCTAACACTTGTTAGGCAAATGAACCATAAACCAAAATTAGGCTCCCATGCATGAGATAAAATTAAATGGCCATAAAACTTAACAGGCACCTATATTATATTCCTTAACAGGCACCTATAATATAAAAGGATTGGAACGTCTTAAATAATTTAACAACATGAGATAGATGAAATGTGTACATGGATGTAGCCATAGTTTCTCAATAACTCAGACTCGCTGCTTTCAAGTGCTTAGCAGTGATTATGCTCCTGCTCACAATGCAAACTAGTTCTAAGGTTTTACGTATCAGGACTTAATAAAAAAAGTAATTTGGTCTTACCATAATTTAAATGAAAAGTCAAGTGTAAAAAACACACAATGGATTCCACTGTATAAAAATACTTATTTTACAAAAAAGAAGGCAAAATAGAGAAGCCATGTGTGAAAAACCAAAACCATCCAAAGATTCAAAAGATTATAGAACCACCTTTAGCAGCAATAACACTGGTCATAAAACGTTTTCTTGCCAAACACATTAAGGTTATTTTAGGTTATGTTTGATGCACAGATTCCAAATATAGTATTGGTTTTGCTAGATTGACTCTAGTTTTTGAAATAATGACCTCAAAAAAAACCTCATAGAAAACTAATGAAACATGAAAATTAGGCAAAAATAAACTAAATATGCCTACGTATACAATGTTAAAATTATGTAATACTTAATGTCAATATATTCTATATTCAGTATATTTACAGAACTAATAACAAAGAAGTCATTGAAAAACTCAGTTTGTATGATTACCTTTATGCTGATGATCAGGACAATCACGTTGAAGCCTCCAGCAGTGGTCTGCCATCATGTGCCCATCTAACCATCTAATCTGCCCTGATACCTTTCTTCCATTTCCTTTATATCTTGATGGAACCTCCCCCCTTGTTCCTCACTGAGATTGCAAAGGTTTTCTGGAAATTTTTGCAAATGGCTATGGTGATAGTGTACCTTTATGCTCATAGTAGCACCCAAATTTTTAAAGTTTAAGAGCAAGTTTTGTACCAGTTCTTCATAATTTTGTGCTTTATACCCAAGAAGTTCTTGACAATCATGACATAGCTGTGCCAGGCAGAAGCTTTAGTATCAGTCATGTAATTTGTGAAAATTGAATCCTTTATCAGTTTCCGAATCTGGGGTCCATCAAAGATTCCTGCTTTCAATTTTTCTGTAATCACTCTAGAGAAGAATCTACAAATGTATTTGAAGCAATCACCATCCTTGTTCAGAGCTCTAACAAATTGCATCATTAATCCCAACTTTATGCCCCTGATTCATCAAGCAAAATCGGATTATCGGTCGCGCATTCGTATTAGCGATCCGGAATCGCGCACGATCGCGCTATTCAACAACCGGAAAAGCTCGCGCACGGAGCCGCGCTTATCCGACAGCTTTTTACTGGCGATCATGCATTAAAA
>NC_092859.1:37612469-37669727 GCF_032062135.1 Pyxicephalus adspersus
GATTCAGGATGCGAGTGGACGCGCGCACTCGAGTCCCGGACCGCGGTAATCCGCGATCGCGGGTCGCGCGTATTATCGCGCTTCCAGCGATCGCGGATTTCAATGATGAATCAGGGGCTATGTGTAGTGGAGGGGGAATGATTTTTTCTGTGTCAACCATTGGCTCGGTAATGATGTTCGCTGCACCTTTTTTCATGTTTTCCCTTGGAGGCCATGTCACTTTTTTCCAGTGATCTTGCTTTGCTCTTCTATCTCACAAGAAGATGAAACATGGGTACTTTGTGTATCCACTTTGCTGTCCAAGTAGGAAGTTCACCATTTTTAAATCAACACATATGGACCATTGGTGTTCATGATAGCAAAGCTTTTGTAAGACCATTTGGATATTTTCATATTCTTCTTTAAGTTTTGTTGAGTGACCAATTGGAATTGATGCATAGCAGTTGCCATTATGCAGTAAAACAGATTTCAAACTTCCAGTGGAAGGGTCTATGAAAAGCTGCCAGTCTTCTGCTCGGTATTCTGGTACTCCCATATGGGCTAGTAGTCCAGGGATGTTACAACAGTACACAAAGTCTCCATCTCCACTGAAATATAATAGGAGTGTCACCTCTCTTGTCCCATAAACCGTTATTTTAACTTCCAGTCTCAGTTCATTTCTTTTATCCTGGATGCTAAAAATTCAGATGCTTGTTTTTTGACAAGACTTAGGCTATGTACTAAATCATTCAGCTCTTCTTGGAAGAACTGCTGGTTTGATGAAACACTTAATTCATATTCACTTCCACTGCTAACTCCTGGATTACACTCCAAACCCTGTATATCCTCCATGTCTGATACGGGAATATCAGGGAGTGTACTGAACACTGGTATGGGTTTTTGCTGAGAATATTCAGCACAAATGTAGCAAAATACATTAGGGTAATTTAAACAGTTTCTTCTTGAAGAACTCATATTTCTGTGAAAAAAGAAAATGTATGAACAAAAAAGAAGGAAAGTGAAAATTTCATGAAAAAAATGCTACATTTAATATATAAAATGCAAAACATCGTTGTAAATAAAGACTGATAATGATATGCTGTGTTAACATTTGTTGTTAGTAAAATTGTCTATTCTGATTCCTGCATCACAAGAATTAGAGCCAATTCAATGAAACTAATGTCATTTCTGGATTCAGCAGACCTGAAATACGCTGAATATATTGAAAAATCATTTGCAAGTAAAAATGATTTTTTTTTTTTTGCTGAGCTGTGTAATCATTTTCTGATTGACTTTATCAGTCTTTTACATCATTGTAGAGACATTTTGTCCAAGTCTTTCGTAAAACATTACTTAAGTTCACTGAGGTTTTCATTTATGCACAGCAATCTTAATTTCCTGCCGCAATATTTCCATCAGGTTGAGGTCTGGACTTTCACTTGGCCTTTGTTGCACCTTGTTTTTTTTACTTTTTCAGCCATTCTGTCATAGATTTGCTGCTGTGCCTGGGATCATTGTTCTGTTACATGACCCAATTTTGGCTAAGATTTAGTGGTTGCAGAGATGGCCCCACATAAGACTACAGTGTACTTTGGTACAGAGGAGTTACCGGTCAACTCAATGACTGCAAGGTGTCCGGTGGCTGCGAAACAGACCCAAATCACCCCTTCAGTGTCGTTCTTGTCAGTTGTTAGCAGGTGTTTGTGCTAATATGCAGTGTTTGGTATTCACAAACATGGCGCTGTGCATTATGGTCTTTTATGTTTTTTTCACATGCAACTTTGCCAACCTAACCTGTGCTGCCATTATAATTTTAGATAGAAAAGGCAGTCCTTCCAAACTTCCATTACACTCTTTACCTACTTACTCAGATACTACAATATTTTGCCTGCTGAAGCCTCTGGAGTCTGAGATGTAGCCTCTTTGCAATTTATGCACCTTGGGGGCATTTTGCTGGGACATTCATGGAAAGACTTGCAACTTGAATGTCTTGAATGTTTTTCACTTGTAACTAATTACTCTCACAATGATGGACACTAAATTGTTTAAAAAAGGATTTATTACCCTTTCAAAATATTCTGGTTCTCTAAGATCATTGCTGATATGGAAGTGATACGGGGTACTAATTTTTCACACACCACTGATTGGTTTTGACCTAATCCTTGGCAAATAGACAGTGGCACAGTGTAATACGTAATAAGTTGTTGAGATAGTGTTTTCCTAATTGTATAATCTACAAAGGATCAGATTTTTTTTATGTCCTGGTACAAAAAACTTCAAAATTGACTTTAAGAAAAGGCATAGAATTCTGGAAGGAGCTCAATCACTTTTTTATATGATGACTCTCTGACCCTTCTTTCTCTCTTTCTTTCTCTCTTTAAATTTACCTTTAAAATATGTCCAGTGTGCACTAGATGAATATGGACAGTTGGTGAATACGTGTCAAAAAAGTCACTACCCGTGAGTTTTCTGCCTGTAGCTCTCCATGGTGCAGAAACTGTGTTTTCACTGTGTTTAGATCCAGGGGGGTAAAACTGTTTTAGTTTTGTGCTTTTTTCTTTACCAAGTTTTAAAAGATTAAAACAGGCCTCCCCCGTTCCCTGATTTGTAGGGCATAAAGAGCTTGGTACACCTGGTGT
Organism: Pyxicephalus adspersus; assembly: GCF_032062135.1. NCBI lineage: Eukaryota > Metazoa > Chordata > Amphibia > Anura > Pyxicephalidae > Pyxicephalus > Pyxicephalus adspersus. The sequence continues at coordinate 37,615,088 of NC_092859.1, forward strand.
GTGGGCTGGCATGCAAGCCTGCTGTACCAACATCATCCTGAATGGTCCTAATCTGGTGGCTTATTTAAGAAAGTTTCCCCTAAATAGGAGTGTGTGTGGGAAGGGGGGGATTCCCTTTTAAAGCTTCACTGCACTATGAAAGGTGTACAAAGGGGAATTTGTGTTGTACCTACCCACGTTAAGCTGTGAAATTACTGACCATAAATTCATGTTTGTTTATTATTCCAAGCATTTTAATAAAGTACTAGATGGACTAATGCAAAACTAGAACTAGTAGTTTACATGGAACTCCAAAGGGAGGTGTCAACCACCAATTGATGGGGAACACCAACTGATTATCTGATGGGGAACAAATAGGTGTCATATAAGCCCCTTAACTTGCCAGTATCATCTTGGTCACAAGTTTATTGGGAGAGTTACTGCTCTTTTGAAAAACCCCTTTAAAACCTCTACAAATTTGAGCTGGCATTACCATGGCAAAGACTGCATGTTGGTTTTAACACTTGGCCCTTTGCTATTAGGATAACAGCCAGATGTGGCAGCTGATTATGTTGAAGAGGAAATAGAAAGGCAAGATAAGGCAAGATGTGGTTATACTCTTCTCTTTATAAATAGGATAAATGTTACAGTAAGCATTTTTTCTCATGTTAGAATAGATATTGGATATGTCAAGGACAGTATTTTTTCCCAGGCGATGTAAGTATAGCATACATGCAAATGTATAGCAAGTGTCCGAGCCCTTTTATAAATATATTACTATGAGCTGACCAACTAATTGAAAACAGTACTTTTCTGGTTTTATTTAGGGAGCAGGCAAATTCATAGAACCCCAAGTCCAACTTTGCAAATGAGCAAGTCAAACAAGTGGTAAATGCAGAAAAAGACAGTCATTGTCTCTTTTGCGAAAACTGTTCTTCCCTTGCCTGATCGCTGCCCAGTTGTCATTGTCAAATTTTGCTGAACTCCGCATGCGCATTGGTTGCCAGAGAATGCGATCCCAGCTTCCCTTGCGTATGCCAGGAATAAAAAAACAACACACCTGCATGAGAGTTACTTCATCCCAATACTGCCAATCAAGATGGCCGAAAATCGTCTTCAGAAAGAAAAGAAAATAGAAGATTGCTGCGCCAAATAGGCATTTCCAGTAGGTATGAGCAGATTTGTGGAAATTTGATCCAATTATTTGCTTTAACTAAAATTAATGGTAATGATTAATTATTAGGTTTATTTAGCCCCTTCTGGCTCAAATCTGGATAAGCAATTTAGCTCTTCTGAACCAGCCTGTTCTCATTTCTTTTTTTTTTTTTTTAAATGAACAGTGCTTCTTGAAGTGGTATGTACTTACATACGAAAATAAAAAGATGTATGGTGGAAATACGTAATTACCTTTGACCTGGATTTATTAGCCATCAGAGGATTCTTGGTGGTTTTGAGTTCTCACATAAATGTGTCCTTTTGTGAATATTTGCATTTTAATTTGCCAAGAGATGACATGCATTATATTTTTCACATGTATAGGAGATGCTCAAAGGCTGCTTCTGGGACCTTCAGATACCTTTAGTAGCCATTTTATATTCTGTTGAAAATGAAAAAATTCCTCAGAGAGGTATGGATAAATTGAAAAAAATCGTTCTCAGCTATGAGATTGTCCCAATCCAATTATTTGGCAAATAAATATGTAGGAAAGTTACGTTATTCAACTAGAGCTTTAATTATTCTAAACAGAAGCCAATGCTTTGATGGTGGCAGGAGTATCAAAGGAACATTGACAATTACCAGCAGATAATGTATTGCAGCAGTATAATGAAATTCCATTATCATCATGAGGGATTTCTTAATGTGAACCATTCAGTAAATTTACAAGTCTGTATAGATAAATACTTGACATGTCACTTAAAAAAAAAAAGTTTTACCATTTATCCTTAAAATTAGTAATTGAACTCCAGATCTGTTACTTTGACAAGGTTGAGTTAATGTCATTAGTCCACTGCAGACAGAAAGAAACATTTTCTCACCTCCCACATAGATTAGACTATACACCTTACATAGTTACACAGTAAGTCAGGTTGAAAAAAAACATTCAATTCAAGTACATTCAAAAAAGTCCAACACGTGCAACAACTAGGGAAATAAACATATCCCAGATTTAAAACCATACAAGACATAGTTGGTCCAGAGGAAGGCAAAAACCCTGGTCCAATTTGCTCCAACAGGGAAAAAATATTTCCTTCCTGATTCCATGAGGCAATCAGATGTTCCCTGCATCAACAGTGTCTGCTATATTTACTTTAAAGCCTTAATACCCAGTTATATTCTGTGCTTCTAGAAAAACATCAAGCTTTTTCTTAAAGCAATCTATAGTAGTTGCTGAAACTACTTCCTGAGGGAGCCGAATCCACATTTTCACAGACCTTACAGTGAAGAATCCCTTCCTTATCCGGAGCTTAAACTTCTTTTCCTCCAGACGCAAAGAGTGGCCTCCTGTTCTTTGTAATGATAAAATATTATCACAAGGACATTGTAAATTCCCAAGTGTAAATTCGGACATTCTCCTATTGCAAAGGGATATGAAAGACAGAGAACATACTATACAGAGTAATGCACATTATTCTGATACATAGTTAGTAATAATATTTATGGTGGGACTGGTTAATAAATTGAGATCAATACTGATCTCCCCATAAAAATAGTGAACTGTGAAATTTTGTTTTTTTTTGGTTTCTCCTCTTTGTCCTAGTCTATAAGCCTGAAGTTTATGTCTCTTCAAGCATACTATATCCAAGGGCTCCAGAATTTGCATTTCTGGAGTTGGGCAGTAATCAATTCCAGTACACAAATAAACTCTTAATAAGAGAAAAAAAAATTTGAACCCAATAGCTAAAATTTAATATACTACAGCATAGGTGTAGTGGCTGCATTAGTTTTCTTTTTCATGTTTGTTTAGGATTAAAACAATCACCTTATGATTTGAAAAAGAAAATTGGGGGCATGGGGATCCCTGGCTTCACTATTGTGTTGCTTCCCATATAGTAAGGGCTATAGACTAGTGCCAGCACGTGGAATTTAAAGCGTGGTTGTCTCTAGAGGTGACATTTAGTGAGGTCTTGTTGCATTTTATGCCCTGGTTGCCCATTTTAAATCTTTCAGGGCTCTTGTTCCCACTTTGATAGATGTAAAAAAAATATTGCCCTGACATGCTTTCTATTCTACTACACCCCCATTTTTGTCTAGGAAACTTTCCATTTTACTGGGCATAGAGGAAGTTAGTTTCCATGGACTGTTGTTTTCCAAAGTATGTAGAGCAAATATTTTAGGTTTCACGCTCCAACATAGGCGTATATACCCTGAAAGTTTTTCATTCATAGGAAATGGATTTGGGTAGTTCTTTGACTTTGGCACAAAGGGGTGAATTTCTCAGAAGGTATTAATAATTAGTAGGAACTAGGACATGACATTGTATTGCAATAGAACACTAGAGCTGTTGATTTCCAAAAGTCTTGCTAGAGTTGTAATGATAGAATGGGCATGGTGTTGCAAATATTCTGGTCATGTCTGGCCTTGCAGCGCTGGGAAATGGTGCATGAGATTGCTCAGAGGTTTATTGACTAATCAGGATAGCCCTGCATTTTTCTTACTGCATCACATTACATTTCCCCTGAAGACTTACTTCAACTCTGTGCTTAAACATCTGGTAACCGTTGCTAGATATTGCATTCCCCTGTTATGGGAACAGTCTGCTTTGCCATTTATACACATGTGGCTACATAGAATGGATGAGATTATGCTTTTGGAAGATATTACTTCTAGTTTACATGGCACTAGGGATAACTTTCTGAGCATATGGGTTTCCTTGCTGCATTTTATGGATTCTCCAGGGTACAGATGCCAGCTGTGCCCAGCCTCCTGAGGAATTGTACTTATCATGTATTGGTTATGAATCAAATATTAGTACCACCTGCCCTGCTTGTACTGGTCTGGTAATATGTTGTTTTATTTTTACGTTTCCTGGGTGTATTTATTCTTGTATAAGATTGTGTTCATTTCATATGTGGATTTACAGCAGAGCGTACATTATTCATTGACATGAACATTACTGTTGATCTATCGTTCATTTTGCTTTCTGTTAATTAAAAATGTTATAAAAACAATTCAATGTTTTTAATACAAACTAACTTCTTTCAAAAAGAAAATCAGAACCATTATGGGATCCATATCTTATTGGCTATATTCCTGGATCTAGAACAAAGTGCCAATATCAGTAGATCTCTTACTGTGATGAATTCCCCACTGAAGTAAAATAGCACACGGTATAATCTAACATTCATGAATTCCACTTAATAACACCTTATACAAAATGGGTTTAATCACACTTTCAAATCTAGTTACCCTGATTAGTGAAATAAACAAGTAGTCAAATTATTATTCTATGATTTTAAATATGCAAATGATATCCAATCTAGTAATGTAAGACCTAGGATAATTTTATTTATGAGCAATTTATTTAATCCAAGTAATTTAAAATGTCCTAGTGCAAATCAAAAAACAATAATGGCCAATTCATAACAATGACAATAAATAATATATTACAAAGGAGAAGGAAGCAGGCATGTCATAATAAAGGGTACAAATTAAGCATGCTAAAGGAGAAATAAGTAGATAGACAATGCAATGTAGAACCCCTAGGCTGCTCATTCATGATTAGTGCTACAGAATACATCACCATCTTGTCATCCCTGTAACTTGTGGTGTGTTCTGTGGTCTGCAAAGCTGTACCGGGCAGGACTGAGCTCAATAACTGTTTTTTTATTGATCAACCATTAAAGGGGTTCACAACTGTATGGAAGCAGTAACAGCGCTGGATGACTGGATGAGGAAGAATCTCCAAGAAGTTGCATTTATGCAATACAATGGGCAGTGTGGGCAGCAGTGGAGGTAAGTATTAGCGTTCAGCTTTGCAGGTGGCAAAGATGAGCTACTGAAAGGTGCAGCTCTACATGGTGAATTTCTGGGCCAGGGCCGATTTTAAAAATATTTGCCGCTAGGCTTTATGCTGAGTCCTGGGTAAGTAATAGGTAAGACCTTGGAAATAAATTTATAACAAATTTGGAAGCATTTCTGGCTTATAAATAAAATATCAGAAATTATGTTGTTCTAATTTTGGGTAGAACCTTTACTTGAAAGTTTTAAAAATGAGTTAATAATCTGTTCTAATGTTTGTATGACCCAGGTAGCCAGGATGCTTGCCACATACTTACCCAACCCTTCTCCTGCTCCCCTTTCTCATTCCCTTGCACTCCCATTTTCCCGTCACATCATGACACAACCCCATCCTAGTGAAAAAATGGCCATAAGGCTGCTTTAGTGTCACAAATTAACTTTAAAACAATTACAACAATCATATCTTTAGTAATAAGTAATAACCGTAATCACATTAACAATGAAAAACAATAACCATACCTAACAAAAAAAAATTACCATGAATAACAATAACAAATACACTTTTATAAACTTTGAATCTTTTTTTTTTAAAGTACCTTTTTTCACAACTACTGCTTGCACGCCCTCAGAGACACCACTTATCACATCATACCACCTAAGGAGCTGCCCAAACCATCACTTTTTGTTCCCAGCCACAAATCCCACCGGCAGCTCTCCTTCAAACCACCTTAAAGGTAGTCCCAATTACCATAACTTTTTGGAGATCCCACACCTATGATGGTTCTCCCTTCTGTCACACTCATTTACAGATGCCCTCCGAGGACCCTAACCACCACCCTACCACCAACTCCCAACTGTATTAGGGCCAGAGGGAGGGAAGCTCACTCCCTTTGCTTCCTAAAAAATGACCCTTACTTCCTCCTTCTTCTCCATTTAACTCCTCTTATTTCCTCTCCAACTTAAAACAAAGTTAATGAACCTATCAGTATGTTTTTTTTAGCTGTAAGATGAAACTTGATTTCCTGAAAGAAAATACACAGAAACTCCAAGCATATAGTGCTGAGATTCATCCCAAGGATGCTAGCGCTGCTAACCGTTAGCACTGCTAACCGTTTTGGCACAAGGCTGCTTTATTGGCATTGTCATGATTAAATGCAGGTAGTACATGGACATACAAAACATATTATTTTCTTTTGGATACAGTTGGGGTTAGTGTTAGTTATATTGTTTGCGTTTAGTTGAAATTTGGAATTGGAACATCTTTTAAACTATTTATAGACACCACAAGAATTTCCAAAATGAGAGGAAATCTTCCCTGAAACTGAATTGCATATCCCTTACCATCAGCTGCGGTGATAAATGTAAATTCGTAGACTTTCCTTCACTTATTATAATATATTTATATATTATATCATTTATTTCAATGGACACCACGCCAATGGCTGTAAGAAGGTCTCCCCTGTGGAAAAACACAGCATTAAAAATCAGACAAAGGTTCTAACATGGTAATGCCAAAGTAATTACCTTCCCTGTCCTAAGATTTGACAGCAAAATGTGCTCTGTTAGATTACAGGAGCACATTAATGAGCTGTGAAAAAGCATGGAGAAAAAATAATTTATCATTAAACTGGTTAGCACTGTATCGTTGTGTATTGCCATTCAGCCCTAACACAGAATGCATCTTGTAGTTAGAATTAAACATTCATGGGAGACACCAGATCACAGGTGGAGCTGTAATAATATCCGGATTTTCCAGTTTTAGCAGACAGCTATTCTAATCATTGCTTATTTGTATGCAATGAATAAAGGGCACTTCTGCCAAAACGGTTCTTGTCACACAGATCCAGCGTGTCGCCGTGCCCTTATTTCCACTAGTCTAAACTTCAGTGACCTCTATATGCTGTATTAAGACTGAAATAGTGATTGCTGACTTTAGCAAGTGGACAAGCTGTAAATAGAGACACTAGGCTGGAATGACAAATACCTTATTTTAGTTTTATTAAAAATAAATTAAATCTGCAATATCAATTTCTTTATTCTGCATTTTGGGTTTTAGTGTATACAATGCAAAAAAAAAACCCCAGTGGTCTTTCTAACATGAAGCTTCTGTAGGAATGACTATACTATTCAGGGATGGTTATATAAATATGAATGAACTGCATTTGAAAAAAAAAAATGTGAATAAAGACCTTCTAAGGCCCAAATCTAGCTAAAACTTTTATTTAGTTCAGGAAAGATTAGGAAAGAGGAATTCTGTAAGAGTTACCGTATTTTTCGCCGTATAAGACGCTCCGGCATATAAGACGCACCCAATTTTAAAGGAGGAAAATCTAGAAAAAAAAGGTTCTGAACCAAATACTGTACTATTCCGCTTCTGATCACTCATGTGCCATTCATACCGTATTCCCCTTCTGATCACTCTGTGCCAATTTAAATTCCCCTTCTGATCACCCTGTGCCATTCAAATTCCCCTTCTGATCACCCTGTGCCAATTTAAATTCCCCTTCTGATCACTCTGTGCCAATTTAATTTCCCCTTCTGATCACCCTGTGCCAATTTAAATTCCCCTTCTGATCCTCTTCTGATTACTTACCTTCTTCTCCGCCGGGGAACTCCGTTAGGGCAGGAATCAGCTTGCTTCTGGGTTCCGTGCTTTGCGGGGGCGCGTGTGCCGGCTTCTTCTCGCTGTGCTCTGCAGGAAGGAGGAGACATGCGCTGCAGCCAGCATCAAGGAGAGGAGAGAAGAGGAGACGTACGCAGGATCGGAGTATCGGGTGAGTATGTTGTTTTAATTATTTTTTAAAACGGCCTTTGTCGTATAAGACGCACCCACTTTCCCCCCCCAGTTTTGGGGGAGAAAAAGTGCGTCTTATACGGCGAAAAATACGGTATATTGTTATGTCTCTGTTTCTGCAACTTTCCTATATGATTACTGGGATGTGAAAGAAGCAAAATCTCTCCAGCAGTGTAACAGAAAGCACTTTAACTGAAAGGGCATTGATTATAAGTTTTTTCTGTATATTTATTTATTTTTCCTGTATTTTTGTTGTTAAAGAGATTTCTCTTATTGAGCCTGATTTAGTAAAGCTTTCCAAGGCTGGAGAAGATGCAATTTCATTAGTAGACCTGGATGATCCAGCAAATTTGGAATGGATTTCCTAAAAGTCGATTGCTATTTGATAGCAAACGTTTTAAATCCTGGACTAGATCCGTTCCAGGTTTGCTTGATCACCCAGGTTCACTGATGAAAGTGTATCCTCTCCAGCCTTGGAGATCCCAAAATCAAAGTTCAAATAAAAAAAAAATATTTGCTGGTATTCCACATTGCAGCATATATAGACAAAGGAGGGAATGCAGACAATATATTCCAACTGGCATTGGGCAAGAATTTGAATGTTTTTCAAATTAGTCATATGAATCCTAACTCTTTTAAACTAAAAATGTAACTAGCTTCAGTGTGCTCTGCTCATATCTTTGACCAAAAGCTACATTCCAATTAGATGAATTTTATGACCCATTAAAGAATATAAGTAATTCACAAATTAGTGATCTCCTTAAGTATTTCCTATATTCCATAGTCGTACTGCTAACGGTTCTTCAAAGAGTCTCTCAATATAATGGGGCTGATTTATAAAAGCTCTCCAAGGCTGGAGAGGATACATTTTTATCAGTAAGGCTGGATGATCCAGCAAACTTGGAATTGATTTCCTAAAAGTCATTTGGTATTTGTTAACAAAAGTTTTCAATCCTGGACCAGATCCAATTTCAGATTTGCTGGATCACCCAGCTTCACTGATGAAAGTGTATGCCCTCCAGCCTTGGAGAGCTTTAATAAATGAAGCCCAATGTCTCTACCATGGTCATATGTAATAAACACTCTAAGGTCTAAGGTCACTTAATAACAAAAGTGGTTGAACAAATTTTTTTTTTGTGGGGGGGCAATCAACCTAACTGCATGTTTTCGGGATGTGGAAGGAAACCTGAATGTCTGGAGGCAACCTAAACAAACATATATTCCCTAAGAACAGCAGCTGAGTCACCAGCACCTTTAATGTCAAAACTGGTATTATTCCCAATAGTCCATATATATGTTTTTTGTTTTTACAAATAATTTGACAATCCTTAGTAATGTATTGGAACTGTGGGTTTTCTAAAAAGTGAGTACAGCAACAGTTATCAATTTGCAGACACTATCAGTAATCGAGACCTCTAATCAACCCAGATGGATTGATTTCAGCCAGAGCTTTTGAGCTCTGTAAACAATATGTTTACAGTTCCCCCAATATGCTTAATGTTTCCCCTGCTGTGGAAAATACTAAATATCAATGGATATCTAAAATCAAGACTTTTTTTGATAATATTTTAGGTTACTAGTCAGTAGATTTGGTGGTTACATTAGTTTTCAGACTATCTTTGAAGTACTATTCCCATAAAGCAGCAACGCTTGCTAGGCTTCTCTCTTGATTTAGATTACAAACAGAGACACCCCTTGCTCATCTTCATTACATGGAGGAAGGGGCTTCTGTAGTTTACAGAACAGCTAGTGACATGACTATGGATTTTGTAAAGGGCTGCATAATACGTCAGCAATATATAAATACAGTGTAATAATAATATTAATATTAATAATAATAATAATAATAATAATAAATGCTCAGAGCAAGACTAGATATGATTTGTAAGGTGGCAGGATATATAGATTTACCCCCAGTACCAAACATACTGGCCCTTCCAATTAGGAATATAGGCTCTGTCCTCTTTTGCTGCTAAAGTGATAATTATATGTTGTTGATACATACAGCTACAAAATGTTCAGGGATTCACATTCCTGAATCAGAGATAAATGTAGTATACCCAACAAAGAAATGTACAGCTTAGAAGCTGTTCATAAAAAGCTAAATATAACTGAATTTAAATCTAATTCTTTAAACTTGTTTAAAAAAGAACAGTCAGAGAAACTCAAAAGAAACAGTTAAGTTTTATCAGCCTTAAAATTTTCTGTTCTTCAGACTGTGTCTGAATGGGTCATTTGTGGCTCTATAGAGCTGTATATATTGAAGTGTTCCGCTTTTAAATCAGCTATAGAACAAGCTGCGTGGGCATAAGAACACAGATTTTAGAAAAGATTTCACTTAAAAAAATTAGCATAACCTCAGGTTGGAGGGGGTTCCCTTTTTTATCTAAAAGTTTTTGATTTTAACATTAAATTGATGCCATTTTTCCTGCACTTATAATAATCAGTGACATAGCAGGACCTCAAGTATGACAAGCTTACCATCAGGGCAGAGCACTCGAAAAAGACTTAAACTGATGTTGAGAGGTGTACATAGGGTCCCTTGGTAAGAAGTTGTTTTGGCACTCCCTCTCTTTTCAAAATACATAGAAAAGAAAACTTTACATCAATAGACACTTTATTTGTCCAAATAATCTCTGCTAAAATGAGATTCATTATTGTCAATTCTTCCATTTTATTGATAAAATGCGCCATGTAATTTAATAGTTTATAAATCAAATATACAAAAATCAGTTATATACTGAAAGCAGATTACAATATAAGCAAATCAGATTTACTGTAGGCATTTAGCATCCTTTTCATTTTCCTAAACCAGATTTACTACAGGTGAAGATATTTTCTTTTTCACATTTTCTGAAAGTGGACACCTCTTAAATAAAATGTATTTATTTAAAACAAAATGCTAATTATTTTACAGGTCTTGAAATCATAAAGCATGAGTGTTACTGTGTGTTACATACAAACGGCAGATTAATATTTTATTAGTAAAATGAACCATACTTATAATAATTATGCTTTCAGTTATGTTCTTGTTGCTTTAAACATTTGTATATAAAAAATTTGGTTGTCATTACAAGGGGGTAGTTCAGTGAAGCAGGATGTTTATTTTGTATTATGCAGACAGCAGAACAATGTAGATTCTGTGATTCCCTTGACCCTGATGTGTGTGATGTGTATTCGTGTAGAATATTTTGTATCTGAGTGTTGAGAACTGGAATTTATTCTAAGCCTTTTACATTAAAATTGTAATTCATTGATGCACCATGGAAAATGTGGCTACATTTCATAAAGAACACTTTTTATTGTTTCTCCCATCCTCCTCAGTGGTAGTTATCATACAAATCTATCTACCATAAACCTTCATGACCCAGGCAGCTAGGTTGTACATCACCTTACCCATACTCACTCCAACACTTTTTCCCAAAACTTTTGCTCAACACTATTATGAACACAGGACACACCATGTTTTTGAAAATGATCCACGACGGGTGCTTTATTATCACAACATCATATAAAAAACATTTACAACTCAACATATCATTTATTTCAATGACAGCAATAACACTAATAACCATAACAAATAACAAGTAACTTCCAACATTACAGTGCAACCAATTAACTTTCAAGACATTGAATTAACCTTTACATTCCAGGTTGCAAGCTCGTTGGAGGCACTGTTTACCACACAATAACCCTGGGGGTTGCATTCAACCTAAATCCCAGACGCAAAATAGGCCACCGGCTTGAGAACGGGAGCACCACTTGCAGTTCCTTTTCTTAAACATCATTTTAAGGTAGCAAAAATCACCAATCTTTTGGGAGATCACCACACCTAAAATGGTTGTCTCCCACACACCCCCTTTAAAAGCTGCCCTTCGAGGACCTCAACCGCTCACTATAAACCCCCCCTCAACCTATGTTCCAACCACAGAGCGGGCGGGTGGTAAGCTCTCACTCTTTTCAACTATCCCCCCACTTCCTTTTTTTCCCCCCCTTATAACCTATTTTTCCCCAACCTTCCACCTTTCAAATTCCACCTATCCCAAGTTTTCCCCACAACTCCACCATATCCTTCCCTTTAAAATTTTTAACCCTTAACTTCCCATGCTCTCCCTAGCCCCTGGTCATGTTGGCCTTTCGCTAACCTCCCTTCCTCCCCAGCTACAGGCCTCTCTTTTTTGTCTGTCCCATTGTATACAGAAAAAAAGACCTTGATGCATAAAACTACTACTTATAATGCACACTTGGATCATAGAGGGGCCTTTTGGCATACAATTTAAAGCATGTTTACTTCAAACAGAAAGAGCAGCAATGGTACATAAATTGGTAGTAGTGTTCATATAAATAATGGTAGTCGTCACCCAAATATTATTCAATAGTTCTGACTTGTTAGTGGTCGCACGTAATACCGTCATCTCTGTACCTGACGCACTTCGCCGGTAGGCTTCTTCAGGGAACTTAGAGACTTTTGACTAGTTTATAGAGTAGTAGCAAATAAAGTCCAATTAATATCTTAATCAAAGATGATTCAATACACGCAAGTCAACATAGCAACATAAAAACTACTGGCAAAACAAGTTATTAACAGAGAGGACGGTATCACATGTGACCACTAAAAGGTCCGAACTATTCAATAGTATTTGGGTGATGACTATCGTTATTTATTTGAACACTACTACCAATTTATGTACCATTGCTACTCTTTCTGTTTAAACTGCAAAGTTGTGTAAACTGCAAAAAAAAAAAACAATGTTTTTATATTCTGTGAATATGAGTAGCATAATATATTACAGACCTGACCTTTGTAAAGACAGAAAAACACAGTTAAAGACCATTTTCTTATGTTAAACAGATATTTTAAAATTCCTGGCTTTTGTTAGCATCATCATAAAAAATAGCTAATGAGGAGGGTTTACTTATCAGTCTGAGTAACAGTTCACTAAATAGCCACTCTTTAAGATCCTAAAGTCTGTTTTGTATAAAATATAGTATGGAGTTACAACAAACCCATGTATCACATATACTGTTATGCTGTCCTACCCTAAGTACATAAGCACAGATCTAAAGGACGCATCATTTTACCTAGGGGGAAATGGAATAAATCCAATGTAGACCCTAGGAAGGAATTAGATATCTATGGTTGTGTTCTAATAAGTCATGTTATGAAAGTACTACTTGGAGTATCTAATTGACCAGTATCTTTGTGCTTCCTCTAACATTAAACATTTGACCAATAAACGGGTACCATTTTTGAAATAATTTAGTGGTATATAAATTCTCATTTTGTTCTTCCTCTAACATTTCTCAGTTAAAGATAGTCATTAGAGAGGGAATAGTAACATCCACAACATATTTCAGAAATTCAACCATGGATGGTGGATCCACAATGTGGAATCTAATATTTGCTTGATTGATGATACGTTTCACAGAACTCATTTGCTTCATCAGGATACGAGTCTACAAAGAGGTATAGCATTTATGCAGATATGAAATTCCAACTCCATTATTTTATCCAGATATTACTATAATACACTAGTCCACATCACTACTTTTTGTCTGTAATCTGATGACCAAAGAGCTTTCTTGATGTGCTGGAACAGCCACTACAAACCTATTTGCTGATTTTTACCTTCCAAATGTCTGACTTTAATGTAGAAATATTTTGTCTAGAAACGCACTTCAAACTGTCCCTTACGAGAGCTCTTTAAATAAAGAACTTGCAATCAGCAAGTCTACTCGCCAGAATGGACAGGACTACACCCATCTCCTTATCACCCATATAGTTATCCCTCAAGCCTTGGCTTCAGGCTGTACTGTGTGCTGGTCACAAAAGTGGCTAAACAGAATTAGACATTATATTTGTACATAAACACTTAGCATATGTATATTTAATCTATGTATTTAAATTTCTAATCCCAGTGGATTTAAGCTGTAGTTGAAAACTCTTTTTATAGCATGTTTCAGAGAAAAACAACCTAAAATCCACATAAAAGGTCATTTACTTCTCCCTGTAGTGTGACACATCCTAAACAATATCTCTTGCTGTTTTGATCAAATACAAGTGTCTCTTAGGAGTTTATTTTTTCTTGTGGGTTTCTCTGCTATTTACAACAATTGCTCTGTGGTCATAGAAATTAGAGGTTGGAACATGAAGAACTAAGGTAGTATGGAGATAAGAAACTTAGAGAAAAGTAGATCTAAATGGAATGAAAAATAAAATCACATGTAAGAATTACCACGGTAATAAATGGCAATCCTTTTTAAACCATTTTAAACATGCATTGAAAAAATATCTAGAGATCCTACTAGAAAGGCCCTTCAAGTGCTTCCTGTTATGGGGTGACAACTGTTTCCCAATTTTGTTACTGGGTCTGCCCCTGCTGGAGGGTAAAAAAGGCTGTAATTACACTTGGGTTGGTTTACTAACGACATTTAAGCTATTAACTTTGCAAAATGAAAAATTACCCTGCAAGAGATAATTCACTTAGCTTAGTGAATGCGGTGATAATTCATTTTACAAAGAATAGCAAACCATGTGCAAGGACATATATATATAACCTGATTTGCTCTTGCACATATTTGGATGGCAGAAATCACCCTTTTCATAAGGTGTTTTATTTGCTTTTTTGGCTATTTTTGTTAGTAAGCAGCCTGAAAATGCACTTTGCTAAGTGAGCAGCCTTGAATCCTTTAGTAAAATAACTCTATTGAGTATGCATAACCCACTTTAGGACATTAGGAAACAAGTAATGATATTGGTCTTGCATAATTAACATTTCATTTCAGGGGAGATAAAAGTGCAAGGGACACCATTAAATAAATCTGATTACAATGCCATACATAAATTAAGAGGAAAGAATAATTTGATACTCTGTCCAACCCCCTGGTCTCTAATAAATTTGTTGAACTGTGTTGAATCTTCTAGTGTAAGAATAATATGTTCATTTCTTTAAGCCTTGCTCACATAGTCTTCAGCTGGCAAGAGAAATTTGTACACGTCTGAGTAAAGAATTTGCAAAGCTTTTGGAGCAAAGCTTCGGGCAGCTCTGTTAAGCATTTAAAGCAACCTTCAGTTTCCAGATGTTAAACACAGACATTAATTAGAATGTTGGCTGCCAATAAACAAACTGCTTACAGACTTTCCGGATTGCCTGCATACAGTTGGCCGTACTCCCATTAAGGTGGCAACCCATCAGAAAAAAAATGTAGAATCCAGCTGTTGTCCATTGTTAATGTTAGGTATTTGCAAAATTGCCAAAATCCATTGTGTTGAAGGTAACTACGTGTTTTTACAGAAATCTCAATTTTCATGGAAATCACAACAGATAGCATTGGGGTTAAATGGGAGATGTTCTTTTTAGGGCTAATAGGCAAAATACTCAAAAAGGAATAGGAAGCTGAGCCAGAAGGGACATGTACCAATGCAAAAATATGTATGTATATAATGTATGTATATATATATATATATATATATATATATATATATATATAAAAAAATTTAAATTATTTATAAATGTAGTTTGAGAGCAACTTTGAAAATATATAAGCCCTTTAAATAGTAATATTGTGGGATGCTTTAAAGCGTACCTAAACTCAAGATTTTAACTTTACATAAAAGGGTGCAGCACCGCCTCCTAATTCTCACCTAGGCGATCGAGAATGAATGGAAGAGCAAAGCCTCCCGGAATACCTACGTCAGGCATTCAGGGAGGCTCTTGGGCTCTCCTTTTGCGCATCCTGAGTATCTTGAGCATTCACAGAAGGAGCCTTTTTGCTCAAAGATAAAAATTTTCAGGTCTCACGCATGCGCAATGAGATTGGCAATTTTTTTTTTCACTCTACGTCACCCGATCTCCTGCCTGGTTCGGGTGACAAAGGATTAAGAACAGGAAGAAGAAGAGAAGATAGCGGCGCCTGGGGCGCCGGCTACGGGTCAAGTGCCGGGACGAAACGGGACCCTGCACATGCCGGGTGAAGATCGAAGAAGGAGGACGCCGCCATAGGACCTGCAGGGATGAGAAGGGGGATGCCAAAGAAACAAACTAAGTGGGTTTTTAATTGTTTTTGAGTGACCCCGAGTGTGACTCGGGATTACCGCTTTTTGCATCGAAAATCCACCCCTAGTCCCACTCAGGAATACCGCATGGGGGGGGGGGGTTAAAGTGTTCCTAATAATTATTAACCAAAGCCTATTCCAGGCATGTAGCCTGGAAGACCAGGAAAGAAAGGGTTGCAAGCATGCAGCAAATGCTTACTACACCATACCATACACTGTACAATACCAGGACACCTGCCTTGGAACTCACACTGGAACCCACAAATGTTGAGGGACTGGACTACTCCCTCACATCTGCTACCTCAAGGAACTACATTGAACAATAACCCAAATCCAAATACATACAAATGTGTGTCTCCAAAATTATGTCCAGCATTTCAATGGTGTAAAGCCATCACAACAACCTGATGATGATGTTTACCCATTTCCTGTGCAAAAAGCACAGGAAATCTTAGGTGATGTCATTGACCAAATTGATCCGTCTTCACAATGACATCTGGCAACACTCAGTTGGCTGATAGTACAGGTTGACAATCAACAATCCAGCAACCTCCGGACCTGAGAAGTGCCAGATTTTTGAAAATTATGGATTTTTTTTATGGCACAGTTCCAGGGAGCAGGCAGGTGGGAAGTCTCAACGTGTATTTAGTTTAACAAGCAGACCTAACAACTGTTTCTGCAGAACAGTGCCATCAAAACATAAGTGGCCAAACAGTGTACTACAGTCCCTGTATTAATATTGTGATCATTCATGCCGAAGAACGGGATTATCGATGGCCAGATTTTCAATTGTCAACCTGTACTGAGAAAATAACTGTGCTTGTCACATTTTAGTGGAAAAACATTTAAGGAGAATTAAAAGGCGCTTCACCAGCAATTCTACATTTACCTGGAAACATACTTTCCTCTGTTACAGTGATTCTGGAGAAATATGCCACACACTGCTACTAAGCAATGCAATTGTCTATACAAATGAGCACAGCTAAGATCTTATTAGCAGATTCTAGAAGCTGATTGTTGCTTCCAACTCCTGACATCCACCCAACACTAATTATTCACTTTACCTGAATTTTAAGACATTGTGAAATTTGAACAAATGTTAGTTCTCATCCTGCAAAATACAGGCTGCGATCAAGGTTTTACTTCGCTATTAATTATTTGTACTATAATGGGAATCATAATTTTATGTGTTTGATTTGCTGTATCTTCGTTCAAGTTGCATTATACCTTCACATTTTACACATAATACAATATGCTTTTATTTTACTGTGTTAAAAATGATTAAAGCAGATTGCTTGGTTTAAGTGCTTTCTATGCTCTTCTGTTGTATCTTGAATATTTGAACATACAATGTATAATCAACCAGAAACAAATTGAAAGGAAATTTATATAGCTTTTAGAATATATCTAAAGTCAAGACAAAAAAATATTTGCTGCTTACCAGTCCTTGGATGTGGTGGCTGCCTTAGGTTTGTCTTGTAGATTAAGTACTGTTTCCGGAAGTACAGAAAAATACTTGTTGATCCCTCCAGAATTGCATCTTGAAAACTTCCTGTGCCCAAAACGAATATCTCTAACAGTTTCCCAAGCTATCTGCTCCTCCATATATACATTGGGGCTGGTTTATTTAGGGATATTGTTGATGTTCACTTACTAATATGAATTATTCCCTCCAAAGAGGTATTTCACTTAGCTTAGTGAACATAGTGATAGTTAAATACCCAATCACATTCAAGGATAGCTAAAATAACAGGGATTTTCTTTACATATGATTGGATGGCTGAACTCATAAATACTGATCAAATTTCTTAAGATAAGTGAAATATTTCTTGAACAAGATATCTCACTTTGTGAACAACTTAATGTTATTTAATAAATCAACTTTATTGTCAAGGCCATACAGGAGTATGTTACTTGAACGATTAGGTAATATAATGGGTAAAACTAGAAAAATTTAAAATATAGATACTATATCTAAGAACCTAATATTTGCAATATATTACTTTTTGGTTTCTGGGTTTAGATAGACTTTTTTCTTTATTTATGTATTTTTATACTCTGAATGCTCATGATAGCAACATTCAATAAATTGAGGGATTGTGACTACATATCTCAATGTAACTGTCAAGTTCCACATGGGCTTTACTGTATTTTGTCATCTGTCAGAAAATAAAAATTCAATTATTTGTTACACTTACAGAAGTTGTCATGGGTTTACTGACAGCATAAAAGGCAGTTCAAAGATGTCATGGATACAAGCATAACTTCATGTTACAGTTATGAAAAAATATGCTCAAAATGTTGTTCCTGAAGATATAAAAGAATGCCAGAAAGAACTCAGTGACTTTCCGCATTGAGCTTTAGTGTTTTAAATAATGCAAACAAAAATGAGCTTAAAGCAGAACTAAACCCTTGATACTTACCTGTTACCTGTATCGTCTTCCTTCTTTTTTCCTGGAGATAACCTTCTGCATCTTGATTGGCCGGGATGACATTATCTTTTGGAATTTACACTAAAGTTGAAATAGCTTTGCCTCCAGATAGCACCAGTAATCTTGTGAGTTGGGCAATAAGAAAGCTTGGGAGTAACATGTTGTTACAAAAAATAGTCAAACGTTTTTTTTTTTATTCATTATTGTTGTAGGCATGCAGCAGAGAGACTCTTTTTTCAGGAATCCTAAAGCGTCCGTCCACCCAAAGGGGAGATTTTAATGAACGGTAAAACTTTTTATGCTGTTCCACCTCCTGGCCTAGTGGATAGATCTGCCTGCCAAAAACCTGATCTTCCCCACTTGGTAGTTTTGGTTGCTTGCATCCTCTTTGTGCATTTCATTATCTACTGTAGCCTTCCCTGTAATATAAAAAAAAATAATATTGTAAGTAGAGTAAGAAGCCCTTATATTTTACAATATAGGCAACATCATTTTCAATATAAATAGTGCATATACATTGTTCCACAATAATAATAAATGTAAGATGTGTAATCACTTCAATAGCACCAAAGAATCAATCCAGCCCCAAAACATCTTCTTCATTCGAACTTTTATGTGATCTAATATGTTTCAAATTTAAAATATAAATAAAATATACATAAAATTTAGTAAGTCCAATTTGTATCTTTCTGAAACCCCCCCATAAAGACCCAGAAAAATGCTTTTTTCTCATACAGATACTGTTAGGAGATGTTTATCTTCCGATAAATTCCATGCTGTGCCCCATCGCAGTATAAAACACAGTTTATTCTGTCCAGCATTGCCATTTGCAGCAGCCAGGAGAACCAAGACAGCAGCAGCCCCTGCTTCCCTTTAGCCGTACAGCCTGATGTATTTTATCAGCATCCCCAGCACCACTCTGTGAGGCTGCGCACAACTTTAGAGGCAATTAGCTCCTGACTCGTTCCTGCACTGCATTGGCTGCTGGGGCTTTATAGCCTCACTGCTTCCAGTCACTAAGGCCTGTTGCCTATCAGTGCATTGAGCTGGGATAATCTGTGTCGGTTCATTTACTGTTGCTGACTTTGGCTGTTTCTCACCCTGCAGGTTTATGCTGCTTGGGCTGAACTTTTGCCTGTGCCCCTTACTCTGATTGTGTTTTTCCCTTTGTACTTCGTTTGATGGATGGATTATTTGTTATAATCTCTGGCTCTGAAGTCTGTACTTGTCTATTGGAATCTTGGTACTTCTATTGTTGGGCCCCTGGTCTGCTGCCAGCCCATCTCCAGACACCATTCTTTGTGCACTAAGTCCTAGGGGCAACTAATCTCCCGAGGCTGAGAGGGGGCATACTAAAGGTGAAGACTGTGGAGTAGATTGGGGAACTGGTGT
Organism: Pyxicephalus adspersus; assembly: GCF_032062135.1. Taxonomy (NCBI): domain Eukaryota; kingdom Metazoa; phylum Chordata; class Amphibia; order Anura; family Pyxicephalidae; genus Pyxicephalus; species Pyxicephalus adspersus. Next base: position 37,634,700 of record NC_092859.1, read on the forward strand.
CTGGGGAATACTGGTGCTGGTGACCAGGGCCTTACAGATACTTTACATAATAATAACCACAGCAGGTCTGTATATCAAGGAACTGGTCACTATGTCTCACCAAGATACTGACCAGCATAATGGCCACAACAAGTCTGTAGACCCATGAACCAAAGAGCCTCTCTCTAGTCACATCACATGCTCGAACCCCAACAACCCCCATCTTGGTATTGCCAGTTTCAGGTAGATCAAATCTTTAGAAAGAATGTTTAGGTTCCTTGTCTTTACCAGACACTGCACAGCACTTGGACACACAAATCTCTCCCACACGGAAATCCAAACTCATGTCTACATCCTCAGAAGCTCATCTTTGCCACAATGCTATCATTAGAGATATTTTGACACTTCTGCAGTAAAGTATTGGTGACTTCTAGGAGTTGGTCTATTTTTTTGCAGGTTCTAGTTCACATTTAGCTGAGGAGAAATAGAAAGAGGTTTAATGTGCAAAAATAGGGGTAGTGAAGGGTGTGTATTAGTTTATCATTGAGCAGTTGTAAGGTCCACAAAGGGGTTCATTTGGATAAAGCCAGGCTCCACTAAAGGTATGATGTCCCTTACAGATGTTTTAGACTTCTGGAAGTCTGTAAGTAAAGGTGACTGTGGAGACTGTAATCAAGTTTAATGACAAGGAATAAATGGTGCTCACAGATACAAGGTGGGTAATTTCACAGACCATTTTACCCCTGTTCTAATTTTGGAATAGGTGCTACTGATGTTATATTGGTGATATTTAGATTAATGAATGGGCATCTCAGAAATTAGGCATGCTGAGTTTTATAAATGGTTTGAGAGATGAAAGGTGGTGCTTTAGTAAGGTATCAGAGGAGAAAAAGGGTAACCCCATTTTCCCCACCCTAGTCAATTCCAATTCCAGTTTATTATTATTGTTATTATTATTATACAGTATTTATATAGCGCCAACATCTTACGCAGCGCTGTACAAAGTTTACCAATTAAATTTGCAGATCACCTACACAATGGCCTGGACAGTGGGATGAGACATGTTGCTAATTTCTCTAATCCTTTGGTGTCTTGAAATTCCATTTTTTTTTTATAAAAAGTGCTACCTTTCAGAGAACTGAAAACAAGACAAATCTTACACGAACCATGTCAGTCTTGCTATTTCTTAGAAATGTATTTTCTTGACACAGTTAGGCATTTTTGACTGATTTCTACTTCTATTTAAAAATGTACAGACATATGAACAAAATATAACTTTAGAAACAATGGAAACTCAGTATGACTTTGTGACTAATACTTGGTTACCAAGTTCATGATTTACTGTAAACTTTGACGGTAACTTTGAATACCATGAAATCAACAGTGTGATGAAGCATATTGTCTTCTTGTTCCATATGAATGCATAATGAGTCACGATTGCCTTTCAAAAATCCATCACATTATCTACAGATGCATTCCTTTGAGATTAGTATATCTTTCTTGAACTATTTTATTCTGTTGTTATTTTGTAGAAGAACATGTTTTAAAACATTTCACACTGACAGTATACGAGAGCTTCAAATGATAGTCAATAAACATTTTAAAGTTTTCGAAGCTGCTAAAAAGTTGGTAACTTGACAAGGTGATTGTTCTCACAACAGCAATGTGCTGCATTTTACTATGCACTGCTGCATTGCATGAGTTGCATGCAATGATATTTTTGTTGCAGTGTACTGAAGTTAGCAGACTATTCATTTGAATGGCAATGCATGCTGCAAATTAAGTGCAACACAGGGCCAAGTGTGGGTGTATGAGTGTACTACTGTGTTCCAATATTAAAGGAGTTATGGTAACAAAAAACATAGTGCATGCAGAGGGTTATATGTACTTATGACCCTGCGTTCACTATGTTAGATACACCTGACCCCTGCACTATGTATGTTACATTCTCATGTCACTCCACATCCAGAGTAATGTAGACATTGAGCCACTCCCTGTTGCACTTTAACCACACTTACAATTGAAGATACATTTCTACACAATGCCTTTGGCTAGGTTAAAAGGATAGAGTTTCTCTATCCAAGAACACAGGGCACTAGATGTGATGAATGGGGAAACTTGTCCCTTTTCAACCTCTAGTGCCCCGGGGATCACCTGCAGTCACAGCTGTGACCACAAAGTTCCCACGGTCATGTTACCGTGAGAACTGAACTACCACTACCACTACCATCCCCGGGGTATTACAGGTTAATTAGCCTGTAGTGCCCTGGGGATCGCCTGCAGTCACAGCTGTGACCACAAAGTTCCCACGGTCATGTGACCGTGGGACCTGAACTGCAGATGAACTCTGCAGTTCCACAACGATCCCCTGGGCACTACAGGGTAATTAACCTGTAGTGCCCTGGGGATCGCACATTCTTCTCAATGATTGCAGACTCTGCTGCTATAGTTGCAGCCTTGGCTGCAATCATTAATTAGCTCAGTATGCAATTCCCGGGACACTACAGGTTAACTAACCTGTAGTGCCCAGGGGATTGCACATTCTTCTCCATGATTGCAGACTCTGCTGCAATCATTGAGAAGATGCCCGGCAGGCAAGTATCTCTTACTCTGTAACACGCACAGTAAAATTATACATTTGTTACATTTTTCTTGCAGTGGATAAAAGAAAAATGTAACAAATGTATCATAATATTACTATGCTGGAAAGTGTGTTACAGAGTAAAGCTGCGTACACACTTCCAATTTTTATCGTTCAAAATGAACGACGAACGAACGACGAATGATCGATTGGGCAAAAATCGTTCGTAAAAAAAGTAACCAACGACGCCGACGAACGAGGAAAGTCGTTGGAAATGAACGACCGGACCGGCGGATCGGATTGGACGACGATCGTTGACCATCGTTCGTGTGTACGATCGTTCATTGATCGTCCATGGTCTGAGCATGCGTGATGAACGAACGTTCCTGCGGTGCACGTAACTTCCTGTATCGTTCAAACGATCGCATCTATTGTGTGTACAATATCTACGAACGATCGTGTCGTTATCTGTATGTACAGGATCGGTGCTATACGATCGTTCGCAGATATCGTGCAGGATCGTTCGTCGTTCGTTTACCAACGATAATAATTGGAAGTGTGTACGTAGCAAGAAATATCATGTGATTGAAGGATAACCTGTAAAAAAAAAAAAAAGGTAAATAAACACAAACACTCAATAAATTAATTTAACATTGATTTTTATTTTTTTAACACATATTTTTACATTTTTTTATCTGCATTTTTATTGTCAAATCTCGTTTTTCTACCCGAATTTAAACAGCCATTTTTGGGTCGAATATAAGGACAACCCAAATTCAAACACTAACACTACTGGTTTATTTTAAGTATTAGTTGAGTGATTTTTGTATGAATGGAGAAGAAACAAAGAAGCTAACTATTACAAATAGATGTTAACTTTCATACTAAGAAATATAGTATTTTCACCTGTTTTAATTTTGGCTATTTTGCGTTTTTTTTTTTTTTAGAAAGTGCTGAGTTTGTTTTTCGCTGAATCTGAGAACGATATATGCCAGTTCTGTTTATGGTGTGTTGCTTTCAAAGGTAAATACAGTTTTCTACCAACAAATTAGAATGAATACTATATTCCATTTTTTCTAATTAATTAGGTAGAATGACCCTGATGACTGAGTTGTTGAAAATGAATCATTTGGATATCTGAAGTGGGAATATAAGTACTTTTCCCTTTGAAGGTAAAAAATCTAATTTAGCTTATTTTGGCAGCCATCCTGTTTATACCTAGAACTGGACTATTTTATCAGTTTAATGACCAATTAATGGCTTTGCTGTGTTCTTACTCACTGCTATTAGCGGGCATGAAAACTATTTTCTGGTCATTTTTAGGCTCCAAATGCACTTTTTTTATCCAGTCGGTGGATTGGAATCCTAAGCAGGCAGTGTGAATTGGGCTTTCAAATGATGAAGATCTATAATGGTTTAATGGTTGCAGGGAACTTATGGAATCTGTTTCCGTGAAGTTTACTGGGAGATAATTAACTGCATGATCGACATTTGGTATGGATTTTGCCATATCTAAATGTCTTTTCATTTAACCTGGGCCCCAAGCCTTTCATTTACACCTATAAAACAATCTGCAATGTTAACAACAAAACAACTTGTTTCTTTTGGGAACCGTGCTACTATCTGTTACATACAGTCAGGTGCAAAAAATGGTTCCCAACCTTTCCCATTAACTTGAAAGAGAGAGGTTGGAACCATGGTGGAGCACAAGACTGAATGTTGCTGCCCACCATGAGGACTGAAATGTCCCTTTTGGGTGATTGTTAGTGTTAGGGTAACAGAATGGTTAGTTTTCATGTTACATAGAGGAATAATGTGGGGGAATGTGTTAGAGTTACAGGAAGAAATGGTGTGAATACATCAAGTCTAGGTGAGTGCTTGTTCCACATCACTTTTTTCCTTTTTAATTGAGCCTGTGCGTTGTATTAATGAACATCCTTTGTGATGTCATCAGTTATGCAAGTCAGAAATAAAGAAAGCCACATTACTACTGGGCAACTTAATTTCGGTTGCCTGTTTTCTGGTTGATTTAGGTGTATTGTGCAAAATGATGAATAATTCATAGAATTCTTTTTGTTCATTGCTCATGTTCTGTCGATTAATACAAAATTATCTTCCAATCAGTGAAGAACAAGGGAATGCCATCTTCTTGGCTGATTGGACATTGATTTGTGTTTCTGAAGTGCTGAATGCAAATTACTCTGCAGATGGTAAATGGATATTAACGTATAAATACAATATTTAGATGCAGATTTACCTCTTTGTACCCAGTATTTGGAAATATTTAGAAGAATTCTCACCAGGAGCATATTATGTGCTTCAATGTGCCAAGACATGATTGTTGTTACAGAATTACAATGGCAATATAATGGATGATATGTTTAAGTGCCCTTAATCATTAGTAGTATGCCACATACAGCAAACGCTTTATTCATATCCCAAGACAGGTGAGCTTGACAGCACGTTCATTATTTTACAATTTACCTGGTTTTTAAGGGTTCAGTAAGCTTTAAATTATTCCAGTTATTGTGGACATGTATTTGTCTAAATAAATGTTGATTTACCAATCAATGTTTCCTGGAATATGAATGTGTATTTATGTATTTCAGCTATTCATGTTCTCTGGGTATTTGGTTATTTGAAAGTGATTTACTACCTGCTGAAACATGTCAAAAAGATATTTAAGCTTCAGAAATAGATTTACCCTTACTTGTGATCACACTTGTGATAGGAAATGTTTCCAAATATGTAGAGAGGCTGCAACCAAATATTGTATTATTATACAATGGGGTTTGAACCTTTAGAACTAAAAGGGCAACTGGGCTACACTCACTAGGTATACATATAAAATAACAGAATTCACATACAGCAAGAAATGTTTTCATTTTCTAAAGGTAAAGTGGAATAAGTGTCTACTGCTGAAACAACAGAAGGAAAAACAAGGTACTTATTTTATTTGTTTTACTTTTTACTTATAGTATTGTCTTTGTAATACATGGTTTTTCAGCCAGGGGTCTGTGGAACCTTAAGGTTCCTCCAGAGCTTGCTAGGGGCTCCTTGAGCAACAAGCTAATTGTAACTCTCAGGCTAGTTGAACTGACACCAATAGTCTTTTTTGCCAATGTATGAGGCATTCTTCCTACTGACCTCCACACTAATGTATTGTGAACTGTGGATATTGTTATATTTATCAGGGTGTCCCCAAAACCTGAAAATTATTTGCCTGATGATAAAATCACTGGTGTAATGTATGTACCGATGAATTATAAGACATTTATACATTGGAGTTGATTTACTAAAAGGAATATTAGCTGTTGACATGGCATAGTGAAGTATCATCTTACAAGTAATTCCACTTAGCATCCAATCCAACCATGTGCAAGCAAAAATTACTTGCATGTGAACGGGCATTTTTTGCAAAGTGAATTTACATTGCAGAAAACTTTACATTTACATTTACATGAATTTACATTTACAATAAACTAAGTTATTTAACCCTTAGTTAACACGATTAAGGTGAATGTCAGATTTACTGCTCTTTAAACAGACCTCAGAAATGTTAACAGTGGATTAGTTGTCCCTTTTTGAAAACTGTTTGTACAGGTCTCTATTATCCCCTGATACAATAAACAATTGGATTTTACTGCATTCATCTCAATACCTAACCTCCATTGTAGAAACATTTAAACACTGATATACTAAATATAGAGAAAAGTAAAGGTCATGTTTTGCATTTTGTATTTTATGTTCTTTTCTGTATTCCCACTTTGAATTAATATGGCAAGGAGGCCAAACTTTTCATCCAACATCAAGAAGAATTGTATTTAGAGGCTCAGCAAGGAAGTTCTTAAAGGTCAAAGATTTACAGACAAGTTTAAAAATTGTATGAACACATTTGAATCCAAATGTAGGTAGTTTTCTATGCTTGTAGAATAAAACCTTAAAGGAATTCATGCTGATATTCAGTTAAAGATTAAGATGTTTTCAAATCAAAAGTAAAATTTTAGCTTTGTGCTAAGGCTCTGAACAGAATAAGGAAGAATTAGGAATTAAAAATGTATCTCCTTCGCTCCATCTTTACAGCTAAAGACTAGTGATGATATCTCAGCCTATATCGTCACCTCTAGGAAAGAAAGAAAGAAATAAGATATTACAGAAAGAGAACAGAACAGGAATTCTGGTGGTGGTGTCTAATGAAGTGTGCTGCCACAATAGCCAGTGTATTGCTTGGTGTTTGATGTTTTTGGTATTCTAGATATTCATCCCAATTTATTGTCAATTAATACAGTCTCTACATAGATACTACCAAACTGTTCATGCTGCTGTTCACGAGTTAGTTATATTCACTACCTTTCCAGCGTTAGGCTTAGAAAGCTAAAATACTTAAGAAAAAGCTCATTTTATGTACAGAGATGACATTAGAACTTTTTTGGATTCTACTTCTACTATGTTTTCGCAGAGAGATAAATTGTCTGTGGATATTGTCTGACGAAAGCAAACTGGACAGTACTGGACTGGATTTGGAAAGTATGTCTTCTTCATGGCGTAACATTTGAGATATATCTGGCTTCTGGAAAACCAATAAGACATAGGAAGGCTGTATTGTCCTCTTGCGAGAAACCAGGCAAAGCAACATTGACAGGATTTGTTGTGGTAATGACCGCTGGAGATTAAAAATGATCAGATGTCTACATAGTAGAACCTAATAGACACAATGCAGTACACCTGTAGACAAAGACATTGATCTAGGACACCCTGGGAAGAATAGAACTCATATTAATAACTCTTATTATTATTCTTATACTAAAAATACAATGATCCAACCTTCCATTGATCATAGTTGCTCGTAGTGATTGTTCATAGTCTTTCTAAATATTGTGCTTTAACCTACACTGTCTAAGTTTATTCTGGTTCAGATAGTGTACAGCATCTTACATTTCAATTTTATTTTCAACTTTGTGAACAGAATTCCACTGTTAAAAAAATACTATCTGCTCTGTACACCTTACTTTATAGTATCAGTATTTTTTTGTACAATTTGATAAGTTTCTACATTTATTGAACAAGGTGGTGAGAGTTACGGTACGCCGGTCAAGGCGGTCGATGAAATTCTGATGAGCCATCTGATGATATATTTCAGAGAGGGTAGCCATGTGTTTCATGAACATACACTGGTGATGTTACTGCCAACATTTTCCTTATATTTATATATTCTAGTTCCACAAGTACAACACTACTGTTTATAGATAAAAATGTCATTGTTTACATTGATTTTAATGTAGTGTTATAGTTATCTTCATGATTTTTTTATTTTCAGGTGTTGCCTAGTTTTATTGCTAAGAAATGCATAATTCCTTTAGCTATCTCAGTTTAGAAGTATTACTTTACTGGCAGGGTGCCAAGAAACCATTTTATGCATGGCAGGTCAGGCATAGATCAGGTAAATCGAATCTACCACTAAAAGTGTTTAGATGTTCTCTCTTTTTCTAACACAAAACATCATAACTTTGTGGAAAAAAAATCAGAGTAAACATATTAGTGTTTTCTAACAAATGCTCTTTGAATTTAAAAGAGTTTTGTTTTATATTTTCTTCTGTTATTTTGTTAATAAAAGATATGTATTAGGATCAGTTAAAATGTTCATTTCACATAGAAAACATACAGATGGATGCCAGGAGAGTCATTTAACCTACAAAATAGTGTTACTGCTTCTATTCTATACTATTAAAAAATGAAAAAACTATCCTTTTTTTTTGGATGCCATAGGTAATACACTCAATTTTATTGGTGACAGATTTAATAACTAATTGGACATTTTTCATCTAATATCAATCTGTTTTTGTGTGGAATACCATTTGAATTAAATCACACTTGAGCATCTGCTTTCAGGTGTGAAATTATTTATTACCTGCTTGATTAAAGAAAAGTCTTTTCTAGGAGAACAGTATTTAGTAAAGTCAGTTTTTGTGAGTTGTGCGATATTACTGTAGAATTCATATTAGTCTTGTTTCATTCTTTTGTGGAATTTATCTGGCTTGTTAGAAGCCATTACTCTGTCAATCCCTGGTGCTCCACACTGTTTGGTCCTAGGACGTGTGTTCATATAAGCTCGTCTATTCACAAGGGCAAGTGTGGTGGTATGTCTAATAAAAGTGCTGCCTGTTGGATGTCCTTGGGTGCATGTATGCTGAGAATTGGCCTTCTGTGACCAATAAGCTGTTTGGAGGTCCTACTTTGGGTCTACACTTTTGATCCCTAATTGAACAGAGGCCAAATAAATCTATCCGAGCCCTCTTGCCCACTCTTTAGTTCTTTTGGCATAAAAAGAGGGCAATCATGTGCCGGATTGAGGCTGAGCACTGACTTAAATATAGATGAAGCGTGTAGATTTAGATTGAAGTCTCAACAAGCACTGATGTTCGGCTGGGGCTTCATAGCATTCATTTAAAATAGGGCACCTGCTACCTTTGAAAAATTAAGCCAGCAATGGCAAACGCTCATATCTATTGTTTCTAAGCAACTTTAGAAATAATATTATCTTTAACTATATCCGAAAGAAAAAATGTGTAAATCTTCTGTAAAAGTTTTTTGAATCTTGTGTAAAAATAGACGTGCATATCTGGGTAAAAGAACATATTCAGTACATATCTGAAATACATGCATGTTTCCCAGTGTTTTTTTCCCTGTCATTACCTTGTAAGTATAGAAAATCACCTGTAAACTTGCCAAAATACACTCAAGTATTTGTTTTTGTAAAAAATAAAATGCTTCCAATAAATTATTTACTAGATCAAAAGGAAGCAAACAGGAATAGTCCATTTTAAGGAATGACATGCTTTATTCTCGATGAAGTCATCCTGGTCCCTGCAATATGAAAATGCATGGGATACAAGTATTGCATAAGCTTGGTCACCCTGAATAGAATTTAGATACAAGACATTTTGTTAATTGCCCCATGCACATGGGATGAAGAAAAATATTACTGAGCATTCGTCATCCTATGTTAAATGTTCTCTGTATCTCCTTGACACTAAAGATTTTCTTTAAATGGAATCCTTCTTGTGTGGGTATGAAACCATTCGCCTACCAAAAGTTTTTCTTACTGATATAAATACTTTGGTTAAATGTGCTGCTTCTTTAATTTCAAAGCTAATTGACTCATTATGCTCATTTTGGAGTTATTAACATTCCAGCTTTGTTTGTTATATTTTTATTCTGAACTTTCTGATTGCTATAAATGCATCCTAAATGATGAAAAAACACATCAAATAAACAAAGATATATCCCCAGTGTTCAGTCTGTGTTTTATTTGACTTTGGTTCCCTGACTTTATCACTTTGTCATATTTCCTTAGGAGACATTGCTCAGGTAACAGATAAGAAGTAAATGTATATTAGCAAGCAGCTATCCTTGACTGCACATCCCCATCAGAACTAAAATCTGAATAGGGTAGTATCACCACTCAAAGTCACCACCCCAGTCCCAACATATTTAATTATATTTTATTTGTACTTGCCTTTTGGCAAATGCTTTATTGGTTCCCAGTCTAGTCCTGCCATACCTGTATATAACAACTATAGAATGGGGCAAGATGCCTCATACCATAACACATACCATATAAATGTTATGAAACAAATATCTTTTACCAGTCTTTTTCAACATTTTAATGTGAGGGGGACCATTGAAATAATTTGCAGGTCATCAGGGAACCCCTTATTTAATTACTATATATCCACAACTCACAGTATGTTAGCATGGGGGTCAGTATGAAGAATTCCTCTTACATTGCTGGTCAGTGGAAATAATGCCACCCCTACAGATTACCAAAAAGAACATTGGTGTTGGTTAGGGTTTCACAGAACCCTGGTTGACAAACACTGTCTCTATTTTATTCTCCTAACCCAGGTATATGCACAGCCTATCTGAGAAAGTTATTTTTCAGAGGCAAGTTTATAAGCATATCAAATGTATTATCCAGTTGTTGGAAAGGATTCATTCTAGTTATAATTTGATAACGTTGTTATGGAAAAAATACTAATTATTTAATATGAATGGACAATAAATATTACATTTCTTCTATCTATGCATTAAAACAAATCAAAAATGTAAATGAGAAATAAAACATTTTACATATTATATTTGAATCAGTTATTATGTTAGGAAAAAGTAAAGCCCATCACTTGTTTTCTTAACAAAGCATAAGGATACACACATAAATACTCAGTTAATACTTAGTTAATAAATAAAAAAAAAAATTTTAATATTCAAATAAAAAATTTGGACCACAAAGTTTTAGCAGAAAACAAAGTAAAGACCCTATAGACAAGATAAAAAAATTAAAAAAATCTGGACAAAATAAACTGGGGGAGAATTTTGGGAAATTAGCCGAGGATACAGAATCTATTTATAAAGCAATGAATCTGACATTGAGCACAATTATCTGGTGCAGAATGACTGCCATTTAAAACACATGCAACTGGAGGATTCTCCAGCAGAGAATGCTGCCGAGTGTCAGATTTACTAGTTTATAAATAAATTCCTAAATATTACCAGCCAATGCTAAGCATAAGCAGTAGCTGCAAAAGCAAATTTTTTTTTCTGTTTTAAAATTTAAAACAGATTGTATGTCTGACATTCACCTTTTTCATTCAAATTAACTGTGTAACCTTATGTAACTAAATATCCATATAGGTGGACCCAGCTCAAAGATTTTGTTAGCAAACCTCAGCAATTTTTCAAAAGCAGGCAAAATATAATTAGTACTGTTTTTTTATGGGAAAAAGGAGATCAAACGTTTAAATCAATAATTAAAGATAATACAAAGTTACAGTAATATATGCATGCAAAAATCACACTAAAAGAGAATCCAAACTTTGGCATCTGTGCTAAAGAGAGTCAGGCAAGGGTAATTTTTGCCAGTGCTACGGCTGATCTTTTCTCCATTACTGACTCACCATGTCTTGTGTTACTGGGTGACACCAGCCATCATTATTATTATTATTATTATTATTAATATTATTAATAATAATAATAATAATAATAAACAGGATTTATATAGAGCCAACATATTACGCAGCGCTGTACATTAAATAGGGGTTGGAAATGACGGACAAATACAGACAGTGACACAGGAGGAGAGGACCCTGCCCCGAAGAGCTTACATTCTAGTAGGTGGGGGAATTTACACACATTTGAATATGGGCGGTAAATGAGAGGGCAGAATCAAAGACAATGGCCCTGATTTAAGTGATTTCACGTAAGCTCACCATGCATAAATACTCCCTGATATACGAGACCTATTGAAGTGAGCCAGCTAGATTCCTGCTTTGATAAATGAGCAATGGGGTCGAGATAACACCAATTAAGACGATAAATTTTCAGCTGTGCAATTCAGGAGGATCTGTTAAGCTCTGTCAATGGTGAGGTGATAGCAATTAATTAGCGCACACCTGTTCCCTGTTCTGTGCGCACCTACAGTTTATTACAGGTCAGTTTGAATCTTTAAAGCTTCATCTTTTTTTGGGTAAGTGCTACATTTTTATGTTACATTATACTCATTCACAAAATTGCTTCATTTATTATACCATTTGTTGCACTTGTTGTTTTGATACTTTTGTGTTTTGTTGCAACATAATTTGCAAACTAATTTCTATCAAGCTCTATATATACTAATTAGCAATATGCCATCACACAATAGTATGACTGTAAAAAAAATGTGACCAAGCATTTTGGATCTGATTCAAATGTATTTCTAGTTTGGCTTTAGAGAAATCAAATATTAGAAAAAAGGATTTTTGGCAAAGATGTTATAATACATGTATTATGGAACATTTAGTGATTTGGATTGTGTGTGTATGTCAAATCACATTTAAATGTACAGAAATACATATGCATTTTCATTATTACTATTTTAACTGGACTGATTTGAGCGAGGGGGGGTTAATCAAGCAAGTTTGCTTGGATGGTATGCATTGAAGTGACTTTTTGTATTCTTCATTATTGTTAGCTTCATCTGTTGCTGCAATGTTTTTGTACCTGGTTTGTAATTACGGTTTTTGTTGTTTAGCAATTCTTAAGCAATATTTTGTCATTTTTTCAACATGTATTGAGTACAAATGTATGCATGGTTTCCACTCCAAACTGCTACTTGACCGCCACCAGGTTGCCTTTGTCCCATTCTCAAAGTCATTTTGTCACATATTGGTATTTGAATGTATTATGTACAAGTCTATTATTCCATTATGTCCTTTTATGAATAAATTGTCATGGTTTTTATTTCTTTGTTTGTTTGTTTTTTAATAGTCTGACATTTACTCTCATGTTGATTTGTTGCCACACAACTCCTGTTCATTTGTAGTAGTGTTATAGGTTTGTTGCTATATGCTGTGCTGCCTGATCTTAACCTCCTGAGCGTTACACTGAGGTCTAGATTTCTGTACCAAAAGTGATCCATTGTTTTTCATGAAATTTTTTTTTTAAATTGTAGACCTGTAACTTACAGAAATATGTCCGAACAGGGCCAAGCACAACATCAAAGCACATTGATTGCCAAGCTCACAAGCAGCAGGGTCAAGCACTCATAGAAATGAACAGATGTTCTGTCGTTGCTTAACTTAATTTTTTTCATTAAATACTGGATTGCATGCATCATTTAGGTGTTTACATAAAACGAATAGTACTAGTATATCAAACTTCCAGGGACAAATACACGTTGTGCCAAACATATTTTCTTATTTTCCCAGCCTTTCAGGGTGTTTATACAAGTATGAATGGCATTTTAGACTTTGAGCCATTATATATTGACTTACTAACATCAGCTTGCCACATAAAGGTGGATTCCTCCTTTAAACCAGAAGCCATATCCTCCATGAATGATGCTTGTAGCCAAACCCATGACATCAGAAATCATAGGAAGAAATAGACAATCTTTCCTATTCGAAACATGTTAAGCAATATGGCCAAAAAACCCTCTTTGCCTATTTTTTCCTATAATTTCTCTTTTCTGTGTATATGTACACACATACAAATGCATATATGCATGTATTTACATACATGAGTGCACATGAAGCAAAACAACCAATATTCACAAAACTAAAAACTTACCTTAGGAATGAGGATTCTTCTCTGCAAAAGTGTCTGTTGCGTTTTTCAACTGATAGAACACAGTTTACATGAAAATAGCGGGTCTGCTTTGGCGCAGAACTATGTGCAGCATGCTCCTAAGGTATGCCGCAAAACTATGCACATCAAACAACAGTTTTAATAAGACAATTGTGCTATTTTAGCTTTTTAACAATTCAGAGAAAGGAACTGCTTCAAACCAATCACAATTGACTTGGTAAATTGGAGGTCTTTTGGATCACCCAAAGTTAAAATTTCCTTGGTGATTGTAAAAAAGAAAAAAAGGCAAAATTTAAAAAAACTTTATTCAAAATAAACACATTTGCTTAAACGTCACGCAAAAATATAGAGACACTACTAAACATAGACACTACTAAATGTACATGACCAAAAAAAACACCAAACACATACACACACACAAATACTTACCAAACCAATATGCAATTTGGACCTATGAGGGTGGAAACTGGATTAGAAAATATTTATGCAGGACAAACATTTCAAAGTGGTAATAAAGGCAGAATGTTGCAATCAAACAATATGGCCACAAACACAATAACATAGCATTAACATTGACTTCGGAACTGAAAAATGGACATTGAAACATTCAAAGTTTACAAAACAAAAGCAGGTATTGTTCTAAATGGTAAGCAAAGTATGAAATGTAGCAACATAGATTAAGAGAACACAGGAAACAATCCCCCAAGACAAAAAAACAGACAAAGGAAAAAGCAAATGAGACTACACCCTTATATATGCTCATGTTTATGTGCACAGCTGATACGAATTGGCCTGTAATTGGGACATGTGCAGTCTATGCAATGTGGCTGTTTTTTTTTGACAGTTTGACATTCCATAATCATTTATTATGTAGGATTATGTAGGATTTAATGATAAAGTCATGTATTTAAGGTGTGTGTTTAGTGTAACTTTTAACATTTAGGATTATTTTTTTTATATTTTATTATATGTATATATATATATATATATATATATATATATATATATATATATATATAAATATATCTCAATGTAAGCAAAGAAGAACTTGGTTGGATGATCTGTTTTGCTGGCAAAAGCCAGGTCTCACCCGCCCAAACTCACAAGTATTTAACACCAGGCGGATCCTCAGGTCAGAAATCGTAGGCATTTAGGTAGGCGCCTATGTAAAGGGCTGAAATCAGGTAACTCGTTCCAAACTTAATAATAATAGGTCATTTAAAAATATGCTTATTTCTGCTTAGTTAATATATATATATTTATGCTTAGTTAATATATATGTTTTAAACATTTGAACACCCCAAACATTTTTATTTAGGGCTAAGTGAAAGATGTGTGCCATTAAAAAGAATAATTTTTTAGGGGAACAGTGACTTGCAAGCTCGCCAGCGTTGAGCTGCCAGAAATGCGCAGCTCGAAGCGTGTGATCATTTCAGTTGATAACTGAACGCGTGCGCGAGCTTCCGATTTTGCTTGATGAATCAGGTTCCCCGTGACTGAGGTGGAAGAAGTGGAAGTTGTACAAGTTTTTTTCAAGTTATTGTTTAGACACCCAATAATTAGAGATATTATATTCATTATAGGTATACCAATTTGAGTTGAAGTCCACTAAGAATTAGGAATAGGAGTCTATTTATTGGCATCATATTGTTAAAAAAGTAGAACTGTTTTGGAGATGATATGCAGGATATTATAATATTAAAGTAAATAGATAAAAAAAATTACAATGAAAGGCTATACTTACAATAATAGCACCAAGTAGTGAATGTACACAGTGGGCAGCGGCTGCTTACTGTGTACATTGAAGAGCTACACAAATTTAGCTTGAACAGTGCTAATGTTAGCTAATGTAGCTCACAACCAAACCAAATGCCTGATGTTATGGGCGATTTTACAGTCAGCCCAAATCAGAACAGCATTGCTAGGTATAGTTACAAAATAATAATTCATGGGGAAATATTTAAACTAGTCTTGGTGGAGGAGGGTTGATGAAGGGGTTTTATTTTTGTGTAGGGCAAAAAAGATAACAGCTGCATAGTTAAATGTTCATTTGTTTTTTTTTGCCAGAGAACATTGGTCTCTTTTAAGAATTAAAAAAATATGTGTTGAATAGATTGCAAGACTATTAAAGCCCTGAAGGGCGTCAACATATTTAGCTCTTCAACTTCAGTCTAGATTTTTCTCATTACTATTTTTGGATTAGGATTATATGCCCTACCCACAGATTCAGATATCCAGAAAAAAATGTTTTAACCTAAAGCTGACCTTCAACCTACATGAAAGCTCCCTCTGGGAGGGTCCTTTCTGCAGTGTCTTGGATGTTTTTGTTGGCAGTCATAAGTTTCCTATTTTAAAGAGATTGGGAGGAATTGGGGGGTGGTTTGTTCCGGTTTAGAGATGGCCTTTAAAATAAAGGGATGGACACCCAAAACACATTAGAGTCCAATTTACTTGATTCTTTAATTGCATATCTATTGGTGACACCATGTACTTTTGTGCTTTTTGCCTTTTTGCTGTATAAGTCTAAAATGTTTGCTCATAAAGGTCCAATAGTGGTTATCCAAATGTGAATATTTATAATATAGAAACTATATAAAAGAAACCTTTCATTAACCATATCCTGCCTGCTTGTTCAACCACCATCCATGGCCATCTAACATGCACTGTATTTTATTTGGTGTTCAGATCACGTCTGCATGTCCTTTACAATTTGATGTTAATGTTTATGGTTACGTGCAACACGCTATTATGCGGACAACAATACCTGCAGCCACAGGAAATGTGTGCAAAATTAATTGTTTGTCTTTTTTCTTAACATCAGAGATAGAAGGGGATTAGGGAGATAGAAGGGAGATAGAAGTTAAAAGTATTATACAATAAGTGTTTGCATCATGGGCTTACATGAATTTTTATTTGATTAACGGTAACAGTATGAGATTTTCACAGTACATTATTCTCAGAAAACATTGGGATTTTATGGTATCATGGAATTGCACATTTATTTTTTTATTGGTAGTAATTATCCTTAAATGATTATAAAATGTAAGTTTTAATTTTTTTTATTTGGTAGTTTTAATTTATTGTTTGGATTTTTTTTGCTTTGAGTCTGATAAAAAATGTAAGCCTACCCGATTAGCTGTCTAACACGACAGTCTATCCAGTGTGAAGATTTTTCAAATTCACATTAGTTTTTATAACTTAATATTAATAACAGCAAAATTTGTGAGCAGATGGCTACCTCCTTGGTAAGGTAAACAGCAAGCAGCAATCCCAAAAGATTGTCGCTGTTTTTGGTTTCTGAAAATGCTGCCCACTAATTATATTAACAATGTAGTGGGCTTGTAACCACTGATTATATGGTTACCAGCAAGGATCTACACAATCTACACTGTAAACAGTCAACACCCTGCTCAGTGCTCATTCAAAGTTTAAAGTGTTTGCAGTCTGTTTTTGATACCACAAGCTAAAATGGCATGAGCCTTCTAGGGGTGCGAAAGAGGACTACAGAAGAACTAAACCTGATCTCCCTAACCAAAAAAACAGATAAAGGGCAAATAACTAGTCAATGGCGTTGCAAGTGGTCTCCTTGCAGTCAATCTTACCCACATTGTAACCCAGACTTAACCTCCTGGACGGTTCATTTCTGTCTGGATTTATACGTCTAAAAGCGGTAAATTGTCTTTCATGAAAATTTATTTTACATTGTAGGCCTATAATTCTTAAGCATAACTCAACGAAATATGTCCAATATTTATTAAATAATAAAATTATTATGTAAATTTAATAATAAACTTTAAATAAAAAACACAAAAATGTGTAAATGATTTTTATTAATGATTACTTTGTATTGGATTCAATACAGTTATTTTGTATTGAATCCAATACAAAATAATATAAAATTCCCACCATGCCTCCTCGCACCCACAAACGTCACCAGGAACTGCCGGGGAATGTCAGCGCAATCGCCGGGGGACTGATCGGAGGAAGAGGACGCGGTCAGAGGATGGGATCGGACAGACAGGACACTGGAGGACCCCGACAGGTCTAGGTAAGTCTTTATTCTTTGATTTTCACTCGGGGTTACTGCTATCAACTGTTGATTTTTACCTGGAGCCACACTCTGGGCTCAGGAGGTTAAACCTCAACTTCAAATATATTTCCATAAATCTCAAAGCTCAGAAAGTATACTGCTATTTTTTAAAAGGTAAGTTTTTCAGGGTACCAATTAGATACAATTACCAGTCCCAAATGTTCCCTGTAAGATAACAAATCTTCACATTTTGAGTTCAGCTTCACTTTCAGACTACAGGAATCTTTTTTTCCATGCACTGATTAATAAGACAAACGTGAACAACATGTCTTCAAGTAATTACCATCCCTTAACCTTAGGTTTAAAAAAAATGATGAACTATAATGGCCTCAAAACTTTCTTTTAATGCACTTTTCATTCATAGATATTAATTCCCTTCAACAGAACTTGAATAATAAATTAATTCTAATAATTATGGAATTACAGGATTGATAAAGGGCCCTTCATTACATTTATTATTTGGATTCTTTTATGTGACACTATAGGTTTAATTTAGAGATAACTGTGGCGCCTTAAACCTGGGGAGCGTTAGAGTGCAGCACACTTTGCAAGAAACAGGGAATAAATTGTAGAGAGATTGACAGGTCTCATCGGCAGGGAAGATGTTAAGAGGTCCAACATGCATGCAAAGTTTCAAACACATGTCATTTTGTATCCCAGCGACCAGCTCAAGTGGCTCAGGATAATTTGAGAGCATTGAGTTTTTTTTTTTTTTTTAGAAAATTGAAGGAGTTTGTCAAGAAAGGCAATTTGTGTGACTAATTACAGCTTGTGTTCAAGTCTACAAAGTATCTAAGCATATTTATTTTTACTGCTTTGCTGCCCCACTCCATGTTTTTCTATCCTTATATGGAACTGTATACATTGAGTTATCCAACAGCTCTGTGAAATTCAAAGAACTAGAAAACTAGGAAAAGTATACTTAGAAATACAGAGATTTTTTAAATACATGTAGAAAGACGAAGAGAAAATATATATTGGCAACCAAGAAAACATGAGTGATTTTAAGAATTTTTAATTATACTGAACTCCATGTTTCCTTTTAAAAAAGTTTCAGACTATTCTAAAAACATCCCTATCAGGTTGGAAAAAATTCAAATAAAAGGCCCTTGCAAAAGAAGTGCTCTTATTCTCACCTCTCTGGTGGCCCTCTTCTCCTACCTTCCCTCCATTCAAGGGCTGAGCCTTCAATCTTATTCTTCAGGGGGTACCACTTTCACCGAGTACCATGATTCATCTTCTAAAATTAGCAAACCTTTGACTAGTTACTCAGTTTACATACATTAATTGTATTTAAACAAGGAATTTGGCTGCTTACCTGAAGTTTAGCCGTAAAAAACATTTAAAAAATGTTCCCACCTTATAATACTGGCTTAGCATATGCGGTAACTAGAGTAGCAAACCCATAGACAAGTGGCTGAAATTAAGCAATAGCTGCTGTAATAATACTAACTTGTTAGCTGTTCAACATTTAATGGATACTTTCGCATTGGCCGCACTTGTCATCGTTAGTGTCTCAACATGATATATGTACTTACTGCACGGCTCTCAGGGCCAATGCAATTTTTTTTTTTTGTATAAAGTTTTGTTTAGTGAAGTGAAACATATTTAGGGACCCTGCAGGACCAGAAGATGATGTTTTTTTACCATTTTGTGCTTTTAAAATAAAGCATATATCCTGTATATTGAAGTTCGGGTATTTTGAAGTCCTGTTTCCAGTCTCTGACCATCTTTTGCACATTTTTTGCAGCCTCAGTTGGCTAATTTACTAAAAATTAAATGTTGTTTTATTTTTCTTCTATATTGTGAACTTAAATCACTTTAGGGGATTGAGGTAAAACGTCATTAAAGAATAAAAAAAAGAACTAAGGATCTATTTACAGCTATGACAAACCATTCCACTAGTCTACCTTTTATTAAGCTTCTTCTGTTTCTTCTGCAAACATACCAAATTAATCTTTTTCTTCCCATTCCTACATTACGCAACACTATTGATTGCCTGTGTTCTGCTGCTTTTAATCTGCATAAGGACAGAAAATATCTGATCTTTTCCACACTGTTTAAATTAGTGTAGATGCAATAGCAAAATCCTCTGTTTTGTTCTTGTATCAAAAGACCCAATATTCTACAGTCTTACATATCATATAGAAGGCTGCAGACAAAATACAAAGATAATGGAGAATTACTACAGTAATGTTACTGACTTCATTATACTATGCGTTCTTCTGAACTGTGTACTATGTACCTGCTTGTGAATGAATGTTTATTTTTTCACATCTCCTAAATAATTTTCATTGCCTTCCTCTGTATTGTTATAGAATGGAATTAACATTACTACAAATAAGTTTTGTATGTAACTAGGGCTGGGTATGTGCATTGTCATACCTTCCTGAAATAGCAGTTTGTCAGGAAGGCTATTTTGTTGGAACACCGTCTTGCCTGAGCCATAGCTGTGCTCCAGAGTCTGCTGCTAGTCTGTCTAGCTCTCCATTTGGGTCTCATGCTCACAATGCCCCAAAATCAATTATAAAATCCAGAGATGCTCTGCAGGTTCATTTACAGTACTGTGCCAGTAAAGCCTTCACTGCCTGCCATAGGTTGAGCAAAGTGCTTTATACATCACAGTCTAGGAAGCCATTATTTAACTTGACCATTCATATGCGAGATACCAGGGTGTTGATGCATGCAGCTACTATTTCACACAAATTATGCTGTAGCAAGGGCCCCTTCTAGTACATGTCTTTAAGTATTACCTAATGGATATGATTGTGGTCAGGTATCTTCAATGTACCATGTGGATCATATTTGTGGTCCTAAAAAGCCAGGTGGTCATACTTTGTCCAGGGAAGGCACACATTTTCAGGTTGATCAAACACAAACAGTGCCCTTGTTGGGCATACATTTTTCCACTGTTAAAAAGAAAATATGGAAACCAGATTTTTAGATCTTATCTTACTGTTCAAGACAGACAAGGAGACCATTGACAAAGCTAGGTGTAATTGGGATATGAAGCAGCTGGCATAGGAAGCTGGGCACTGCTGATGATAACAAGTACTGAAAAAAAATGTTTTTGAATGAAGAAGGTTTTAAAGCTATTTCAAAGTTTATTATTTTAAATATTAAAGCTCCACTTTTTACAAATCGGCCAGTGGCAAAACATTTATGGGATGGAAAAGGACTCTCACTTACGTTGTAATGGCAAGCATTTTGCAGCCCTTATGGACTCACAGAATGTTATATATAATCTGATGCTTGTGGAACTATTCCTTATCCTAGTTGCTCTAAAATTATGCGGAAAGTGGTTTAGGAACCAATAGTTTATATTACTATTATTAATACACAGTATTTTATAGTGCAATCATATTACACAATGTTTTGACAAAGTCAATGGTCATATCACTTTCTCTCAAAGTGGCTCACAATCTAATGTCCCTACCATTGTCATATGACGATACTGTAGTCTAAGGATGAATAACCTGAAGTACTTGGAGGAAACCCACGCAGACACAGAAAGAAGTGTGTCTGCGTATGCAGATAGTGTCCCCACCTGGATGAACAAATAATAAGAGCGTTAGCCATAAAATCATCTGTGAACAGTTTGGGTTCCAACTCAGAATTCTTTACCTTACATTATTAATATTTTATCTTTTCTTGAAAGCCTGATTTTCAAAAAACAACCTTTTTGTGTCTTGCTGCCAGCATCTTTGTTGAAATCTTGCCAACTCATGTAGGATTAATCAGTACATTGACTTATGTTCAGTGTGGCCTTCTTGCACATCATGAATGATACATAGCTGCTTTTTCATATCTAGGGACAGGACACACTGTCCTTTCCCTAATCAAGACATCTAATATTAGCAGATTTGCTGCTGTATTTGGTTTTAACTGCTAGGCATTTTCAAAATTGCCTTTTGCATGTCCACTTTTTTGTGTTGTTCATGATTTCACAGTTTACCCCCGTTTGCTGGATCAACTAAGTTCACTAATGAAAGTGTATCCTCTCCAGGCTTAGGGAGTTTTAATAAATCAGGTCTATTGCATCTGGATCCTCTATTTATAGTACAGTGCTGTGCTTTGAAATAAATATACAATTGTATTATTGTATACAATTGTATTATTATAGAAATGCCTTCTTTGCATAAAGGGACCATAAAAGGTGCAATAGAGTATGATTTTGTGGACACTTTATTAATCCACAGGGAAGACATCACTACCCAGTATTGTATTATATTGTATTGTAATTTTTCCAGTTGGACACAGATTACACAAAACAACCAGGACAGGGCTTTTAAACATCCCCTACTCTACATACAATTTATCAACTTTCCAGTATAGCAAAACCCCTCAGTACTCGCAAAGTTTTCAATCATATATTCTTTGTTTGAGAGGCAATAAGGAAATGGTTTCAATATCACCAGCAGGCATTTTTCAGGATTGACCACTTTATGTACCTAAGCATTCAAGCTGAACTGGAAAATTACAGCTTTGTTTGGGTAACAAATACAAAATGAAAACACTCAATAGGTAGCCTGTAATAATTTACATTTTTAATTTTCATTGGAGTGTTTGTTCAGTACACACTCAAAGAAGTTTTTATAAAGCTTGAATAGGATATTTAATGTACAGGGCTCTGTAATATGTTGGTGGTATATAAATACTGTTTATTAATATTATTATTATTATTGAATAATAATAATAATAACATTTCTGCAAATGTTTTTAATGTAGCCAATCATATTTCATCTTTTATTGTTAACTGCTTTGATAAAAACTGAAATGTTAGTGGGTATGTATACTTTTACCTGTTCCTTGCACAATATTTTCTGCATGCTTTCTAGAAGCTCTTGTATGTTATTAGTAACATAACAGTAAAGTAAAGGAAATTCTACTTTCATTTTATCATTACCAATCTAAAAATAGATTTCAGGGCAATTTCAGCCTTTTTCAGGGACACTTTTAGGTAGCTCTTGCAACTGAGTAATTCAGTTTTATTGCTGCATCTTTATGATTCTTTTAGGTAGAGCTTTGATATCAGCTCCAACAGAAAGCAATAAACATGAAACTTACAATATCAGTAAGTGTACACAGGTGTAAACAACGAACACTGTATATCTATCTATCTTTATGTCTAAGAAGTATGTCTGTGACAAGCTCATGGATACACTGATTGAGATGTGTGTCTGTATATATATATATACACACCCTAAACCCCAAACAGGAATACCAAAACTATAAAAGTGAATTTTATATTCACAATAGAATTTGTCAGCCAAATTATAAAGGGTATATATATATATATATATATATATATATATATATATATATATATATATATATATATATATATATAGGGCTTTTCAATATTTCTACAATTGGTTGATATTATAGTAGCAAATGATTCTTTTGGTATTCCTAAAAACAGAGTTACAAAACCAAAAAGTCAATCATATAGATACAATAGTGAAAGTTTTATCAATAAAAGTTCTCAAGATGTGAATATTGTTCACTTCCATATACAATGAATTACTATTAAACATTTAGGTAACATATTTGCTTAGTTGTACCCTGTTTGATACCTATTGATCATGTCAGATATTCCTAACTGTCCCGTGCAAAGTATTATCTGAATGAACTCTTCCAATTCTTTACCTGCGCTCCAGAACAATTTATTCCTATGCTCTGGAAGTGAGCAAGATATTCTATAGTTTAACAGATTGGGAAGGGCTGACACTAAGTCTTGAAATTGTGCTCTACAAAAGCCATACTGTATAATTTCAAAATATAAAAGGAGAAGCTATCTGAATTTTGGCAAACCAATAGAAATAGAACATAAGAGAAATGTGCATGTATTGCAATGATGTACTGCACTTAAACTTTTTTTTATTTTGTCCTAAAATAAACTTCTATAACTTGCTTTAAGATGAAATGGTGGAAGATGGTGACCTACCCAAAAAATTCCAAATCAACAGACTGATTTTTCTTTTAGTGTTGACCTTTGTGAGTGTCATATAATTATGATTTCTTGTGTAATAATGTGCAATATTTTTCTACTCTTCTTCACTTGTTGGAAATAGGCTTTTTTTTTCTATGAGTCGCTTGATTTCCATAGAAAACAAGTCAGACAGCATAATTACACAGCAATAAATGTTTAAATCAGTAACACGTATTGTAAGTTGTATGATGTCCTCTGCCAGTATGGGCACGAATGTTGCCAGTATCATCACAATTAACCTTGAAAACCTTGACAGTTTTTTTTTTTATCTTAGAGGCCTTGTTCTTTCTTGCCCCAAAGCTACAATCTGGTTCATATGAAAAATAAAAATACTTTTATGTCATAGACATATGTTTTGTGATAGATATGTTGGGACTGATGTATTAATGTTCTCCAAGATTGAAGAAAATTGAATAATGTGGGAGAACCTAGGTGTTCTAGCAAACCTGGAATGGATTTGATTCAGGATTAAAAATATTTGCCAACTATTAGCAAATAATTTTCAAGAAATCCAATCTAGGTCTGCTGGTTCACCCAGGCTCTGCCATGGTAGTCTATGTTCTAAATCAGGCATACTGTCTGTATTGGTGTACATCAAATCATTTTAAGTATATCTAAAGCCAAAGCATTTTTTTTTAAAGCTGAATAGAAGAGGAAGTGGTAAACCCCTGTCATGTTTTCAAACATTACTTCTTGTCCATAGACACAACAGGAAATGGGAGGAAATCTCTGCAAAGTGAGGAGTATTTAAACTCATTATTTTAAATTTAGTAAACAGTGTTAAACTCTCAGTTTGCGTCATTTGAAACTATTGTTTGTGATCATCTTGGATAAAACTCTAGCATAGGAACCACAAAATCTTTTAGTGATCTGCCATGCAGGAATACTAAACAACCATTTGTCAGAAGCACTCACTGTTCAGTTAAAATGATGCAGCAGGCCGCCTCTGCTTTTCCTCTCCATAGATTGCTTGGCAGTCTGTTTGTGCAGGGGTAATTCATTCTTGAAACTATCACAATCATTATAGGTTGTTTATTAGGAGTTTTAAACTGTAAAAAAAGTAAAAATGTGTATTTTCTTTCATTTTTAATCTCCATGACAATTGACAAATAGAGAGGGATTCTTCACAATGGAGACCAAACAGACAGCAATAAAAAAAGTTGTAACCCTTTACTATTCCATCAAAAAAGAAAAAGTTTAGGTTTAATATATACTTTGGATAAGACTGGTTCTTTTGTAGTGTCTGTTGTTGAAGATCATCTAAACAGCAATTTCAGTCAAGCAAGATCTAACTGGTAGTACGCAGGGTTGCTAACAAATATTTATTGGGATGGTGAATACTAATAAAATGACATTGGGAATGGTTCTGCAGCTTATTTTGCAATGACTACTGTCTTATTTATAAGGCCATTAAGCAACACTTACATGACAGTCATTTCCTAAAATGATTTTTTTTTTTAAATGTTATCCATAAAATACATTTTATTAGTAAGCATGTTTTACACATTTTTTCTGGTGCATCATCATAGCAAGATTGTTTTCTTTATTTATCTAAACATCAAATTCTCAGTATTTGTTAAATATTCCATTACCAAATATTTTTTCTCTGCTCATAAAATGTTCAGGCAGGCATAATTTTATGTCTTTATTATAATTCTTTTCTATATCTCTCACCTTCCCTCATTTATTCTTTTATGTGTAAAACACTTTTATTAATGTCCCCTCTGTCTATATGCATGACATAATTTATAAAAGTGTACACATGGCTGATAGTTGGTTGCCATAGTAATAAAATAGCTTTTGTTATAGCATGGTGAATAGAGTAAAACAGAAAAAATGCTTCTCTTTCATAGATAAAGAAATATTGTTTTTCCTGCTGAACAAACAATTAAAATGGTATATTAATAGTTTAGGATGGTTGTCAAGGACCCCACTGCTTGACAACCAGGCCAAAGTGACCTTTCTCTTTCCATGAAAGTCTGGCACCCAGACTTATTGAACTATTTGTACCTTATCTACTTTATAAGCACTAAAATCTAACAACCGAAGATCTGCGCAGAAGAAGGAGCTTTTTAAGTCTCACAAGCTTCCATATATAGTATAAATGTGTTTTCGATGGTGAAACCAGAATTAAAGTTCCACTTTTAGGCAGGCCAATATTGCAGAAAGAGAAAGGTGATGTCCGTTCTGCAATAATCTCCCCTACCTGCCTGATTGTTCCAAAAGCTGAGCTGTGCAGAGAGATGTTAAACAGTAAAAGTCCCAACACTGAACCCTGGGGTACACCACTAATAACCTTAGACCATTCAGAGTATGAATCCTTAATCACTACTCTCTGAACTCCCTCTTTAAGTCAGTTCTCAATCTAGTTACAGATTGAATTTTCCAAATTTTTAAACCCTAACTTGCATAATAACTGTCTGTGGGGTACAGTGTACACTATATTGACTGCTACTCCACTGTCTGTTTTTTTTACTTCCTCATTAAAACAGTAAATTTGTTTATTAACTTTGGTCTATTTTGAATCTGTGCTTACTATCACTTATAATATTAATATGAAGCAAAAAAAAAACTCTTCAATATTGTTCTTTATCAGATATCTAGGCTCTTTCCAACTATAGCAGTTAAACTTACTGGTCTGTTATTACTTTTTGTAGTTACTCCATGTCCTAGTCCAAATATTCTTCCACCATTCACATAAACCTTTCACCTAGCACAGCACACCCCCTTCCATTTAGGTGCAAACTACCTCTGGCAATAAGGTTGTATCATAATAAAAAGTCAGCCCAGTGCTCTAGGGGCCCAGTTTTTTCCTTTTACACCAGGACTTTAGCCTACGTTTAGCTGTCTAAGTTCCCGCTGCCTTTCCTGTGTTGCACATGGCACAGGCAATATATAATTACACTGCCCCCATACTGCCATTGGCTCCTAAAATTGGCTAAAAAAAACATTTCCTTTGATTTTTTTTTCATCAAAATTATTAGTTTTAACCTTTTTAAAAAAATAAAAAATCTTAACTACGGCTCTCAGTTACAACATGGACTTGATTTTTTGACCGTACTGACCAAAATTGTTCCAACTCTGATTTTGAATTCTGTTCCAGGCCCCTTTAGTTACTTCATCCCCTGCCCTTAGCTTGTGATTGGACTGCGATCAAGCAACAGCATCACAATAATAAGTCATCCCTCTCCACTCCTCCAAAATCTTGTATGCCAGCACAACTTCACTGCGGTATACTCGATTTCCTTCAAGCGTAAGTACTGTTAAATGGGTACTGTAACATGATACCTAAATTTTCTTCATTAACGAATTCCTGCCTTAAATAATATTATTAAACCTGGAAACCCAGTGAACCACCAGTCCTAGGTTCTCTTTTCTAAAAACCAATAAATTGTCTTTCTGGTTACCCAGACTTTGACAAAGTACCCCTATTTTTTCATGGATCAGTATGAATATAAATGTCCCTTCCATTATCATGTCAATACAGAGAACTAAAGAAATTTAGTAATCTAATATCCTGTGGTCCGATAAATCCTTCATCTAAATGAAAATGTAATCTGCACACAATCATAAACAAAATCATATTGTGATTTAGAGGAAAAAAAAACAAGAACAAATTTGCTTGCAGCAGTTGATCAGATTATGGTGTTATTTGCTTGGGAAAGTTCATAAGGTGAAAACGGAGGCAGCCTGCAGACATAAGCGAGACATGGAGATTTTGTGGTTTTCTACCCAAAACAATATACATTTGCAAAAAGCACATAAAATATCAAAATCTATAATGTATAATTAGGGAACAAGAGCACTGTTGATTAAAGTAGTGTTGGTGGTGGTGGTGGGAGGAGGGGGTGGACTACTGGAAAGTCTGGCCTGTTTTTTTCTGCAGTCCTACTTTATGTGTTTTGTGCACGGTGCTTTTTAACTCTTGCTTGTCAATGACAAAAAAGTTTTCTGCGATAAAAGATGCCATACTTATCAATATATTTGCAACCTTCCTTTTTTATTAGTTAAAGGTAAAAAGAAAATGCTTCTACTGTTGTGTAACAGTCATGCGAGCAATAAAAAATAAACCTTTCATTTAAACAGGATTATTTTTTTCTACTTGATAAACACTTACTAGTAGATTAACAATAGTGATTGCAGCCCATATGTCTGTCTTGGGACCTGGATAGAAGTGGGGTCTGTAAGGTAGGAGCCATTCAAACATAGAAAAAAATGTGCATGTGAAGAAAATGCAATTTCATCACTATTGTTAGGAATTGCAGAGGTTGTTGACACTTTGGAATTATTGTGATAGGGGGCATTTTTATTTTACTCTCCAACACTGAAATGGATCCTTTATAGAGTAATTGTGTGCAGGAGTACAAACAACTTTGTTATGGTTGATACTGAGATGGCACTATGATGGCCTATGTCCTTATGTAAAGTGTGCAAACAAACTCTTGGCATTGGAGACAAGAGGGGACAGTGCCAATTATTGTTGTTCAACCATATTGCACAACAGATCATTTAAAATGAACATTTGGAGTTTTCCTAGCAGCATGTTTAAGATTTATCAGCACATAGAAAAAGGTTCTCCAGTCAGATGGGACTGAAATTGTATGTTTTGTCCATTATGGGAAACTTTATGTATGATGTAAACATAACGCTTCCTAATACCAAGAGAACACCATCATCATCATGCATTGGGATGTTTTTCACAATCAGGGACAAAAAAACTGGTCAGGTTTGACAAGACGATGGTGGCAGAAAATACAGGGCCATTCCCACGGAAAACATGTTTTAGTCTACAACTACCAGTGATTTGAGCACAGGATGAAGGTTCACCATCCAACAGGACTCACTGTGTGTCACTAAACATACGGCTGATGTTAGTATGGAAATGTTGTAAAACAGCCTTGACCCCAATCTAATTGAGAATCTGTGACATAACTTAAAGTTTGCTGTACACCAAGGTGACCCATCTCTCTTGAAGGAAAATTTTAGTGGCTAGATGTGCTAAGCTAATAGAGACAATCCCCTAATGACTTGCAGTTGTAATTGCACCGAAAGGTGGCTCTACAAAGTATTGACATGATTTCTATTTTTCTATTTTAGTTAAGCGTGCACAATAAAGCCTAAAGCGGAACTAAAATGATATTAAAAAAACACACTTACCTTTAATCTTGCAGATCCCTCGATGACGATGGACCTTCCCTTGATTCGTTCTTGTATCCTCCTAGAATTCCTCTTCCTCCCGGTGCAGAAGAAGTGCCATCTTCAGTCTTCTCATCCGTCTTCTTCTTGTCTTCTTGCTTTGTCACCCAAACTCACACTGTGCAGGTGTGTGATCGGAAAATGTAGCCTGCTGTAAAGGGAGAAAAAAAAGGGAGCCGATCTCACTGCGCATGTGTGAGATTGGCATCCCTTTCCCCTTAGTGGAAAAAAGGCCCCTTCTGCGCATGCCTGAAATCAGGTATAGATATGGTATTCTTTGAATGCTATAAGTAAAATACATAAAAATGTTTTACATGGGCAGACCAGCACATCTGCCTTTTTTTTGAAAAAAATGTAAGGCATTTGTACCTGTTTGGTCTATAGATTTAGAGTGATTGGACTTAAGGTTGATAATAGCAATAGAACATGAAACAAAAAAATCAGTCCGACAGCAATAATGGACCTATCTGTTCAACCAATTACCAAATAATTCTACCTTGAGAATATATCAAAAGGTAATGCAGTAACAACAGATCACAGCCTGTTTGTATACCTGGTATTTACATCATAAATTACAATTCATTATTGTTAAAATGTTTTTGGCTTAAATACAGACAAGCTTATCTGCACACAAGTGTACAAGTGTAACATATTTTTCAAGCCAAAAATGTTAATGATTATGCATTGCAGGCCATCCACAAAGAATAAACTGAGCTGTCATTATGCTAAATTTAGTTGATCTTTTTAGTAAAATTTAGAGAAACACTTGTTCAATAAATAACACAGCCATCAAGCACCCAAGGCTGATTCTTTCCTGCTGAGAAGACATTGAGCATTTAACAGCCCACAGGTCAGCATACTGCTCTCTTCATATTCCCATCACATTCTGCTATGGCTCATTAACCTCTGCGAGAGCAATGTCTCTGAGCTTTTATCTTACAGAAATATAGGTTTAAAACAATCTGTATTTCAAGTGTAAAGGACATGTCATATTCCCACGGTGTGACTGTGCTTATTAAAATGATCCTTTTTTAGTTGTTTATTAAAATTTTTTCATCCTTTGTTGCATGAATAGATTCTTGACATGTCACAATATACATCATTGGTATACATTTTCTTAAAAAAAGGTCCATGGTTTAGCATTAAAAATAATTCTTGATCAGCCAATGAAAGTCAGGCAACTGACTTTGCATTGGCTGGGATTGTGTCATCAGTGTGCAAGCTGGATGCAGGTAGAAGCATTTTCTCAGTTTTAACTTCACCAGTGATCAGACAGCATGACCAGGAGCCTGTGAAAGGAGGGAGCTAGGCATTTGGCCAACATGACTGGGTGGGAAGGCTGAGATGGGAAAGTGGGGTTAAAAGGCAGAGGTGTGGGAGGTCAGGGAGAGGCAAGACAGGGATAGGTAAGAAACGTGAAAAAAAGGCAGAAAAACTATTATAGAAAAGTGGGGTGAAGGGGTGAGGTCAGAAGTCTGGACAGCAGCAAAAAAGATTTGAGGTCTTCGAGGGCAGTGTGTGGAGAAGGTGATGAAGTAGTGTGGAGAGCCATCTTTGCTTTGGTCTCCTAAGGAGTCTAATTTGATAGCAAAACTGGTAATAATTTGTTGGGAATTGTATGCATAATTGATATAGTTCTTGAGGCAGGGTTGCACCTGGAAGCCTGGTATATCAGTGAGTGGTGATCATAGTGGTGAAGTTAATGCCTTTGAGGACCTGCAACCGGACCGGTAGTTTTGGGAGATGTTGTAATGTTGCAGTGTTAAAAGGTAATGTCATTCTAATATGTAAAATGTTTGTAAAAAACAGATGATAGCCCATTTGCACCATACCGCAGCAGTCATGTACATTGTAACTTTTTAGCAAGTCATAAATGAGAGGCTGCAAGCGCTAACCTGTGTCATACATTTGTAAATACATACATACACACAAAGGATTTATATAATTATGTCATCTCTGTTATAGCTGATCCTGGATCGCGCCTCTTTCTGTAAGCAGGTCTCACTTTTAGAATATGAAGACCTTCCATGCCTAAATACCCCATTAAAAGAGAATGAATGTGTCAACTTATCAGCATATGCCAGTTTGTACTTAGATTAGTTAGTTAATTAGTTAAATGTATAATACTTCATGAAGAGGTTGATTAATCATTTAAATCTATAAAATCACTCCCAGGTAATGTAACAAACTTTTAAATTACAAAAACTGGAAGCAGGTGTCTTATCATCTTTACAAATATCCTTGTCTTGGAACCAGAACTACTACAATAAGACTCTGGTTAGTATAGAGCTAAACACATCTGTGCCCCACACATTATACAAGAACATTAGCCAATGAATAGCATTTGGGACACCTATTCCTTCCTCTCTTATAAAGTTTAGAAACATACATGTTCCCAATATTCTAATAAATATTAGGGCCCATAACTGTATTCAGCACTATGCCAAAGCAGATGTCACAACTAATGCAATATATGTTTTACATTGTTCAAAAAATTGAATTTCCTGCAAGTGTTCTTGTTACTACTGGTACTGTAAAAAGAGGGGATACCTGCAGCCCACCCAGGTTGCACAGGTAGTCAAGATCCTGAAGGAAGGTACATCATTACCTGCTGTCTAAAAAAGGTTGCTGTGTCTCCAAACACAGTCTCAGGAATGTCAATGAGATACTAGGAGATAGGCCTATACACAAGTATAATTGGATAGGGCCATGGAAAAGCAACAAGTCAGCAGTGGGGCTAGTATCTGCCTCTTTTTACAAAGCATGAACAAGATTATCCCAGGTGGGCTACTAGCGTTTTTGATCAAATTGTTTCAAACTATAGCGGTGGCAGGTTGGTCCAATGTCCTGTAGTGGGACCTGTGTTCACAGTCTGACACTGCGCAACTCAACTGACATTTACCAGAATTAGCAGGTTTTCCATTGGCGTGCTATTATCTTCATAGATGAGAGCTGCTGTGGTGAATGGTATGGTGCCTGAAACATCATCTAGCATGACCAGTTTGGCAATGGGGAAGCAAATCCTTGGAAAGCTACACAGAAGATACACTAAGCTTCTTTTCACAATGTAAATCTAAACATCAGTCAACTCTTTCAAGTTGGCAGATAACCGCCATCGGAGTCCACCATTTAGTGGCTAATCTACAAAAAAAATAATTTTTTTCAGTTAAAGAATTAAAAAAGAAAAGTCCACTAAAAATAGTGTAGTTTGGTAGGATGTATCTGTTTTTGTTTTTCATCTTGTAGGGATTTTATACAAACAGAATTTTTTTTGTAGAAATACAAAAAAATGTGAATTAGTAGTGTAGTCACACTTCTAGTTAATTTGAGCCATTCTAGCCTACGTTGCAGAATATCTGAACAATCAGGATTGGGTCCAGTAACCATTGAACAATCGTCCAGTTATATAATTGCAATATTTGTAAAGGGTACAAAAAAGGTAAAACAATATTTGCTTACAAAAACTTGTGTATAATAAAATAGTGATACAATAGTACAATAGTAGTACAGTTCAATACATAATAGTGCATTACCAAATTTAATTTCACCCAGTTGTGTGTATATCAGCAGCTTTTCCTTTAGGCAAGGGCTCATCTTAAAAGTGAATTTAACGCTATAACATTTTGGGAAACAATTAGATAATCTGATTTATTAAAGTAATTTAGGCAGTTCATCTAATAAAGCAGATGTTCCAGTTTAATGGAATATTTTACTTAGCTTAGTGACTGTGGTGAAAATTCAGTTTGCAAAGAATATCCCTTCACAATCACTTGAAAGAAAATCTTTAAAAATATTTGCTTGCCCGTGATTGGATGGTCAGTCACCTTATTCAAATAAGCTAAGTGAATGATCTCTTGCACGGTAAAAATTTACTTTGCTAAATAAAATACATATATATATATATATATATATATATATATATATACCTATATATGGTAAATCCAAAACAAAGTGACAACACAGTTGTTTCCAGAACAAAGGATGAGGGGAAATATTTTAGATGTTCTGGTGACAACTGTCTAAGTGAGAGGTTTCCCTTATTTTAACAATTATTCCAGTATTAATAAAATTGTGTGTATGGGAAGTGAAAATTGTGTGTATAGGAAATGATCTGCCAAATAGCAACACACATTGAGCTTGATTTACAAAGTGAGAAAAGTGAATGTTTTCTTTGTGAGAGATATTTCACTTAGCTTAGTAAATAAAGTAAAAACTCTGATGACTTTAGCTATAGTCATGTGCAAGAAAAAATCTCCCTTTTGCCTGTTTCCTTGTACATGATTGGGTGTTCTTTGCAAAGTGAATTTTTATTACATTCACTAAGCATCCTTTTTAGAAAGCTAATTCACTTTGCTAAGTGAACAGCCTTTACATATGCCGTTATACCCTTTTTTTTTTTAGTAAATCAGCCCTATTGAATTATATTCCTTACAGAGATGTTGACAATTTTTTACTCCATGGAAAAATAAAACATTTTTAAAAAATACAGTTTTGCATTCCTCTAGCATTGGTATCTTACTGCCTTGCCACAAAGTATACAAACAAGGAAAAAACACAAAATTAGGGCTTCATAGGCTCATAGACATGTAATATAAAAAAATTACAATTTAAAAATGAATACTCCCTTTGAGTTTCTATTTTTTTATATTAATTGTTTATTGGCTTATTGTGGGGAGGAGGGTAAGAGGAAAACAATAAAGTTAGCAGCCAATGGAGAAAAAAAATTGCAATAACAGGGTGTAGGGAGGAACACTAGTGCCAAGCATGGGGTGAAAGAGTACAATAATGCCAGGGGTGATGAAGAATGGTGCCTGAGGGGTAAAGGATTTCAATAATAAACAATAATTCCCATCAGGTAGGTAAATCTTAGTGGTCAACAGAAAACCCTTACTGTGGGAAGGGGGGGGGGGGGGTTTAAGAGGGAAACACAATAAATCTCAGGGAGGAACAATAGTGCCACGCAGGGCATAAAGGAGGAAAATAGTGCCAGGGGTGGAGAATAATAGTGCCTGAGGGGTTAATATTTACAAAAAAAAATATGCAGGGTGAGGAGGAATGATATTTCCCAACAGGTAGGTAAATGTAGGTGAGTGGTCAGAAGAAAACCCATACTGGACTTTTCATTCAAATACATCACATTAATGCAAGGAAAGTAAAAGCAAGGGGATTTAAACAGTTATTTTTTTTTCTATAAAAAAGAGGTTTGTTTACTGCATACATTTATGTAGCTGAGCCATTGTACAGGAGTTTTACTTTTGGCTTCAATCCCACTTTCAATATTAGTAATGCTGAGCAATGTGTGTTCTGTATAATGATCCCTAAAGAGAAAACAGCACTGTCAGAAAGTTTTTAGCGTAAGAGGACATTCGTGCCAACCCTTCTAGAGAGCAAGAGTACTTTGCTGTAATAAGGAAAACTGTATGATGGTGCTTAAGAGGCTTCATTTGTCCACCCTTAGAATCCCAGATTTAAGAGTGATTGTGCTTCTTCTCATCTGAATCACATCAAGAGTGCTGTGTGCATATGATTACATTTCCGGAAGCCAAATAACCTTATTTTTTGCTGCAATTGATGGATTATTTTCTTCCTTTTTCCCTTCTTCACCATGGCTAATATGCTGACTATTTATCTTGTTTTGTTTAAGATTACTTTGTTCAATAGGATCTAGCCAAAATGATTTTTTTCAATTTAAAGCCTAACTCTGGGTTTGTGGTCCCAGTGACAGGCCTTGCCTGAAGTAGGCTATATGTCCTTTACTCCAGTAATACATTATGTTACACGGCATCTAAGTAAGGACACATTTTTGTGGGTGCAAATAAGGAAAGTAAAATCATCAAAAATTACTTTTTTTCTGTGTATTTGATCATTATTTGTGAAGTATTTTGAAATGTTTTATTCAACTTTTGTTTTCCCTTCCTTTATGAAAAAGTGCAAAATGATGCTGCTTATGAAAATTACTTTTAGACACAAGAAAGGTCCAAAAAAGTTGAGAAAGATTCCATGACCCTTAGAGGCTATTTAACCCCCCCCCCCCAGCTTTCTAATTCTGTCTGTATTTATTTTACATTG
>NC_092859.1:37670172-37729962 GCF_032062135.1 Pyxicephalus adspersus
TTTTTTTACGATGGCCGCGGCGATCAAGACTGAATGGGAGCGCAGAGCCTCCGGGGATACCTACATCATGCATCCTACGGAGATACCTATATCACAGAGGCTTTTTGCTCTGGGCATTTTCCTTTACTGAGTGGAAAGGGATGCTGATCTTACACATGTGCAGTGAGATTGGCACGCTTTTTTTTCCTTTTACAAGGGGCTATGTCACATGACTCCATGCAAGATCGAGTGACGTAGCCAGAAAAAGGAAGAAAAAGGCTGAAGATGGCCGCACCCATTTTTTCTCCCACGCTAGGAAGAAGAAGAATTCCAGAATGGCCTGATTGAGGAATTTTCCAGCACAATCAAGGGATCTGCGGAATCAAAGGTAGGTGTGATTTTTTTTTATTTTTCAGTTTAGCGCCTCTTTAACGGGTGTCACTAATGTGAAAGCGTGCAAGGTATATTTACATATCATGAATCAGTTATCTCTGGGTATGCTGCCATCTAGCAATGTAAAACTCAATTTCTCTACTCTGTTACCACTACCAAAAACTTTTGGGTCTTGCATATTCTTTCTCTGTCAGTTAGATGGCCACTGTTGATATAACTCATGTGCATTCACACTGATGTTGCATTATCTTGGTACCTAACTCCATTGCTGCCATCTAATACATGTAAGGAATTGTCTGGGGACACAGTGCATGGGCCAATGTTATTGTACAGAAAACAAATATTTGCTAATATTTGGTAATCGAAACAGAAAGTATTTTCTAATAGAATATAACAGCCTGCAGAGTTTTCTTTTCATACTTAATTTCTCTTTAAGCCTTTAAAACAAAACATTTTAATGGAAAAATAATATAAAAGTTCTTATACTATTTTTTCTTTTAATAGGAGTCACCCTCAAAATCTTCCTAATATTTTATAAAAAGTTAAATACTTTGTTTTAGCAATAATTTCCAGGGTCATATCTTGATGTCACTAGATCTGGTTTTTAATAATTCTCCAGCAGAGTCTCTTATGCATTCAGGAGAGCACATGCCGACAAGTCTCTGGAAGATTGAAGATAAAAGTAAAGGGCAAGACATTCACAGCTTTGCTATAAATGAGCAGTTTGTTTAGAACCAATTAAAAAGTCGTAGAACATTGACAGTTTTCTGTGGAGTGAAAAAATCTAAAATGTAAAAAAGGAACACATTTGCAATCATTATTTGGTTCCTCCAATTACTAAGCTGTCGCTTCTTCCTATTAACCCACTCATGTTTAAAAAGATTTGATCATTGTAAGGGACATGGATTTTCCTTTGGATACAAAAAAACTTATTCTCAGTAGTAAGTAGTTCCTGTGCTTTTTTTCTGCAGAGGTTTATGTGGAAAACAACTATTGTTCATAACACATGACATATAAAGGACATGCAGTTATGTGTGCAATACTGGTAACTACTAAATATTTTTTTAAAAATTAAAGTCTTTACATAATATTTGCTATAATACAAATGACTGCATCAGGCTAACATATAAAAACACAACCCCAGTTAAACTTTAATTGGTTTAAAGTTCCTGTAGAAAGTGGCTACAGCTCTTCCATTAGCAAAGCTCATAACCTGATGATTGGAGAGATGTGGCTCTGACTCAGCAGGGGTTCTGTTGGATCTCTGCAGAGACCATTACTTTCCAAGAGAGAACCAATGGTCTATCTCTACATCATATTGCCAGGGAACAGGTTTTTATATGAAGACTGTGCCTACTTTCCAAAGAAATCTAACTGCAACCCTTTACACTCTGCTGTCCTGAAAAACCTGGAAATGATATACCTGATATAAATTTATATTATTATATATTATATATATTTATATTATAAATAAGCCCCAAATACTTATATGGAGTGGCTGGGCCAATTGCATATTTGTGGGTTAGTTTAGGTCAGAGGAGGGAGGGCACAGAATAGCTATTTAGTTTGTACAGTAATTAAGGACAATGAAACCAGGTGATTACAGAAATAGAATGATCAGAATTCCACAGATTTTTAATCAACACAATGAAAAATGCTAGATCTGTCTTAATGAGAAATTTAGTGAAACCAGTTAATGACCAAGTAGTAGTTCAAAGAATTAACTATGCAAAAAGGGAAGATTCATAGAATTTTCCTGAATCAGTGTTTGTTTTGTGTAATCCATTGCAGGTAGAATACACAGAGCACAGGGCTTCAATGTTTCATTTTCATGTTTTAATTGGGGTGCGTTCTTTAAGCATTTAGGATTTACGTTCAAATAAATAAATATATACGATAATTAGAAAAATATCAGACTCCGGCGTAAATATATAATGCCAGTTTTTGTCATCAGTCAAAAGGCCAAATGTTTGATATAGATCTCAACGGGTCTATCTTACAAAAATGATCACAGAATGTTCATACAGAGTGGCCCTGATTTATTAAAGCTCCAAAAGACTGGAGAAGATAGATAATCATATGAGAACCTGAGTGATCTAGCAATTTAGGAATTGATTTCCTAAAAATCATTTGATATTAGTTTACAAATATGTTCAATCCTGAATGAGATTCATTCCAGGTTTGCTGGAACACCCAGGTTCTTCCATGATGGGTTATGTTCCCCAGTCTTGGAGACCTTTCATAAATCATGTCCAGTATGTGGTCCTTTTAACAACAGGATGGATTTCTGGAACAAGAATATATGGAAATAAATAACCTTGTTCTTGCAAACTGTTCTCAGAAGATTAGTAACCAAAAGAGTTTTAATCCATCATGATGCGCGCTTTGTTTTTTTGCATTGATTGATGTTCAGATGCTCAGTGATGGCCATGATCATGGACATTCAATGAAAGAATACTATTCATTTCCAAAGACTAATTTAGGTCCCATCTGAAGAGCTACACCTCTCTCTTCTAAACACATCAATTAACAGCAGCTAGTACATGTATGTCTTTGATTTGGCTTTGCTTAGTCACTTTGTCCATAAAATAGCCCAGAATATTTGTTAATCTTATGCCTGATTTAACTAACTAAATGTTATTTTTCTTCAGAGACTCTGTAGTCAATAATGTTTGTGCAAAACACAAAAAGACCTAATTGATTTTATGATGCCAGGAATGGTTACAGTGTAAATTGTGATGCAATTAGTTTGTTCTACCACTGAGTAACAAAAATTTTCTGTTCATACTTCATTATAATTATCACTGCTCTTTAGAGTGAATAAAGTTTGCAGTCCCAAAATCCATATTTATTTCTCTAGTTTTGTCAGATCATTCAATTTGTCATCTTTGCCGCTCCTAATTATGTCGGTTTCCAGCTGATAGTTTAATATTGCTATAAAAATAGGATGAAGATAATATTATGTTTATTAGTACCAATAATAACTTACAGTGCAGTGTACTAATTCCAACCTAGTCTGATGTCTTGTGATTTGACGGCACTTTGTCTAGAACCACCATAGACTCTGTATACACCAGTAGCCAAGTTGGAGCTACAAATACAAACTTACCCTCTGACTTTTAGCAAAAAGTCAAACTTGCATATCAGCAGTTTGCACATTTTGGAAGGAATATGTTTTTCCTAGCTGATAGAATGGATTAGGTGCTATTATGTTTCTTTTCTTGTTTATCGTAACAACCTTAAACTCTTAAAGTCGTTCAGCAGTATTTTATACATTTTTCATCATTGCATGCCGCATGTCCTTTTCTTTTGTAATCTGCACATAGCAGTGATTTGTCCTTAATGCTGTAAAAAGCAGTAATGACAACAGTGCCCATCTTTCCCCATTACACAGTGAGTACAGGGGGCCGAGGGTATGTCCGCTCTGTGGGTGGGCTCATGATGCTTTCACTAGCAGTCTGTCCTTATAAGTTATTTGGGTAAATAATGCTGACTGTCATTATTCCTAAAACATTGGGTTTATTTTATAGATAAAGAATATAGCAGATATAATATATATATAATTTTGCAAGCCTTTTCCCAACATTTAGGCATTTATTTATTTATTCCATAATTCCCCTGTCTAATGCCTGTATTTCTAAGCATTTCGATTGGGGTTTAACATCTCCCCCTGTAAACTAAAGCAGAGGGTGATATTCCTCTAGCAATGACACTTGGCTTGTTTCTTTTTTTAATGTTCCTATTAGTTGGATATATAATCTACAACATATTTCTGACTTTGGGTTCATATAGGCAATATAAGTAATTTTAGGTGATTAGGAGGTTTGTAGAAAACTTGTTCAGGTACTCCTTTACATTAGAAACAAACATTTTATTGTATACTGCTATTTTTATTCTTTTTGTCTGACAATTGTTCTGAAATGTCACATTGTAGTATTGATATATATATATATATATATATATCACTGTAGAAATACTAATTTGTGCGCAGTCATGGCAGGACTGTGTTTTAGTACAGCAATATGCTCTGTTTGAGGTCTACCCATGTGAACAATGATTACTGCCTTCAGCTTGGTGCTACCTCCACAGTAACCCTGAAAGCAGTAAAAGCATTTACTGTGACCCAGAACAAGACCAAAGTGATATTTTCCAGCTTCCTTGTAAAATTAGTGAAGAGATTGGCATAGACATAAAAACATTGACTGCATGTTTAATGACTGAAGGGAAATCATAGAGCGTTTATATACCTTGTATATATTCTCTATATATTTACTCTGTGGTCAAAATAATACCTTTTTTTATATTACATATTTGTTATTTTTTGTTAGCAGTAATATTTTAGCAATTTTCAATCTTTTGTCCTACAAATCTTTTCAAGGTCTCAGAAAGCGCCTTCTAAAATAATTCATTAGGAGGCAGTGAGGATAATGTACCTTTTTGTGATTGAAAGTAGGAAAAATGCCAATAGAAAGAATACTTCTCTAACTGTGGTGGTAAGTAAAAAGTCTTACAATGTTGGTTTTTGGGAAGAATTCCCTCTTCACTTAATGTCATTGGTCAGTTGGAAGAATGTTCCCCCTCAGTAGTGCTTAAAAAAGAGAAGCACTTCTTAAATTGGTGGCAAATGGGAAGAATACCCCCTTTTCAAAATGCCACCCTTACAAACAGCTAAAACATATTCATTGGTTTCATGCTGCTGGCTCATTAGCAGGAACCATGCACAAACTTTCATATGGGAGGTCAATCATCCAAAGCTCATAGAACTCCTAGCAACCACTGGAGGAGCCGTGTTTGAAAATGGCTTATATAAGTGAATATAGTTTGAATTAAAGCAGAGCTGGGATGTAGAGAGCCACCATAGCACCAGGCTTTTGTCTGCTAAGCTGAGAATATCCCATGTTGTAATTAAATAAAATGTTAACAAAACATTTCTTACTTGTCCCCTTTTTGTAAATATATAATTTAATACAATTAGTTACAACTTTTTAAAAGTTTAAAAATATGCTATGTAAATGATGGATTTGTCCTACATTTATTTTATTTGTCCTAAATTTTTCATTTGTAAAATATAAATTTATATTTTTTTCTTTGGAGTAAATGAAAACAACCAAAACTAAAATAGTTTCCTTTTAAACTGGACCAGGAACTGTAAAATTCTGTGTTAAAAAATTCTGCCATGTTACAACCTGCAACTGACCATGCCTAGGCCTTAGAAAAACATCTGGGGAATATGTGTAATTTGCTATTTGTAGACAAAAGAGGTTTTGGCTTAGGCCTTACAATTCCAGTAAATCCCGAAATGTTATCTGAAAATCTCATTCTAGAATCTAGATGCTGACCCAGGATAAAATAGACTTGGTCTTCTGGGGAGAATGCATGATGAAGGCATTATCGGAGTGAATGCTTTAACCTCTGTAAGAAGTATTAGATACCTAACGTTACTCTATGCACTTACCATGAAAAGACATCTCTGGCTGAGCAGACTGAAAGTGGGCACCATTTTTATAAGAATATAGCCATAGTTCATGATGAGTGAGTAGATGAGTAGAGAGTGTGAGTGACATTGTTGGTTTGAACAAAACAAAATTTAAAACAGGGACAACATTATTTGAGAGATAATATGATCAGTGAAATGTTTCTGCTACTAAGAACTAGTATGCATGGACAAAATGAATACCCCTTCTCTTATAATCTTGAATTCCAACGGGTTGGTAAATGGAGATAAAAGGGATGGTAAGTTGTATTGTAAATATGAGTGACCAAGTACATCTGATGACTTTCTGTCTGAAAAAAAGAAAGATCAAAGAGCAGAATCTCATACAGGTGTGTGTAGTGTTTTAAACTTCTAATAGATCTATGATAATTAATCTGATCAAAAAGTTGGCAACAGGTCATTCCTAGAACTAAAATGCCCAGGCAAATGCATGCAATAGTTACATAAACATTGGAGCACTAAGTTACACTGTAAGGAATGGAAATTCGTATCACTTTTAGCATGCTTCTTTTATTTAATGACAATGCTTTAGAACTACAGGCTATTGTTTTGTAGCAGCTGTGAAAAGTTTTATCTATTGCCAAGATGCCAACTCAGTAAAAGAAATGTAAGAGATAAAACTCTGGGAGGCCCAAAGTGAATATAAGAGCATATTTATGCCCCATAGGCAGATATTTCTTTCAGCATCACCATATTTTTAATTAATCTCAGCTATTTCAGGTGACATTTCACTATAAGTCAGTATCATGTTTTAAAGAAGTTTAATATCCTTTTTCATTACTGATTAATGGCAACGTTCCCAAGTAATGAGTACAAACTTTCTGTAATGTTCTGTAATGTCTGGGGCCCCAGGCTATAATCTAGCTTTGCTGGTCCAAAAACAAAATTTTAATATATTATAGATATTTAAATGCACCATCTTATGATAGTGCCAACAAAGTCTAAATTGTTATTTGCCCTGCCATTTTAAAAATATTTTTTTTGAATTTTGTAATAAAAACAAGAAGTAACATGACAAGCAATACAAAGGTATCATAAAAGATAATACAAAGCAAAATGTCACCTATAGATAAAGCAAAAACTTTGCTTTCCATAAGATAATAAAAAGGTAGCACAAATATGAGAAATATCAAATAAACAATGTTGACAAAATACAAATTTGCAACACCATATGATCCAAATATCAAAAGCTTACAAGGTTGGTGTATACAAATATTGTTCAAACATATTGTATACAAATGGCATTTAGCTGATATACCATGAATATCCATCTGTATTCCATTAATATTAGGAAATTTCTATTGACCCTTTCATAACAACACATGAAAATGATATT
This sequence comes from Pyxicephalus adspersus, assembly GCF_032062135.1. NCBI lineage: Eukaryota > Metazoa > Chordata > Amphibia > Anura > Pyxicephalidae > Pyxicephalus > Pyxicephalus adspersus. Next base: position 37,677,375 of record NC_092859.1, read on the forward strand.
GACAACTAAACCAGTTCCCTGCAGATATTTCCAAGAGACAGAAGAGGGAAAACAAGAGGTCCATCCTATTTGTCCTACTTTTAAGTGGCCAACTTTTTCCAGTGAACGTATGGGATATGGCTTAAGTACTTGAAAAAAACCTATATTGCATTGACTGAGAACAAGTATTTCAAGTCATGGTCATGAATTAACCTTTTCTGTTTCAATTGGGCTTTATTTAGAAAATTAAGTAAAAAAAGAATTACAAAGTAGGTGTAATATAAAAAAATCATAAAGCTCTCATAGTAAGATCAATAGAAGGAAATAACATGGAAAAGAAAAGGGGTAGAGGAAAGAGAAAGGGAAGGGGGGCAAGGTGAGATAGAAGCACCACTCAGTCAAATAAAACAGGTTAGAAAGAATCAGTTTACAGTACACTTTGGATGTTTTAGCCAGGTTGACCACTTTTTTGAATCAATTAACTATTTTTTTTTATATGACTAACAAAGTTCTTTTTATATTGGGATAGAATTTAGTATGTACGTTATTGCACATAAAAATTAGGTGAAATTATATTCTTGTTTAATTAAAAACATAATGAAAATAATATATAAAACAATAAACCATATATAAAACACACATTCCTTCATGCAGTCCAACAATGTTTTGAATTCTACATTGATTTTCACCCCTTTAAGACAGACTCCCCCTTGTTTCTAGCTGTATTATACAACATCCCTCAGTGGAATAAACCTGTGTGGGTCTGGTGGTGGTGAGTTTATTTGTAATCTGTAATCCCCCTTTGATAAGGGAGACCCTGCATATCCACCCCCTAACCCTGGGGAATAAGTACAGGAAAGTATTTTATATTCCCACATATTCCCAGAAAGGGTTAAGGCAGCTCTAGAAGTTACATGACCACAAAATGTTAAACACATTGCAGGGTCCAACAATGTCTAAATAGTGCCTTATGACATTTAAACCAGCATTAGCTTCTTCACATCCAGCGCCAGCTGCTCCCCTTTGCAGGCTGACATTGGTTTTGCATTTAGCCGATCCAGAAAGGGTGTCTTCTTGCTCAATTCATGTAAGCAATGCTGAATGCATGTAAGCAATGACATGTTCCTATTATTGCAATAAAAAGGCTTTAGGCATTTTAAATGCCATTAAACAATTGTAGAGGCATCTGCAAACACCTATACTTGTGTGTTTTCAAAGGACTGCAGAAACATTTTTGCCTGAAATTTACCTGGATGGATAGTTGCGGACTTTAGGTGCCCTTGAGTAGTAAATAGAAATAGTGTGAGCCATGGGAAGGGCTTCTAGTTCTGTTCTTCAGAGCCTCTAGTGGTGAGGATGTTGCACTGCTGGTTACTGCCAGGTTGAGGTCCTTGGGCATACAAAGATGGGCAGGAGGATACACGGTGCCAAATCACTAAGCAAAAGAATTGTCAAGGATGGCCAGGGTCAAGGCAGGCAGCAAGCAAGAGAGGCCAGGTCACAAGCCAGGGGTCAAATACCAGGAATACAGAAAACAGACACCAGTGACACAGGGGCCACTGCAGATACAGGAGATGTTGGAAGCAACAGGAGGCACAGGTGACACAGGAATAACAACAGACAAAGAGCAACACTGGAACAGCACAAAGGAATTGGCTGTGAAACAATGGACTGGGCAACATGGGGATAACACAATAGCTGGACAGGGAAGGCACTGAATTAAACAACAGGAGTACTGGAAATGCTCAGCAGAGCTAGCGTGCTCAGCACTAGCGGAGACACGCTGAACAAACACTGAGTGTTGTGTCTAAGCATACTAAATAGCCAGGGATGATTAGGAGGCTATTTCCTGATTGGCAAGCAAGGTGGGTGAATCTGATAAAGCTTTGGAGCGCAGGCACGCCCAGAGTCAGAACTTTCCGCATGCGCAGGAGAGAGGCGCCTGTGCTTTAGTGAGGAAGATGTAAGTGTAACAGCCTACATAAACAGCATGAAACTTAAGACTTCTAAACAAAAAGTAAATATATAATTAAAACCAATTATTCAGGAGTTTAGAGTTAGCTTTTAACTCTACATTGCAATGAACATTTACAGTGTTCTACTGTGCATTGCAGTAATAATTATGAGTCATGTGTCATTATGTGAATTATAATTATTGTGATTGTGTATATTATTGTGAAAAGTGTTCACTAAAATATTTATTGACTCCAATTGCTATCATAGCATTGGTATCTGCTGCAGGTATATGTAATATTCTTTTGCATGGCTCCAGTCAAAGGGTAAATATAGAGTTAGATTTCCTCTATCCTTCTCACTGCTGAATGCTCAAGCTGCTTGGATGCCACTTGTTAATGCCTTTATTCTACTATAGCAGCCGTTCTCTGACACCTCTAAGTAAGGTAGATGAAGAATAACGAGCTGAACAGGTGCCTAATACCCTTAGGTAGTAATCTAAACACAATGTAATCTCCTGGTAACATTTCATTTAGGTACATAATCTTACGACTTTGTTGCCGTTGGTTCCATTACTCTATATCAAAATGCAAACTGCCCCGGGTTCTTCTCAATATGGAGAAGAGATAAACAAAGACCTGTTTTTTATTTCAATGGCGTTCTGCACAAAACATAAAGTTGAATTGTTTCTTTTTTTGGTTTGCTGCATTGCAGGAAAGAATTAAATTAGATTTATATAACCAGTATAGGAAAAATAAATGATTTTGTATCAAGCAATGCATCTAAGAAGATAATTACTACTTTCAACAGTTCTGTGCTGTTTTTTGAATAATAGATTAGGCATTCAGCAGACTGTATTAAATCTGAGAATAAAATTCATTAACATTAGTTGTGGTGTGCTAGTGCAAAAACATATTTTTGTAACATAAAAATTCTAAATTGAGTACTTTTCTATATAACATGCACTGTTGGTGGGAGTTACCGACAGACTTGAGAAGTCCAAGGGACCAGAGCCTGAGAAGGAAGAAGGATCTGCAGAGGGCCAGCATTAAGGGCTTGGTGGAGTTATAGGAAGGAGGGGCAAAGTCTTAGAAGCAATCTCTCTAAGAAAATTATTATTTCCTATTATTTCTAATAAGTGCATTGGAACAATCTTTGTCCCGCAGAGCAAACTTACTAGTTTTAAGGTTTTTTTTTTTCATAGATCAATAATTTTTATGTTATGAAAGTTTTCTCATTTCTCATCTATAACACTGGTCAACAAATATTTTCATTTCAAACAGATAAAAGTGATTTTAGAATATGTGTGATGCCCAGATTCCAAATATGGTATTGGTTTTGCTAGATTGGCTCAAGTTTTTTAAAAAATTACCTCAATAATAACATCGTAGAAAAAAAAAAAAGAAACATAAAACTTAAGCAAAATCAAATTAGATATGCCTACGTATACAAAATTAAATTTTTGAAATAATGTCAATATATTCTATATTCAGTATTATTACAGAACTGATCACAAAGAAGTCATTGAAAAACTCAGTTTGTATGATTTCCTTTATGCTGATGATCAGGACAAGCAGGATAAAGGCTTCAGCAGTAGTCTGCCATCATGTGTTTATCCCATCTGCCCTGATACAATTCTTCCATCACCTTTATATCTTGATGGAACCTCTCCCCTTGTTCCTCACTGAAATGGCCAAGGTTTTCTGCAAAATTTTGCAAATGGCTATGGTGATAGTGTACCCTTATGCTCATAGTAGCACCCAAATTTTTAAGGTTTAGCAGCAAGTTTTGTACCAGTTCTTTATTATTTTGTGCTTTCTGGTTACCCAAGAAGTTCTTGACAACCATGACATAGCTGTGCCAGGCGGAAGCTTCAGTATCAATCTTGTAATTTGTGAAATTTGAATAATTTAACGGTTTCCGAATCTGGGGTCCATCAAAGATTCCTGCTTTTAATGTTTCAGTACTCACTCCAGGGAAGAATCTACACATGTATTTAAAGCAATCACTGTCCTTGTTCAGAGCTCTAACAAATTGCATCATTAATCCCAACTTTATGTGTAGTGGAAGGAGAGTGATTTTTTCTTTGTCAACCATTGGCTCGTTAATGATGTTTGTTGCACCTTTTTTCATGTTTTCCCTTGGAGGTCATGTCACTTTTTTCCAGTGATCCTGCTTTGCTCTACTATCCCACAAGCAGATGAAACATTGGTACTTGGTGTATCCACTTTGCTGTCCAAGTAAGAAGTTCACCATTTTTAAATCAACATATATGGACCATTGGTGTTCATGATAGCAAAGCTTCCGTAAGACCATTTTGATGATATGATTTTCATATTCTTCTTTAAGTTTTGTTGAGTGACCAATTGGAATTGATGCATAGCAGTTGCCATTATGCAGTAAAACAGATTTCTAACTTCGAGTGGAACTGTCTATGAAAAGCTGCCAGTCTTCTGCTCGGTATTCTGGTACTCCCATATGGGCTAGTAGTCCTGGGATGTTACAACCGTACACAAAGTCTCCATCTTCACTGAAATATGGTAGGGGTGTCACCTCTCTTGTTCTATAAACTGGTATTTTAACTTCCGGTCTCAGACAGTTCTTTTCTTTTAGCCTGGATGGTAAAAGTTCAGATCCTTGTTTTGACAGACTTAGGTCACATATTAAATCATTGAGCTCTTCTTGGGAGAACTGCTGGTTTCCTGCAATTGTTCCCGCCGCTCAGCCAACCAGCTCAGGAACGTCATACCCCTCCTAGTGCAGGCCGCCAACCAACAATTTACCACACCGGAACTCCATACCTTAGATGGGTCCCTCAACACAATATCAACAGAACAAACCATTCCCCCGAGGACCTCAACTGCCCAACCTTAAAGAAAAACAGGGAGGGGGGGTGGGAAAAACTTTCTTCCTCGCTGATTATCTGCAAAATGACCCCTATTGTCTCACTCCTGACCTTTTTATTGCCAATTGACCCCTCCTTTCATCCCTTCCCTGTACCTCTTCCTCTCCTTCCTTTCCTCCCCCTCCCCTCGTGCTGCACGTACTACACGTGCTGCACATGCCATTACCTAATCATTAACCCCTCGCAGCCTTCCTGTCTGTCTGCACTGTCATGCCAGCCTTCTGCTATTCTCCTTTCACTCGCATGCTCCAGGCTTTCCTATATAACCTAAAAAAGTATTACTTACCCAAAAGAAGCATTAAAGATTCTAATTGACCTGTAAAAAACTGTAGATACGCACAGAACAGAGAGCAGGTGTGCGCTAATTAATTGCTATGATGTCACCAGTGACAGCTTAACAGATCCTCCTTAATCCCGCAGCTGAAATCTAATCGCCTTAATTGGCAGATTCGCGACCCCTATTGCTCATTATTATCAAGGCAGGAATCCGGCTGGCAGTGAGGAGGCGAGTGTACGAGCGCACTCAACTCCGGACCGCGGGAAACCGGCTTGCTGGAAGCGCGAAAGTACGCGCGACCAGCAAGCGCGGATTTCATTGATGAATCAGGGCCAATGAATCGGATGTCATTTCTGGATTTAGCAGACATGAAATACGCTAAATAGCTTACACTAAATACACTAAACTGCTGAAAGACATAATATATATACAAATGAGGGGGATGTATTGAGAACAACTGTGGTAACAGAGATTTTGAACTGTAATTTCTATGATGTTTAGTAGTATATTTATTTTGTCTTCTGTAGCATTACCTCATTTTCCAACCTTATCCTTATCATGCATGCAAGAAGATCATCTCCTATACAAGGCATGCAGGCTAAGTCTAACCACCCAATTTGTTACACCAATACCAAGAAGGGACTTTTAAGGCACTTTAGATAAAGGGAAAAAAACATAGCTTAACTTCAATATTGTTAAAATTAGTACAAATAAAATTACACATAAAAGGTTGTCGCAATAACACAGTCTCATTAAGTTTCAACGCGTTTTGCGGATGTAATTGCTTCTTCAGAAAACAGTTGCCAAGACCTATTGAATACAATTAATATATTTTTCAAAGAACAATAACAACATCTTCCAATTTTTTCATTGTCTCAGAATAAATACACTTACATTATTTCATTGAGAGTACTTAATTTCCACTCAATGTGGATACCTTCCCCAACCATATATTCCAGATCCATCAAGGGGAGGGGGCGAAAGGAAGAAAGCAGCCATCTATGCAACAACATCAAACCTGAGACTTCCTAATATGGGTAGACCTACAAGCATTAATACATATTTAGTATCAATTAAATAGTGACATTTTTATTATTTAGGATTTGTCATATTTAGACTTAGATCTATTTAGATCTTCACTGTTTTCCCATTACACTTTGCACCATCAAACAGCAATCACTTTCATTACAGCAAACAAATTCTAACATAACTATCACTTCCCTCTCCTAATAATTAATGTCCAACCCATACTAACTATCTGCCCACATAAATTATCATCCCCTGTAGGTTAATCCAAATAGAAGTTTAAAAGTCCAATTGTTTTACTTTTTGTTTTTGCTAACCACAGGCCCTCCAGTGCATATATTTCCACAGCTCTATTTCCAACGAGAATAAGAGAGCAGTGGAGAAGTGCTTGTATACACCTATACAATGTTTATTTTCAATCTTAAATTAAATACAGGTGAAGTATGCATAACTGAACAAAAAATAAAAAAAAAAAAAAAAAAAAAAAAAAAAGCCAAGAGAAGAATAAAAGAAGGGATAAAAAAAAGGAAAAAGAAAGAAGGAAAGGAAGAAGAAAATAAGATAAGCAAAGATAAGAAAAAAAATAATAATAAATAGATATGTTGTTATTTTGTGTGACCCTGATCCCAAATTATTGATGTTCTTGAAGGAAGGGTTTATAACTAATAATTTCATTTATTTCTGGGAATTTTGTAGCTTTGAAACAAAAAAATCTATTTAGTCTGCCTTTTTAATATTTCTTGATCAAAATTACCCTCTTTTTCATTGGGATATATTTGGTCAAGAGCAATAAATCACATTTCATCTGCATTATAGTTGTGGCAAGAGCCCATATGATAGCTTAGTGGTGTAATTACTTTTCCACGTAATACATTATATGTATGCTCATAAATTCACTTCTTAAAAGTTCTTTTTGTCTTGCCAATATAGTATCTACTGCAGCTACAAAATGCTGGATCACCCCTACCGCATCGCAATTTACACAGCATCATGATATGACTTTAACAGGTACCTGAAAGGGATCTTGTTTAGCAAGTATCCAGTTGCATTGGCGGCATTTCCCACATGGGAATGTGCCATATGATTCTTTATTTATATGCTCAGACTTAACTTTGAAATGACTTCTTACCAGTTTATCCAGCACAGATGGTAATTTCCTATAGGTAATTTTGTGGTAATAGGAGATGTGTTTGCTAATCTCGGGGGCCATTTTTAATAAAGGCCAAAATGTTTTTAGAATAGCTTTGAAAGAGTTATGGTTCTGAGAATATTGTGTAATTATATTGACTTTTTGTCCATTTTTTGATGTTTCCTTCTTAAATAATACTTGTGTGCGAGTTTGTGATATAGCTTTCTGATATGCTCTTTTTAAAACTTTTTTGCTATATCCTCTTAAAGATTATTGTGTTTGTAATTATTTTGCCACCACTTGGAAATCCTCCTCCTGTGAACAAGTTCTATGTATCCTCAAATACTGAGAATAAGGTATACTCTTTTTAAGATTTTCAGGATGTGCGCTTTTGCCAGATACAATTGTGTTCCCTGCTGTTGTTTTGCAATAAAGTTTTGATGTCTGTATATTTTGCTTATTTATCTCAATGTATACATCTAAAAATGGAATAGAAGATGTGCTTACCTCCATCGTAAATTTCAAGTTAAAGGTATTCCTTTGTATAGTATTGAAAAAGCCTTCCAGTTCTAGTCTGATTGCTGTCCAAATGATGATTACATCATCGATATACTTCCTCCACAATAAAATGTGGGGGAGGTATACCGACAAGGAATCATCAGAGAATAAATCTTTTTCCCATCCCCCCAGGTACAGTTTGGCATAGGTGGGGGAACATCGTGTCCCCATTGCAACCCCCTGTAGCTGGAGGTAGGTTTGACTCTGACCTGGTGACATCAGAGTGGATCCCTAACCATTAACCACCTGGCCGTTAAACCCGACCTTGGTTCCCGGTAAAAACACTTGCAAAAAGTGTTAAACCCGAACTTTTCTCAGGTGGTTAAAAATATAAACAAACGTTATATTGCAATCCAGATTACAATCGGATTACAACTGAAAGCAAATACCCGGTCCCCGCAGCTCCTCCAGCAGCAATAAAAAATTTGCTATTCCTGCTGGCATCTGCAGTGAGATGTGAAGCACAATGCAGAAATCCTACATTGTGCTGTGCATCTCTCTGGAGATGCGAGCAGCAGCAGCAGCTCCAGCGCCTCTGTGAGCAGGGCAGGGAAATTGTTCGGACATATTTCTGTAACTTACAGGTCTACAATTTAAAAAATAAATTTCATGAAAAACAGTGTACCGCTTTTGGTACAGAAATCTAGACATCAGTGTAACGCCCAGGTGGTTAATAAGAATATTGTTGTGAAATGTGTCAAGGGTCAATATATAAATAAGTACTACCAGAATTTTTTTAAACTGTAGACCTGACTATCCATCAGCACCAATGTCAAACAGATATCCAAAACCATTATAGTGAGATGGTATACTTTATAATAATATAATTTTACATTTTGAAGAGAAATTTTACCTTTCTTACGGTTTCTTACCTCTTCCCAATAGTTTACAGCCTTGGTACAATAATCTTCTACAACATTGATCACACCTGTGCAGTAATTCCCCATACATTTGACATATTCCTACAATAGACATATATTGGGCCTCTATGGGCAGTTCTTGTAAAATGATGGCAATGCTAGTGAGGGATTCTGCACAGAGGAATGTAAACAGGTAAGTAAACATCTTTGTAGAGGGTTTAAGATTAAATTTAGGGGGGGCTGAATGTTTTTTAAGCTGAAGTTGTACTCAAAGCTGCAATATTATGTTTTATAGGAACATATCTGTTGGAATAAATGTAATATTAATTTCAAAATAGTGTTTCTTTTGTATTTTCTGTATGCATAAAAAGTAAGTGGCGTTTACTACAATTTGTAAAACACACTTTTGATTTTAATGCAAACAGAGAAGTAGATTTAATCTCCTCAGTGCATCACACTTCTAAAGTTCAACTCTAGGTGTATTCCTTTATTCGCTTGATACTACCTTTGCCTTCCTCGAAGACTTTTTTTCTAATGTGTTCAGGTTGGTCAATTAACATGCAGGGCACTTTTCCTCTTTGGCAGCAGGCTGTATTTATTGACATAGAGAGTGAATCCAATATTATTATATCAATGTTTTTCTTAAAAATTTTATATGAATGCAGGTGCGACATGATGATGGTCCTTCAGGGGGTGGGTCAATGACATCCTACAGTCACAGGGTGTCGCCTGTCTACTGCGTTGAATGGCAGTGAGTGTTATTAAATATAAAAGATTGAGGACTTCTAGTAGTGGAAAAGAATTACTGCAGGTGAGTGCACCATAGACTAGGTGAATATTGCAGCGAGAACGTAATTTGTATTTAATTTTACATACCTGTTGGACAATTGGTAAGATTTAAAGGGCACTTTTTTCAAGTCGAAGAACATCTAGTAAAAATTTACAGAGATGCTTTAACCAATTAAAAATCAGAGAGTAAAAAATACATCCCAGTGACAGGACTTCATTCTGAGATTTGTTAATCGTTTCTAAAGAGGATGTTAGGCCGACAGGTAGAAATTAGGCAAAACATGGACATATAACCATAATCTTTAATGGTTAGTATACAGTTAAAAACATCTAATGAGATCCACAGCACAAATTACTTTCACTGACTTTTTTTGCTAAATTAGCCTTCTCATTTCCTCTACAGGACCCACAAGCCAGAAGTATGTTTTCTGAATAATTAGCAATTGAATGTAAACACTGTAAATAGCTGAGAAACAGAAAATAATGAACACTGATTTTAGCATAATTAGCATTGCTAGTAGCAGAAAACTAAGATTACAAAGGTTTTACCTAGGTCAGTTTTTACCCCACTAGATTTTGATTTTATCCTTGAAGCTGCCAACCAAATTAGTATGTTTTATAGAAGAAAACTTTACATGACTTGACCTTCCACTAAAAATCAAGTTCTGCTTATCATATCAAGCCTCTTTCCCCAATGCTAAAACAGAACAAACATATTCAGCAGAGCTTACCAAAGTAAACTGGTCTGTCTCAAATTCTGATTCATGTATATTGACCCATTTATCTTTACCTATAAGTCTACAAACCCAATAGTAAATGTTTTAATTCTTTTTAAGATTAAAATCCATGTTCTACGGTTTTAACACAAGTGTGCCTGTTATATAAATAATAAACATGGTAATTAATATCTTGGGATATTGAACTTTAATGGCACTCAGACCAGTTTTCTTATTACTAGTTTGACTAGGTGTGACCTTGGGTTAATCACTTTATTTCATTTTTTGCTCACCCAAATAATAATCACTGTGGCAAAAAGTAAAAAGCTCAAAAGACACTTCAACTCTTCATAACCTCTAAACAGACAATTATAAAACACATTGACACATGCAGTGTAAACAATTTCAGAATATTTTACATTTTTCTGGCCTGGAAAGTTTGTAAACTTAATCAGCATATATGAATATTTCTCCCAAACTCTCACTGCTCATTATGCACAGGAAACAGAAGTGAAATGAATGGCACCCTTTTACAGTTTGTTAAGATTTATGTACTGCAGCAGCTGTAAATAGGTATAAAAAGACCATTAGGATTAAGGGATTCAATTTCAGTGATGTAGATGGGATACAATGTAATGCACAGTCATGATAATCATAAACTACTGTGTTATAATGTACCTTTTGAAAACCTGACTTTTTGAAAACCTTTTTTTACATAAACCTGTAGCTACGTTTTGAGCTGTCACCTTTTTTTTAATTAGTAGGATCATGAAATTTTTTTATTATGATTGGTTTTAACTGACTTTTCACTTTACTGAGTGTATTACTGTACCAAACAAGATACATAATAAATTATCTCCTAATATTTTTCTTTCAATATATATAAAATATAAATATAAACACCATAAAAATCAAAATGTCAACAAATATTAACACATGAATATAACCAATAAATTACCCATGAATAACAATTAAATACCAATTAAATATCAACTACACTGTTCCCAACTTAAACTTGCTGGTTCTTCAAGGCCACCTCATTACACTTTTTGGTCTGCACCCCAATAATAGTTGCTCCCAGTCGCCAATTCTCCTAGCTCAGGAACAATAGATTCCTTCCACTTTGTGCAGACTCCCAACATCTTTCTCTAAACACCATTATCCAAACCCCAGGAACTTCATACCTTAGATGAGTCCCCAAATCCATAGACATTTTTTAACCAATCAACACATCCCCCCTTCGAGGACCTCAACCGCTCACCCAACTACTCTATCCTCACAACCTTTACTACAAACCAATAACAGTACCCAACAAATAAAAATGGACTGGAGGATGGGAAACATTCTCCTGCTTCCTGTCTACTCCAAATGACCCCCCCACTTCCACCCTCCTTCACCTCCGTCCCCTTAAACTCCACCTTGCTCACTTCCAACCTACTTTCTAAGCCCTACCTTGTTTGCTCCGTCTGCCCAGTCATGTCAGCCTGCCCCTATGCTTCTTTTGCCTCGCACGTTCAAGGCCTAACTTTCTACATGTTGAAAAAGTATTATAGTATTATTACCTGTCCTTCAGAACACATTCAACTGCACTCCAACTTCTTCCTATTTAAGTCTATAGAAGCAGTTTAGTGACAGGTGTCAGTGACAGGTGTTTTTTTTCAGTGGATGTTTACTTTAAAACTCTGATTCATTTTTAATTATAACTTCCTTGACTACTTTGAGTGATGGCTATCATTTATATTCCAAGAAGGACTGAATAGATGGTTATCATATGACTCATTCTGGAAATATATGCAGAACTGGCTGTTGTAATCCTGAACAAAGACATTAGTATAACTCATAGCCACTTGGCAATTTTCAGGGAACTTTTTTGCTGTGGTTTTTAAAAGTAAATTATGCTCTTGGCACACAGCAGAGAATTTGTTTTGGCTCTTTGTCCTTTTTCTGCAGCAGTTGAAAGTAATTTTTGTTTCAGGGCAGCAAAATACGAGATATATCCATATTTCTGTGTAAGTAAATACAGAGAAGCAAATAGTAGCTCTGTTTAGGGCCTCTGCTGAAAAAGATAGCAATTTTGTCTAAAGGCATATATAAGGTCTTCCAATGATATTGCTAAGTACTCCATAACACAGCCAAACTGGTATACTTTAAATTTTCTTTCTTATCACATTATTACTTTCTATATGACAAATGTCCAAAAATTGAATATAAACCACAGCTTTAAATGAAAGTTTACATTTTAAAAATTGCACGATTGGAGACTTTTGCAGAAGAGACATACTACAGAAATACTAATAAGCCTTACCTGAATGGTTTAACTAAATGCAAGAATGAGCTTGCTTGTGTGATTGGTTGACCAAAATACTAGGAGAGAAGACACAGATCCTTCCTGTTACAGCACAAGACTGAAGTCAAGGAGGACATGCGCTCTCTAATCCCTGGAGGTAAGGATGGATCACTCATCATTTGACATGACACAATGCTGGATTTTACAAAGCTAGGTTTGAGTTAAAAAAAAAAATGAGTAAAGGAATATATCCTAAGGTGTGGGTGTCATTATTTCTAGGATTTATTTAACCCTTTATGGGAATGGGTAAGAGGTACTCCTGTAATCATTGCCCAGGGTGATGGATGGACATCAGGGGGTCCCCTTAATAAAGGGGGCATTCAGCTTCCAAATAAACCCCTCACTTGCAGGCCCTTGCCTTCTTTGGGTGCAGGTGTTCTAGTTTTTACAAAAGGGTAAAAAGGCTACCTGCTTTTTGCCTTCTTCCTTTTTTGGGAAAACCAGATTCCAGAAGACCTTTCCATGGATAGGAGAGGGAGTTTGCATGTTTGCTGCCCCATTTTCTATTCAGATAAGTACTCGGTCTACTAAAGCATTTGTTTTTTTCATTCCAGGTCAGTCATACAAAGACTATTAAGTGCAGAGGCTCAGAACAACAACCAGGCATGCTGTATGTTTTAGAATCAGGTCAACAGCAGTACAAAAAATATTGTTTTCTCATGCTTATGGATCTGGTGGATATGGGGGACATAGGAATAGGGGTTGGGAGTCAATACCCCTCTGGCTCTCCAGCCCTGCAAAAAAGAGAGATCTGCTGGCATTTAATGAAGGGGTATGCAGATTCGGCAACACCAGTCGTTTTGGTCATGAATGCGCAGGTTGCGGGGAAGCAATTGGGTTTGCTGTTGTGGGGGCCAGTTCTGCCAGTGTAGGGGGGAAGACCTTGGAAAAAGAGAGGACCTCAGTGAGATTAGAAAGAGAAGAGGTTTGGCGGAAAGATTGCGGATTCCATGCGACATGGAAGAGGTGCTGGGTAACCTGCAGTTAGCTGTGCAAAACACGTAGGTGGTTCTGGAACAGTTAGGAAAGGAGGTAAGTTTAGGGAGCATGGCGGGTCCATTTTCAGAGCTTCCTCTAAAGGACCTGGTGGTGTCATGGACATGCCACGATTGCTGGAGACTCTGCAGTATGTGGTGGAAAGGTTTGGGGTTCCTTTGACACCGGTAAAGACAGAGGGTCCCACAACCGTGTTATCAATCTTGGCCATAGTTTTTGATACTATGACCATGGAATGTAGGCTGCCAGAGGGTAAGTTGGAAGTGCTGAAAAGGGAAATACAGATGGCAAACAAGAGCTGTGATTGACGCAAGTTCAATCATTGCTTGGAAAGCCAAATTTCACCTGAAGATATTTACCAGATCTTTGGACAGCAGGGGTGAGATGCTCATCCCATTTTGCTTTACACAGAAGTTTTGGGAAGACTTGCAGGTATGGAGCGAGTTTTTGGAGGAGTAAAATGGGAGGGGGCTGTGGATGGATACCCCGTAGGTACCCCAGATGTTGAGTTATTTATGGATGCCGCAGGTTCAGAAGGGTATGGGGCGTATTTCCAGGAGGCCTGGAGCACTGGTCTTTGGCAGCAGGAGTGGGTGGAGGCAGCTTTAGTGTCCAATCTGGTGTTGCTTTAGAGTTATTCTCTATAGTGTTAGTGGTAGAACTGTGGGAGAGGTATTTGGCGAATAAACTGATTCGCTTTCATTGTGACAATCTAGGTGTAGTGCAGGCAGTAAACAGGTAGTTGGCATCCTTGGCACTAATCCTCCATATGTTCGGACATTTGATTCTTTTGTGCTTGCGTTTTAGTGTGCACTTATGGGCCGTGCACATTCCAGGGCTCTTTATCTCGGTTGCAATGGACATTTCAGAAATTGGTGCCAGAAGCAGCGGTGCCTTGCCTGCCTGGGCTGTGGTGGATTGCAACAGGCCGGTGACATCATTAATTCAGCTGTAAGTTGCTAGTACACAAGGGTTTAGGGTGGAGCTAGGCAGGATGCCAGGGAGTCAGGAGTGCCCGGTGATGGTGGTTAAGTTTTTGCAGGTTCTGCCAGCGCTGGAGGTCCCCTTTCTGATTCACGTCAATGGTTTGGTTATGTCTAGGTATCAATTTTTGGCACTGTTTAGGAAGTGTTTGCAGGAGGAGAGCCTAGAGGAGCTTGATTATGTGTCACACTTCTTTAGGATTGGGGCAGCTACGGATCTTGATGGGGCTTAGGGGAGAATGGACAAAAAGGATTGAGAGGTCGTTGCGGTACAGACTTTATGTTTGGCCTCAATTTATTGGAGGTGTGGGGGAGCGGAGGGGGTTGTTGCTAGACACCTGTTCTGGCATAATCTATTTTCGATTTGTTTAGGCTCTACTCCATGCCTGATTTGGATCGTTGGGCACTCGTATGTGAGCTGGGAGCTAGGAGAGAGGATGTGAAGCCCAAAGGATGTCAGCTGGGCATTTCATGTACGGAAGGAGTGCTTTGCTGGATAAGGGTACCAAGCATGTTATGGAACAGGGTGTTGCCTGAGATTCATAAATTCTCCAGGTTGGATAGGCCACTGGAAGTTAAACGTTTACACATGCAGGAGGGGGATTATTTGGGTATTATTTCTATGACGGAACTAATAAGGAATGTTAAATGGGATTTTCTCCGCACAGCTTCTCCAGATTTGATTTTTGTTTGGTAAGAGATAGTGGCCGTAGTAGTGGAGATTGGCAGTTTGTGGACCAGTTAAATGAAGCAAGGGTTAAGATAAAGTGGACAGGTTCATCTTGAGGAATGGAGGCATTGTTATACACCATAAGGAATTGGGAGGGAATTTTCTGCAGTATTTTCAGGGGGATGGAGTTTGTTTAAATGCAGAATTGAATTTAGAGAGTCCTAAAGGTGTGGAGGGGCGCACAAGTGTAAGGGAATACAGTTTGGCGCAGTGGCAGTTCAAGCTCCTCGAGGACAGTGTATTGGCAATGTAATGGGTGTTAATGTTTGGGGATGGTATGCAAGATTGATAGTTACTGAAGCAGTGGAGTTGCCCCTGGGAGCTGGGTATATATCAATTGGAGGCACAGGTCCCTGGTTTATGGTGGTAAAGGAGTTATTGCTGTCAAGGACCTGGAACCTAATTAGAGTGGTTAACTTGGCTTTATAAACACATACCACAGTCATGAACTGTAGCAATAGAAGGCACAGGACTATTCACCAGTTTGGGTTGTGGCCTACCTGCAGATAATTTTTTTTATCATTACTGATGTACCATTTGCTGTGCAATGTGTCATTGTGTAATGGTGGCCATCTTCATAAAGTAGGGCTTGTAGAAGTGGAAGAGTAAGCAAAGTCACATTGCCAAATCTGACCCCAAACATCCTAAGACTAACATTCAAATACAGCAGTGCATTAAATCTAAAACTGCAGATATACAGGCATGAAGCCATAGGTACAGGGGTGACTAGGCACAGTTACAATGTGCACTGCCATATTACAGAATGAATTCCATTTAAAAGATACATGATTACAATTATTTACACAGGAGCCACGTCACTGCATTAATTTGTCTCCACAACTTCAACTGTAACCCTACAAAATCAGAGCCACTTGAATGAAGATGAATTAAGTTAAATGGCTCTAGCAGTCTTTTATTTACCAAAATTTATAAAATCAATTTAAAGGCTGAACTCTAAGCACAAACATTTACTTCTTACTTAACTTACTAACTTAACTATTTTCCTTAATAGCTACAAAGGATACAAATATACTTTGTGTGCACAAAAAAAATCTTTTCATCAGCATGTTGTAAATAGCTAGTGTGAAGAGTAGAGCTGTGAGTTAGACCCACTAGATTTTTCCATTACTGGCTGCCTGACGTTTACTATGATAGGGGGATAGAAGATGAGTCACCCTGCACAAGGAGAGAGCATGGCAGTGATTGGTCTTCATCGCATATAGATACTGCACAAAGACAAATAGTTTCACTCTGGGTTACTGCCTGGATATAGAAAAAAGGACAAAGGTCATTAAGATTCAAGTAAGTGTACACATACTCTCCTGTACAAAGATGATAATTGGGTAACTTGGAGTTCCCTAATGATCTTAGGGCCCTAGCTGTATAACAGGTGAGTTTACTAGCCTCTTGTACACACAACTTGATCCATAAAGCACCCCTGTACTCCAACCTGACCACACCGCCTCAGCTGTATAATGTCCCCTGATGGCATGTTCCAGCAGCGACTCGGCATGTCTGGGCAAGTCAGTGAGGTGACGTCAGAAATAGGTATATAAGACGAGATGGACCAAGGCCTTGTTTCTAGTGCAAAACCATCTTGGATAGTACAGCTAGGCCATAGTGAGTCTGTTTTGAGCTAAAGATGAGTAGGCGCAATTGTGTTAACAAACCGGACAATTTTTGCTACATTTGTGGCAAATATACCCCGTGTGATCAACACAAGAACCTAACCAAGAGAGTGAGATTTGCTTAGAAGTATTACTTTGGATGTGAAATTGTAGATCAGGATAAAAGCTGGGCACCTCATATCTGCTGTCAGGTGTGTTACATTGGCCTAACACTGGTTGGCCTCACAATGATTGAATGGGCAAAGGAATGAAATGCCTTTTGCTGTGCCTATGGTTTGGCGTGAGCCAAAAGACCATCACTCGGACGGCTACTTCTGTATGAGTAAAATTGCTGGGTTTTCGAAGAATAACTCAAAAATCTTCTATCCTGTTAGAGAATCTGCTCTGAAGCCAGTGCCACATGATGCAGAGAATCCAGTGCCAGTCCCTCCTACATCTGTTGTTACTGACAATGACATGTCGGATGAGGAACAGGAGGTTAATGTCGATGGTAATGAACGTTATGAACCCCAATTTGAAGAGGGTAAGCCACATTTTATTAGCCAGTCAGATTTAGATGTTCTAGTAAGGGACCTGTCTTTGTCAAAAGAGAAGTCTGAACTGTTAGCCTCCAGATTAAAGGAGTGAAATTTGCTACAAAAAGGAACAACAACTTCACACTTTTTTCACACAAAGTTCGCAGGTCATTACAAGCTGGAAAATTACATTTGCTTCTGTACCAACGTGAGTGGTGTGATGATGGAGTTAGGTTGTGAATACATACCAGAGCAGTGGAGATTGTTCATAGACTTGAGCAAAGCAAGTTTGAAAGCTGTATTGCTCCATAAAGGTAACAAAAAACCTTCTGTTCCTCTTGCTCATGCCAAGGGAATGAAAGAGGCATACCAATCCATAAAGGTTATTTTGAAATTGATTACCTATTCAGAACACAAGTGCAACATTCGTGATGACCTGAAGGTGATGTCACTCCTTCTTGGCCTGCAATTGGGATTTACAAAATATATGTGCTTTCTGTGCCTGTGGAACGTGATGACAGCAATTATTACAAAGTGAAAGAATGGCCACCCAGACCTGAACAACGTGAAGCATAAATCACTCATTGATCCATAGAAAGTTTACCTTCTGCCACTTCATATTAAATTTGATTTAATGAAAAACTTTGTCGTTGCATTGGATCAAGATGGTATGGGTTTTCAGTATCTGAAGGACAAGTTTGGAAAAGTTGCTAAACTGAAAGCAGGCATTTTTGTTGGTCCCCAAATCTGCAATTTGATGCGTGATGCCACATTCAGAGACAAACTCAACCCACTTAAACTTGCTGCTTGGGATTCATTTGTGCTAGTTGCACAAAACATTCTGGGCAACCAGCGAGCTGAAAACCATGCTGAATTTGTGAACAACATGCTAACAGCATACCACTATCTTGGCTGCTGAATGTCACTTAAAATTCATTTCTTACATTTCCATCTGGACTTCTTCCCACAAAATTTGGGTGATGTGAGTGATGAAATAGGGGAGAGGTTCCACCGGGACATTTCTGGTATGGAAACAAGATATCAAGGCCGGTGCAACCTCAACATGATGGGCGACTACTGCTGGGTACTGCAATGGGAGACAGCGGAGAGCCACAAACAAAAAAGCAAGTGTATGAAACCTTTTTAAAGTGTACATGTGTGCTGTCAAGGTTTTCAGTAATGTCATGGAACTATGAGGCAAAAGTTAGTTATGTATAGAGATTACATAGTAACTGCGGAATGAGAGAATGTAGCTACTCACGTCTTTACATGTAAATAACCTAAGATCCTGGCGTCTTAGCAGAATCAGACTTTTGATTTAGATTCAGCGCACTTAATTTAGTACAGGACACATGGATTATACCAAGTAGCAGAAATATTTTTTTTCTCAACATCTCATTGACCACCAAACTGCTATAGTCTCCAGGCTGGGAATCCAACATCAGTAATCTAAGGTGTTCTTCCAACCTCAGCAACATTCAATTTGAAACTCTGCAATAATCCTTTGAAGCAGATAACTTCTGGAGCCTCTCGTTATAGAAACTGTATCTACCTAGGTGGGTGCCATTCCAGCTCACCTCTTCCCATTAAAAACTTACTTTTCATTAGCTCCCCATTTTATAGGCGTTGTGCTTATAAAATTATTTTTTCAACATCTTGCCTATCTTTTCGCAGTATACTGTTTAAGTATGGTTAACATTTCTAAATGTTTCCTATAACATAGTAAACCATAACTTTTTGAGTTCAGGCCCACTTGAATGATAATAAATACATTTTTCCCTTTTATGAACTAAAGAAAAACACCTGTTAAAATTGTTTCCTTTTTTATGCTGATGCACAGACCCCAGACACATACAAACAGTCATAAATATACAGCAGGCAGAACATGTGGTGTATTCCTGATATTTTATTTCATTTATGTAAATAATAGGTTTGTGATTAAATTGCCAAAGCGCCCTTCTGTGTATATATCCTGGCAGGCTTGTAATGTGTGCTGTCTGGTAATTGCACTTCAAGCTCACGTTGAAATAAATTATTGGTATTAAAATATTAGTCAATCCTTTCATTTTTAATGGAACCCTGTGAAAGTACTAAAAGTACTGAATGAGCACCATGTACCGCAGTTCTGTTTTATTGTCACTAAACCTCTTTGAAAAGTTTATTTCTAACATATCCTGGCAAAGTGACCAATTACAGCCAGCAGGCTCTCTTAAATTCTCTCTGATCTCCAAGTGTTTGTCACATGGCATTGTTCTGCAGCACTTCTTGTTCATTTACTTCTCACTTGCTATTGACCATGATGTGAGCTGGTTTGTATATCCAACCTAATTAAACATATATGCAGTAGAAAGTTGTACCTAGTCCTAGCATGAGCAGCAGGCTATTCTTGATTTCATAATCGAACATAGCAAACAGCAACATAATGAAAAAAATCTGGTACTGACGTTCATGAGGTTAAATAAATTAATAAGTAGCCCCCAATGTGGGGAGGGGGGCAGATTGTTACACAAAGTGCATATGATATCTTTAACAGAAGAAATACGTCAGTGGATAAAAAACAGAAATTAGTGAAATACTTTTACACAAGAATTGCACTGTAACCTGAAAAGCTTTTAAATGACATATTCTTTAGGGGAAAAAGGTGACATGTGAATATGGTTTAGATTGAAAATTTACGGAACCCATTTTTTTTTCGTTTGTTTGAAATGGAGATTGGAACCGCTCACTGGACATAATTCTTTGCATTCACTTCTATAGATGAGATTATTTTTCAGTGACTTAAAAGTTGCTTGTTCTTTAGGGATTAAACCACATTTTATCAGTCTGATTATGATTCATAAATTAGGACGTCATCAGTTTTTCGGACAAATACAATGGGAGCATGACCACTGTTTATATTCATAACTACCTAAGAGCCCATATTTACATTGAATACCATTTATATTCACCTCCCGCTCGACCCAAGTATGATTGACTTCCTTGACTGGTTGCTGTAAATCCCAATCATATCAAGTATAATATTACCTTTGATTATTTTAGGAAATCATTATAGTATGTACAAACACATTAAACACCAACCAAACCGCATAGACATAATATCTTGTATTTGTTATTTTCATTACATTTCTCTAGTCAGTGCCTTAAGTACCTCCAATTTGGGTGAAAAAATGTTATATTGTCCCTTGAAACAGTGTTATGTTAACCCATGAAAGACAAAATATTCTTTACTTAAAGTCTTTCTCCCATAGGTGGGATACTAATGCTCCCCTTAGTTTTTTTGCCTGGGAGCAGCATAAGCTATATATACACTAGATCAGTGTTTCTCAAACTTTTTAGCATAGGGGAACCCTTAAAATAACCTTTAGGTCATCAGTTAACCCATGCTATAATTAATATATTCACAATGTTAGTGTTGTGGTCAGAATTGAATGCCTCCAAAATTTCTGGCCAGTGGGAGAATGTCACCCTTACAGATAGCCAAAAAGAATATTGAGGGTCAATTAAATTGACCTGAAAGGCACAATTTGCTCATTGCTCAGGGAACGCCTAGCAACCTCTGTGGGAACCCTGGTTGAGAACTAAGATTTTTCCAGCAAAAATTGTTTACTTTAGGCAGCAATTATCTAGCTTGTGTGCATAGCTTTAAGGACTCACTTACAAAGCAGTGAATTTGACATTCAGCAACATTCTCTGATGGAGAAAATGTACTGCCTTTATAAACCCATGGACCTGGAAGATTCTCCACCATAGAATTATCATTATTATTATTATTAAACAGGATTTATTTAAACAGGAGGCAAAGTCTTCTACTGGGTTCACCTGAGTGTGAGTTTTTTATTGACTTTTATGTTGTAGGCACTCCTCAAATCCATTTCTGCTGCACTGCAAAAATGTGCCCAATTTTTGCAATCATTTTTACTAATCGCAAAAATACAATTTGTGGGGAAAACAATGTTGCAAAAATCACCTAAATATGAGTATCCTGTACATTGGTATTTACTTTAAACTTTATGAAATAAAATTTCGAATAAGAAGTTCATAGGGACCAAAAGTTCTTCTTTAAAAACAAATATGTCGCAAAATAACAGCATATATAAATCAGTACAGAGTAAAATAGATAAGTAAAAGCAATAGGTCTAGAGTTGCAACTCTGTTTAACTCTAATTCTGGTTTTATCTACAAGTAGATGACCACCACATGTCTAAATGTGGATGAATGGGGGAAGTGATGACCAAACACTATGCATACTAAAATGTAATACATACTGATAACATTAAAAAGTAATATAATGTTGTTTCCCATATTTATTACCTAATTAGAAAATATTAAAGTAGAAAGATTTGATTTATAACTTAGATTATTTTAATCTTTTGCACAGCCTCATGTTTCCTAGACTGACCTGTAGAGATAAAATTTAAAGTTCCATATGAAAAGTTTCAGCAGGCTCATGTGTCTTTCCAGACCCGAACAAATAAAATCATATAGACTGATCACTTGAGTCCCTCATTTATACAAAATCCCTATAGAAATAATATCCAATATTATTAGTAAAACTAATACAATTCTAGCTCATGCTCAGATATAACATCATTTAACATAAAATTACATTTAATTTAATAGTGTATTTTCTAATAACGTTGCAATATCAAAAGCAATATTAGGCAAATCTATGCTATAATGAGAAGCCACATGAAATTGAATGCTAATTTATTCTATGTCTGACACACCTCTGTAAAAGAGTACAGTAAAAAGCTGATCATTAGGAAAGCTGAATTTTCCTTTCCAAGAAGGACCCACTCCTAACACTGCATGTAATGATATCTATCTCATCATACAGATAATTAGAAAAGAATCTGACAGAGGTTGGAGCAATAAACAGCAGTCCTCCTTGAGGAAATTAGCCGCTCTCACAATGATCTTGACTGATTATGAGAGTAAACATGATGGTTCACATTGGCCATCACATTTAATAGACTATTGAAGTTTATATACAATATTTACTTATTTGACTTCAGCCATCCAATCATGTGCAAGACAAAAGTTTATTTTTCTAGATTTCCTTACATGTGACTAAGTATTCTTTGCGAATTTTAAGTAAGAAATTTAGGCGAAATTAGGAAATAAATCACATTGCTAAGTAGACAATGCAATGCACATCTTCAATGTATGTACAGCAAGCTGCATTAACATGTTGTCATGCATGTCATGGCACATGCTGTAATATGCGATATAGGGTATAATTTTTGTTTTTTTTCTTTTGCTTTTATATTTTCATTATTCTAATTACCTACAATAGCATGTAAACAGAATGTTTCTAATTGGTAAAACTTATAAATTTATACATATTTTAGGTTATTGATCACTCTGATGTCAAAACAAAGTAAGTAACCAAAGACACAGAAAGCCTTTGATAACGACACTTCCACACACGGAGATAACAAAATGCCTTTAAATTCTACAATAAGCACTTCACAGCCACATATGTGCCTACTCCGAGCTTTGTTCAATTATTGTAAGAAGGCAACAAATTACTTTTGCTCTTCAATGAAGCAACTCGTGTTATTTTTGAAGTGCGTTTAAATCTAGAGTCAGGGAAAAGTTGACGCTTGTCTTTTGCTACACGTTCCCTAGCATGTGCAGATCTGAAATATTATTAGCTTCCTCACCTGTACTAGTAATAAAAAGAAACTGCAGAGGGCTCATTGTGAAAAGTGAAACGGGGACCTGCGGGGGAGCCATCATGGCCACATTGACCTATAATGAGGCCTTAGGTACAATGGAAAGATAGAGAGAAAACTGCTTTCCAACGTAATAATATTCACAATCATGCAAAGCAGAAACACAGACTTTTTTTTCTCCAGTTGCCTGCATTAGTAAACATCATGGTAAATGACATTCAAATGTATTTGCTTATTGACGATTGTTCCATGTTCTTTTTTTGTGAGAAAGTCAATTGAAAATGCATTTATAATCTTTTGAGTTTTCTACTGCAAAATAGTCAGTCATTTGTATGAGTAAAAAATACATCTTTATTTTAGTTTACAGCCCAGATATGAAAAAGTAAGAATCACTTGAAAGTGGCACCTAGCATCAGGAATATATTTATATTAAAGAAAGACTCAAAGTATAAAAATTCAGAGCATAGGGACATATCCTGCAGGACAGGGTGGAAGGTGGAAAAGGATTACAAAGGTATTTGTGATCCATGCATAGAAACAATCAGCTTAATAACATTCTAACAGCTACAATCCTTCCATAAACCTCAATAAACAAAAATAGGGGGGGGGGCAATATAAGATAAAAAACAAACATAATCACTTCCCGCCAGAAAGGCTTAATCACTGGACAAGACGAGGCTTGAGGCTGGGATCAACACTCTTACCATGATATACCAAACAATTAGATTCATCAAACAGTCCAATTTTTATCTAAGTCAGCAGGGCATTGCCCTACATAGTTGTTGGTTAGATTGTATAATCAGAATATAATGTGTATGTCCAACATACAAACTCCCTGCTTTTTGATGGTATTCATTAAAGGATCCTGAAATCTTCGTAAGAAAGAACAAAATTTGTCACATTACTTAGTCACATTTTGAATATTTCCGTTATAAACTAACGATGACACATCTAGATTTTTAATAACGAATTTAGTTGGGACCACAGACTTGTTGCATTTCCAATTTTGTGAATGGGTATATGCCCAACAAAAAGCTCTACACCAGGGGTGTCAAACCCAAATACACAATGGGCCAAAATTAAAACGTAGACAAAGTCGCGGACCAACCTTGAAATTTATTGAAAAAATTGAGGCGGGCTAAATCTTATGAGTGTCCCGCCGCTGGAACTCTCTCTTCATTGAAATAGCATCACTACTACATTTCCTGGCATTACTTGCGTCTATAAAACAGTCCAATGTGGGGCCACACATAGACAGAGAGTCCGCTGGTCTATAGACGTGGGTAATGCTGGGAATTATAGTAGCGGCACTATTTCAGTCCAATGCGGGGCCACACATAGGCAGAGAGTTCCCTGGTCTATAGGCGCGAGTAATGCCAGGAATTGTAGTAGCGGCACTAGTGTAGTAGTGGCAGGCCAGCTGCAGTTTATATTGAGAATTCCTTTGGGGGCCAAAAAAAAGGACGTTGAGGGCAAGATTTGGCCCTCGGGTCAGAGTTTGACACCCCCTGCTCTACACTGTACGTCCCTCGTGTATCTATTTTACTTCAACTTCTCAACATCTGGCTACATGAATTGCCTACAAAAGTAAGCAGATTCATTCCTGCTAAAGTTTCATTTTTCAATATTTGCTGGCCTCAGATCCACATACAATCCATTTCATTAAGACCAAAACAAGCAGAAAATTCTATTACACAAAACCTTTTACCATTGACAAATTGATGGCACCTTTTTTCTTACAAAAAAAGCACTGATTAGATGTAAAATATTAAATATTATTGTTGTTTACTCCTTTATCCAGCCAGATGGCTATTTAGGGCCATATTTTCCTGTAATGCCTTAGCACCTTGTAAATTATTTGCTGTTCACAGAGTTGATTTTTATACACAAAAGTGTATATAGGGCGATTATACCCAAAACTTCTTTATCTTCATGGTAGGAAAACGGTAGGGTGCAGTAAATGTATGAGGTCATCAATGCTAACCATGATGATAAGGTGACCAAGGGCTCCTTGGCCCTTGTCCAGAAACCCAATTACAGTGTAATTAAACTTTGTATATCCCATTGCTTTGTGGCTGATCCTACACACTTATAAGAACCTTAACCATATAGAAAACATTAAACCCTCCCTTGGTAGGGCTTTATTTAAAGTTTGAGGTAACTAAAAAAATAATGGGTGCCTACTGCAACAGATTTGAAAAGATTTCAAATGCTCTTTTGAAACTTATAGGTAATGTCAGATTAAAATTATGTTCAGATAAACAGTAAAGTAACTGCTTAAAATGTATACTTGATAAATGACACTATAAAATAAAGATAAAAATTCCACTGCAGTTTACTTTTCAGAGATTTACTGTACTTTTTTTTCCAACTCATATGTTTATATCGCCAGGTCTTAAATCCTTCAGGTATCAAGTTGTTATATTATATTTTAAATAACTAGTCAAAACCTGAAAAAAATTGAAAACTACATTTTAGGATGTTTTTTAATTAAAATATGTGGATAGTGGTAGAAAGGAAAGAACAGAGAAGGGTACAGGATAAGAATGGAGAAAGGAGTTGAAAAGAAAGAAAATGAGGGGACATGTGAGATGAGAAGAATGGAGGGGAAATTTATTAAGAGAATGGAATGTTTGATGAAAGCATTGGATGGGAGAGAAATGAGAGGAGAGAAGGGTTAGGAAATGGGAGGATAGGAGGGGAGGTAAGGAAGGGATGGTGAAGGGAGATTCAGATGAGAAGAAGAGGAAATAATAGAAAAAAAGGTGTGGTGAAATAAAAGAAGATTTGAGGAGGGACAGGAGAAGGAGGAAGGGAGGGACAGGAGAAGGAGGAAGGGAGGTGAAATAAAGGAGAGAATGGGAACTCAGAGGAAGGGGGAAGATGAAAAGAAAGGAGGAGAAAAAAATATTATTAAAGAGGATTTATTTATCCTATCCCTATCCTGAGGAAACAGACTATGATTCCATGAAACGCGTAGAGAATTGGAATACCTCATTTTTAGGGAAGTTCCAGAAGGAGATTTATTTTGATGTGAACAATGTTTTTATTTATTTTTGTGTTATGTATTTTATGATGTGATTTGTAAAGAAGTAAGTTTTATACTTTTAATCTTTTTTGGAGATTTAGTCACGTGGCTTATCTGGTTGTACAACCAAAAATTTACATATTATGCAGCACTGTACATTAAATAGGGATTGCAAATTACAGACAGGTACAGTCAGTGACACAGGAGGAGAGGACCCTGTCCAGAAGAGCTTACAATCTAGAAGAGTTTCCAGGCAGATGTCAAGGCAGGGGCAGACAAAGCGACAGGTTTGCAGCAGGTAAACTAAGCACTCAAATACAAAATAACTGTCAGTAAGTTAGGGCACTGGCTGTTCCAATTCAGGAAGTCAGGCACACTCCAGGTTCACTCATCTATACAATGACATGCATAAACACCAGTGCATGCTTCTAACCCAGACCATAAAGCTAAAGTAAGAGGTGTGCATGCACAATACGTAACACGCAGGCAGGATGAACACAGCCCTGGAAGTACTGTAACAAACAGGCAGTATTTATTATTATTATTATTATTAAACAGGATTTATATAGCGCCAACATATTACGCAGCGCTGTACATTAAATCAGTAGGATACCTTTTTTTAGAAACCATTAATGCCTATTGCATGTTTAGAAGTATGAAAGAGAAATGAAAGAATACGGAAGATGCATTAAAAGATCTTTCCTCTTAGCAAGTGGTCAAGTAGCAATACTGGGAAGAATGTAAATTAAATAGATCCTTTATTTCCAAGTCACGTGTGTTTGAACTTCAAGGCTCGTCAACCCCATCATAAATCTTGGCATGGAGTAAAAGATTACTGATATAATAACTGCCTGTTTCAGAATTGCTAAAAACAGGTGTATGAGGACAGACTACAAATTTTGAGGAGAGCAGCAATAAAGATTCACATCTGTGGTAGAATCAAGTAATGCCTTGATATTTTTGGCATTATCTAAGCCGACACTAACAGAATACAGGACAAGGTAATAAAAGTTGTACCAGACTGACATGAAAATTAAACCTAGAGAGAAGGATCTGAAAAAATGTAAAGGGCATAAAAGGTTGTCAGCACCATATTGCCTGCCAAAAGTTTAATGAATAAAATATGTTTAAAAACAACTCCAAAAAAAAAAAAATATATATATATTTATAAAAAACATAATTATTTTTTTAAAAACAGGCATGCACACTATCCCTGTGGCCGTGCATACATGGAAACATCCACAATCTAGTCCTTGTGAATGTTAGAGCTGAGCTGTATTTCTGGTGCTGTGGCAGTGAGAGTCTCAAATCTTTTTGATGCACCTCTTTTTCTTTCTGTCCTCCTTTATTGTCTGCCAATCATAGAACATCTTGGATTTTCTTTGAGTAACCAGTGATTGGCCAAGTAGACAAGTGGGTGTATAAATGATTGGGTGTTTCAGTAAATGAGAGCCGTAGCTCTCACTGTCACAGCACTGAAAGTACAGCTTTACAGAGTGCTTGACATCTATTTTTTGATTGACAAAAAATTGACATCTACCTATTTTGATTGACATTATGAAATTATGTAAAAAATGTGTTTTATTATTTAAATTGTTATCTCCAAAAATGTATGAATATTATAATGTGGTTGACTGCACATTGATATCATGTTGGAAATTTAGCTGTATACTTATTATTTTGATTTGTCATTTAGAATAAATGTATTTATTGTTATTCATATCTAAATCATGCACCTTATTTTACCTATTTTAAATTTGCTTATCTTTGTCTTCTGAAGATGCCTATGTGGGTGTACATCGTTAATTGAGAGGTATGTATAGGGAAGATTTGTTTTTCCTTCACCTCTGAGAATGCCTGTGTAGGTCAAGCGTGTGGAGTGACGTCAAATGCTGCAGATTTATGCAGCTTCATATTAATGCAGTATTCAGTAATAGTATCTGTTTCTTACTTTTTTTGGTAAATGATTTGTCCTATTACATTTTTATCCTTCATCTTATTTGGTGAAGCATTTCTTCAAAGTAATGTTGGTGTTCTGTACATATTGCAGATGATTGAATCCTACACACATGTTGCAGTTCATTTTGCTTGAGCTTTTTTGCTGAGTTTAGAAGAGCTGGAGCAGCTCACTGTGTTTCATAAACACGCAGAAGATCTGATGGTGGAGATGGGAACTACTTTACGATTGATCCTCAGCAAGTGTGACCACCACTAAAGTTTTGTCAGTTTGCTTGTCTGAAGTAGTGTTGGTGTTCAAATTCGGGTTGTCCTTTCCATTGGACCCAAACATGGCTGTTCGAATTTGGATAGACCTGACCTGAAAAACACAGGATTCGACGGTAAAAATTTTGGGGAAAAAAACATAAAAAATGCGTTTAAAAAAAAAATTTAAAGTAATTTATTAAATGTTTGAGTTTTTTTACTAATTTTTTTTTCTACAAGTTTCCCCACAATGACATTATGATTTTCCTGGATGTGCAGCCGTGGGAATCCTGTCATTGCGGGATCTCCAGGCACTATAGGTGATGAATGGGGACTTGCCTGCAGTTCAGTTCCAGCGTTACGTCACGTGGGAAACTGAACTGCAGACCTCTGCAGTTCTACTACAATGTCCGGGTACTCCCATTCATCACCTGTGGTGCCCTGTGGTGTTGGATAAAGTTTCTCTATCCAACAACACATAATACAGCGCTGCAACAGCAATCGCTGTTGCCGCGCTGTGATACTACTTTGTATTCTTGGATAGAGTTTCTCTATCCAAGAATACAGGGCGCTACAGGTGATGAATGGGGACAAGTCCCTATTCATCACCTGTAGTGCCCAGAGATCGTAGTTGCCCAGCGATCGCTGTTGCCCCACTGTGCTACTACTATGTATTTTTGAAGAGAGTTTCTCTGAATGAAGTCCCCATTCATCACCTATAGTGCCCAGAGATTGTTGTGGAACTGCAGAGGTAATCTGCAGTTCAGTTCCATTGTGACATCATGCGGAGAACTGAACTGCAGACCTCCATTCATCACCTGTAGTGCCCCGAAATCGTAGTGGAACTGCAGAGGTAATCTGCAGTTCAGTTCCATTGTGACGTTACGTGGGAAACTGAACTGCAGATTACCTCTGCAGTTCCACTACGATCTCTGGGCACTATAGGTGATGAATGGGCCCTTGTAGTGGAACTGCAGAGGCACCTGTAGTGCCCTGTGTTCTTGGATAGAGAAACTCCATCCAAGAATACATAGTAGTAGCACAGCGTGGCAACAGCGATCACTGCTGCAGCGCTGTACTATACCGTGTACTTGGATAGAGAAACTCTATCCAAGATCACATACAACTAGTAAGGGGCTACAAGAGCAATCTGATTGCTCTTGCAGCCCTTAAAAGACCCTAAAAAAAACCTGAATTCTCACACCATTGACTCAATGGTGTTCGAATTCGGCATTTGATCAACCGGAGAATTTCTCACTATTCGATCGAATAGCTGTTGAATCAAATAGTGAGATATTCGACCAACACTAATTCAGAAATGACATCAGCAATGATCTTACAGAAGTAATTGTTGCTTATCAATCTGGGAAGGCCATTTCCAAAGAATTTAAAGTACAACAGTCTACACGGAGAAACATTAATCACAAGTGAAAACATTCAAGACAGTTGTCAGTCTTCTCAGGAAAGGATGTCCCAACAAAGTAACTGCAAGGTCAGATTCTTCTGCTACTTCTTAAACTCTAAAGCCTCAGAATCACTGAAAACACAGCATTTTTTTGCATTAATACACCCAAGGCTTAAACGTCATCTGTCACAGTAATGTGTAGAAGTGTAAATGTTCTTAAGTGATGTCCCATAATTGCTAATTACAAAATATCTTTTGCTTTTGCTGTGGATAATCAGAAATCTGTCAAGACACTTTTTTTTTTTTTTTTTTTAATTTAAATATGTGCAGTAATAAAAGATGTAATTATCTATAACTGTGTATCAAAAGATTCCTAATGAATGTGATACCACTGAGACAAAATACATCTCATTAGTGATAATGTCTCTAAACTGTCATGTGTTTTTATTTATTTGTACTACACAACAAATACTGCACTGGTACACTTGAAATAGTCCAACCTAAAAAAAAAAATAATAAACATTTATCAAAGTACAAAACTTTTTGTTACTTTAAAATATTTAAATCCCTAACCCAATATTAACTACAAAAGCATGTAAATTATGCATTAACCAAAACAATATGCAATATATATGCAATACTTAAAAACAACATATACTTTATGCTAGACATGGATATCCCGGGGTGTAATATCGCAAGCACCAACCCTAAATAATGTTAATTTAGTTTCACCCAGCATTGTAAAATATAATACTGCATAAGTTTAGATTACCTAGCAAGAATTATAACTTACAACATTAAATACCATAGTATATTTTATAATTTTGTAAAGATTGTGCACAATCATATCTATCTATCTATCTATCTATCTATCTATCTATCTATCTATCTATCTATCTATCTATCTATCTATCTGTTATTTTTTATATTGTATAGTTTGTTTTCAATATTTTTTGATCAGTGTTTTCATTATGGTTCAAAGTATCCAGAATCAGAGCCCAAAAATCAATTTATCAACCAAATCCAAGGCGCTGGCGTACTCGCATGGAATTCATCAACTGAAGCAATCTCTCATATGGATATGCGCAGCCCCGGCAGTTTCACACTGGCGAGCTTGCATTAAACTCACTGTTCCCCTAAAAAAGCATTCTTTCTAATGGCACACATATTACCCCTAGCCTTAAAAAAAATGTTTATGCTGTTCAAATGTTTAAAACATCTATATGCACTAAGAAATAAGCATATTTTTTTTAAATGACTTATTTCTTTCCTGTTAGGCAAAAGTTCAGCTCCTCTACATAGGTACCTGTCTAAATGCTTATGATGCCTGATCGAAGGAGCCGCCTGGGGGTAAATATTGCCACTTTCCGCAGGCTAGGCCTCAGAAGCACATAGACGTTCTTGTTTGCTTCTTTAGATATATGTATATATATATATGTATATGTGTGTGTATATATTTATATATAATTGAAATTACTATAGGTATTATAATAAAAAATATAAATAAATAAATATTTATATATAAAATTATTGTAATATATAATTATATATGTATCTAAATAAATATATATATATATATATAGAAAATACTTTTAACATTAAATCCTCCTCAACTTTATTTTATTTTTTTATTTAATTGAATATCTGTT
This sequence comes from Pyxicephalus adspersus, assembly GCF_032062135.1. Taxonomy (NCBI): domain Eukaryota; kingdom Metazoa; phylum Chordata; class Amphibia; order Anura; family Pyxicephalidae; genus Pyxicephalus; species Pyxicephalus adspersus. The sequence continues at coordinate 37,708,728 of NC_092859.1, forward strand.
TACTGGTGTACAAATCTAAAGGATCGTATCAATAAATGATTATGGAATGTCCAATTGCAAAAAAAAAACAGAAACAAACAGCCAGTTTTGACAGACTGTGCAAGTGCTAATTGCAAGTAAATTTCTTAGTACAATAGCTGCTTTTTTTTTTAACTTTGAATGTTTCAATGTCCATTTTGCAATTTTGAAGTCAATGTTAATGCTATGTTATTGTGTTTGTGGCCATATTGTTTGATTGCAATATTCTGCCTTTATTACCACTTTAAAATGTTTGTCCTGCATAAACATTTTCTAGTCCAGTTTTCTACCCTTGATAGGTCAAAATTGCATATTGGTTTTGTAAGTATTTTTTGAATGCAATATTTGTTGGGCCATTTTTGAACTATTTTGGCTTTACATGGAACTGTGGGTTTACATGTGTTTTGTTTGTTCTTTTCAATTTTTTTGTCATTTAGTGTAAATTTGGTGATGTGATGTGTGTTTTTTTGTTTATGTTTTTTTTTTATATTTTAATGTGACCTTTTAGCAAATGTTTCTTTCGAATAAAGTTGTTTGTAAAATGTTGTTGTTTGTTTTTTGGGGGTTTTTTGTTATGTGATCTCCTTTCCAATTTCCCAGGACATACAGTTTAAAAAGTCAATTGTTGTGTCGATTATTTTTAAGCTGTTCCTTTCTCTGAATTGTTTGAAAGGCTAAAAACAGCTCATGTGTACTGTTAAAACTCAGTCGTTTGATGCGCATAGCTGTGTGCCAAACTTCAGGAGGGTGTAGCTCATAGTTGTGCGCCAAGGCGGACCCACTATGTGCGCGTGAACTGTGTTTTATCAGTTGAAAAATGCACTGCACTTTTGCACAGTCCTCATTAAGGTAACTTTGTATTTTTTTGTGTATATTGCATGTTTTGCTTCATATGCACTCATGTATGTATAGACATGAGTGCACATAAAGCCAAACCTGTATGCCAAATCTGACCGGCGCGTACGCGCATTCCATTGATAAATCAGGGCCAAAGTGGCAGTGTGGCTGGTGAATGGCATTCCTATTCTTTTTTTTTTTCTTTTCATTTGAGTGCATGGTATTCCAACTGTATCTCTCTGATGCTAAAGGGTTTGAAATACAATATTAAAATCTACAAATAAATATCTAGTGTAGCCCGCTGCATGTATTAAAAAGCAACCAATTAAAGCATAGTACTTCAAATAAAAGTTTACTTAAATACACAGTGTTCAAGTTACAGGCAAGTCTCTCTGAAAATAAGATAGGCTGTGGTTTACCTCTGGATATCTATAGGAGGATATATCCCCACACAAAAGGATTGCCACATTATTAACCAACATGGTAAATGTAGTCATATAATATTACTGCTGTATATGCTAACAAAATAGGTATGTCAAGCCAACTGTTATCATGTACATTGGTCAGAATCCACTGAAAGAAGGCTTATCTAGGCTGCAGGTATGTTTAATTGTAACTTTAGGAAGGTGCAGCCAAGACACAGAATCTAAAAAGCAGCCAGGGTCCTCAAGGGCACCTCCCTAGGAGTGATACAATTCGCTGCTAACAACTCCCAAGTTGCAGCCTTTAGACACACCAGAGCAGGCAGATATCAAGTGAGGTAGCGGAACAACAAACAATATCAGACTTTAATATTTTCCTGTGAGGCTCCTCCGTCTGCTTCAACACAGATCTCCCTGATTTGTTAATAACGAGTAACAAAACATCATGGTATCATGTTACCTATTCCTCTGAATTAAGTGTTATTGTATCCAACACAAATACATTAAGGCCGCATAAACACGTGAAATTCTAGTCGTTGGAAATGATATTTCACAATCCTTTCCAACGACTAAGGACTGCACGGTGCATGAACGAGTGCTGTACATACAGAACCATTCTGCTTCATAGAGAGGGGAGGGGGAGAGTGACCGAGCGGCACCCGGCTGTGCACTCTCTCCCTTCCCTTGCATTGGGATCGTTAGTCGTCCATCGTCTGTGGATCCGCCAGGGCGGTTGTTCGGACGATGGACGACTGGTGCTGTACACACACCAGACTCTCGTCCGTCGTCTCAGCCCTGGGTTACTGAACACTTATGAGACAGACATGCCTAAGTATAAGAAAATAGGATATAGCCCAGATACTAACAGGGCACAAGTAAATGCAACCTACAGAGCCAAAGATAAGGGATATGGGATGGAAAACCCATCATGTTTCTCAAGATCTTCAAGACCCCATTCCTATTGATCCTCTGGGACCTGGTGAAATACTTGATCACTCTTGGCACTGCAGGGATTAGACACATAAGGGTTCCTTTAGTCTCCTTTACCCCGTATATCAAATAAAATCTTTGACAACTGCATTGGGTTTTGGCATAGCTCCCCTTCCACTTCCTCCCATTGCTCTAGCATTCTTTTATTCTGCTTTCTTTGACCTACTACCCATCTCATATCCTCCATCCACAACCCTACCCAACTCCTCCTACACAAAATTTCCCTTGCTCTTCTTACTATTTACCCTTTACTCAGTTTGTTCTACTTTTATTAGGGTTAATACCAAAATATTCCTACTGAAACGTAAACACACTTATTGAACAATGAATTTACTGTTTATGTGTGCCCACTTATTATGTGTATACTTTTGTGTTTCCTTTTGGTTAAATGCCATTCTGTAAGACAAATGGCCCATTATGCTGTAATGATATTTATATATTGATGGAAATGTTCAATAAAAATTGATTTACAAAAGTTTTGTGCTTTTGGAATAAATGATTTTTGTTTTACCTTACCTTTTTACTTCCTTTTTATTATATTTTGTGTAATTATTTATTAACTATCAACTGTCAAGTCAAATAACTGAAAAGTTTGACCTTTCCATTTCACCGCATGTTTGACTAGACACAGCTACAAATGTACATCTAGAATAAAAGTTCTCTGAAAAAAACCTTTCTGAGATACAAAATAAGGTTTTGAAGGAGAAATGACTCTCTACCCTACTATGTTCTGTTTTATTCTTTTAACCCAATATGTCCCTGCTGAGTCCTATTGCAAAGTAGGAGTTGGAGAAAGAACTACTACAGCAGGGCACATGGGTATTTAACACTCCCAGAAGTGTTGTATGTTGAAGAGATTTTTCATGTCTACACCAGTGGAATGAAAAAGAGGTGGAAAGATGAGCCAACAAGTGGTGAGCATATGCTGATTCTGCTGCAGGGTATTAATGAATTTAACCATTTAGAGACCTTACAGAATCTCTTTAATTAAGTTGACAAAGATTGCCCTTACCCATGGTATATACTAAGCATATTGGCTGCTGTGGTATGGTTTACCTCCAGCCTTTATTTATTTTACTATCTTTCTCCCACACCTGTTTGGGATCCTTTTAAGCCATTCCCCTATTGCCTTTCCTTGATTAACAGAACTAAATGGCTTTTTGCTTCCCTTTTATATTTCTCTTCCTTTTATGTGTTCAAGCAGTTAATGTTCCTTGGCGCTAATTAGATCCTTTTTTTGTGTGTGTATTTTTTCCCCTTTGTGACGTCCGTACTGGGAGCGCACTTTGTCAGAAAACCTGTGTGATGTACACTTTCAACTCCATTTCTGCTTTTGAGAGAAGGGCTCCTGTAATTATAGCTGGATTTGTTTAAATAACAAGGGGAAAGAAACAGAGAATGTTTTTAAAATAGAGAGTGTCCATTTGAGAATGCAGTCAGGGACTGGTATTTGACTTTGCTTCAATGCAGATATGTTGCATTATAATGGGTATTCTTTCAATGGAAATGTCCTTGGTGACATTCCTTGCTAGGCAATACTCATTAAGGATAGGTATATTGATTTTAATGCACTTGCTAGAAAAACATTAGCGAAGTGGGGGATGAATAGGAAATAATGGAAAAAAAAGAAAAAGACTTGCAGGTGGTTTATTAGACTCAATGCAGAGCTGAACACCATAGTTTGGTCCCTTTATATCACTGATCCTTTCGTGGTCCCTTTATATAGTTATGTATGTTGGTGCTTACCTGCATTATGTTATTGCATTTCTATCAACAACATTGGCCTAATTTATTAAACTGGAGAGTGTATCCTCTGCACAGTGATAATATATATATTTTAACAATTTATTTACAATAATGTATACTGTGCTTTCTTCACAACCTCTTATTAATGGTCGGTAAGGGCTCATTGAAAGACAGGTATGTAAGGTAAATGACACACAGGTTGTATGTTTTTATTTTTAATTGATTTTTGATCTGATAATTGGATCAAAGTGAATGTGAAGTGATTTGTTTTTGGTCCTTTAAAACATTAACTAACACTGATCAAATTCAGTCAAGGTTCTGATGAATTGCTAACCCAGAAAAAGAATTGGCAAGATATAATGTATATGCATATCATGTTTTGGGAATTTTGTCCATTTGACTACTGAACATAAAAATCAATCAGATCAGTGGTAAAACCAAAGATTTGGCTGATAATCTGCTTGTGCATACTTAGATATAGGTCTCATATTGACATGTTGAAGGAATATGTGTTGGAGTGAATTTGTAGGGGAGCTGGTTAAGAATATAGTTAAGGATAAAAACCTTTTAACGAGTAGGGATGAGAAAAGTGATTTTGCTTTATATTGAGTTAGTTGCTGAACTACATTTATTGAAATTTCATCAAAAATAGTGTCAACATTTCATCATGCGGAATGATTGTGCAATGTTAGCTTGGAAAAATAGTCAATAATAGTCAAATAGTATAGACATGAAAAATAGTCAATAATAGTCAAAGGTATAGACATGAAATACTGCAAATACTATTTTATGTTTGCTTTTTTTAGTTAATAAGTGGGACTCTAGGCTTTAGTTCACATTTAAATTATATATATGATATATATATATAATAAACAGTTCTGCTGAACATGACCTGAGAATCAGAGCTCAATAGTTGATGTTAGCAGTGCACACATACAAACATGCTTGGTCTCCTTCACTGTCTGCTTCGTTTGAAGTAGGCCATATGAAACTTTAGTTAGAGGAAAACAATTTAATCACATACTGTATAGCATCATCTGTGCTTTCCTTTTAAAACACAATGTATAGTGACACAGGTAACATAGATAATCAGATAAAAGAGGGAACATCAGAAAACTGCAACAGGTGCCACTTTCAGACAAAAACTGAAGACAAGTGAAGCTTTACAAATTAGCCAAAAGCTTTAGAGAACTATATAATTTAGGTGAGATCTACAGTACAGCCTTACACATAAAAGAAATTTTGGCCTTTTTTATGCCTGTGTCACTTTTATAAATCAGTAAAAGAACAGGGTTTTCAAGCTGGGACACAACCACCATTCAGCAGCAGTGGAGAGGACTATGAATTGGTTTTCCATTTTCTACTTGCATCTATAATTTAGGTAAAGGACTGTAAATCAAATATTACATAAATATATTAAGGTTACATGGGGAAAGCTGAGAAGTCGTTAGAGGTGGATTGTGGCTAACAAAACTGATTTGTTAAAGCAGAATCAAAGTTCCACTTTGAAAAATTTGGGATCAGACAGGGCTTTATTGCAGAAAGAGACAAGCATTCTTACCTGCCAGACTGTTATTACTTCTGACAAAAGTTGCATTACTTGACGGGATATCAGAGCTGGTGAGACTGAATGAATGTCATCCTGGCCTGGGCAATCAAGATATGTAAAGATAGAATCAAAGCCGAGAAAAAGGAAGAAGGTGGCGGTGTCCAAGATGAAATGGGGACAGGTGTGTATAAAAAGGGTTTAGTTCAGCATTAACATGCATCTGTTTGTCGTCTTTCAAATATGGTCTTGTAAAGCCCTGGTCCAGCAACAGTTCTCACCAGATGCCAATCCCCCAATTTTATGCCACACTCTTCACCTATAGCAAGCCCCCCCTCCGCCTGGGGAGACTGCTGGTTTTCCCAGCACGTTATTGCCCCCAGGACTTAAGGGATGGTGTCTGGGTAAGGGCTGGCTGAGGACCAGGAGCCCACAGATAAAGAGAGACAGAAACAGAGACAAGCCCAGAATACAAAGCAAGAGATCATGCACAGGTCTGCCTCTGACATCTGCCTCTAAAATCCCCTTCAGCTGTGCACAGCCTTACAGGGTGTGCTGGGGATACCGATAAAATACATCAGACTGCACAGCTAATAGAAAGAAGGGGCTGCTGCTGTTTCTTAGTTGTCCTTACTGTTGCAAATCACATCGCTGGTCAGGATTAACTGCATTTGATACTGCAATGGCACACAGCAAGAAATCACTGGACAGGGAAGCATCTTCTAATAATACCCCCTCCTGAGGAGTGGCCTCTGTACCTTCCACCCACACTTTTACATTATTATCAGTTTGAACCCTTGTCTGATGCCCAGAAACTTCCTTTAAATTTTGTGAAACTTAAAACCAGGGTTTGTCAGTAGAAGACAGTCGCTGTAGCTTTTAGCTGGTGTTTTAGTTTTACTAGAGTGGATAGACTGTGGAATAGAAGCTGAAAAAGATCTTGCTTCAGGAAAGCTAAGAGGTGGGGCATCTGCTTTAACATCCTCATTTAATCTGCCAACACAGAGAGGCAATGAGTTTGCCAAGCACTTCTTAACACATGCATTCCCCCATCTGACAATCTGCCCAGATTCACAGTCAATTACTGGATTATGCTTACACAGCCATTGCAGTCCTAAAATTACCGGGGTTGAAAGAATGTTTAGCAAAAAAATGTTAACATTTCTAAGTGGGTAGCACCCACCTTAACCAAAACCTCAAGAAATCTAGATGTTGGTTTTCCCCGCTCTAAAGGAAAGTCATCTATTGCCAATACACATAATTGCTCAAGTAAGTGGACAACTGGAATTCCATGAAAGTGGGTCAAAGATATATTCATAACATTTCTAGCAGTCTCCCTATCCAGGACTGCCTGGCAATGCTTAATAGAAGAATTCCGGGCAATCTAAACAGGTAATAGGATATGATGGAGATCAATGGAGATACCTGCCTAGATGGGTGTCCAGGGGCCAACCTAGGTACTAATGTTTCCCCGGCTTCTTCTGCGGACATGATAGCACAAGCAGAGCCCTTTGGACCTTCTCCTCAACCTCCCTGTGGCTGACAGCCTGCAGCAGCCCAAGAGCACAGGATTGCCGGACAAATAGGCATCTCCAACAGGCCTTTTATTCAGTTATATATTTGCAGTGTAGTCTTTTTTCTTAAAATGCCCAACCTTTTCTCCTATTCATTGTTAATGGCACTTTAAATACACCTTACGATTGCATTGCTGCAATGAGTGGCAAAGTGCAGTCATGTACTGATATTTTATTTGCTTTCAAAATGAACTATGTACATTTGTATGTGATATGTTGCGTTTGGCAGAACTTTTTAAATAAATAGATTGCCGTATGCAGTGTATTGCAAGATCAACGCCAATTCATGTGTGTTTAGTAAAATATAAATGAGACCTAACTGTTTTTTTCACTTTTGGAAGTGGTGATAAGGAAAAGATCAGTTTGTCTAGCAGATTGGGTACCCTTGGATCCACAAATGTGAGCTTGGATTAGATGGAAAAATAAACTAATTTCTAACTTAGATACACAATTTGCTTAGTGACTTACAAAAGCAGAACAAACAGACGAACTAACCAAACTCAATACTAACAAGTAACCTGTGACTACTCAAATCATAGTCTGACATTTGTACTTGGGCTGTGGGATTGTTTGTGTCTGGACATGTCTTTTACCTGTCAATGATACCTGTGTTTCACCCAAAGAAGAAATAGAGTTGTTTTTTAATTAGCCTAGGTACAATTGATTTCTTGATGTAAAACAGGCATTTATATCTCTCTGATTTTAATTGAAGTGCTGCATTTTAACTCTGCTGACTCGTGCTTGAGAGTGTTACTAAGGGGAGCTGTACAAATGAATGACAACCTAATTTATTAACCTAAAACTCAAACAACACTCTCTGAGGGCTTTCATAATGGCCTACAGCAATTGTATTTCAAAACAAGAGTTAGTGTTGGGGTTTGGTGGCTCATTAACTTATAGTATTAAGAAGAAAGGACTTTAAAAGGTTGGCAGCCTGCTGAACCATTAATATTCCCCTACTGCCTCTTTTACACACTGACAAGCCTAATGTGTATACAGGGACCCTGCTTCAAGCTAGGGTGTCCCTATTAAATTTTGTGTTTGCTGTGCAGTTAGGCTGTAGTCAGCCAGTGGTGTACGCTAAAAATGATTAATGTTTGGAGCAACTTTACAGAGTGATCTTTTTCTGTAATGAGGCACCTATATTATTGGTCTGTTGGATTTAAATTGTGTTCCTGAAGGCTCTGTCCAGGAGGAACTCACAAGGAGGATGTCTGCCTGACGGTAGTGTCCACAGGAAGCTGTAGAGAAGCTGCTGTTGCAAATTGGAAGAAAGATTTACTGCTGGAATAGATGGTATGTATGGCTGCTATGAAAGGATCAAGGGGCCAATTGTTGTGTAGATAAATAATATTTATTTTCAGTTTGGACCTGAAATCTGGATCACTTTTTTAATAAAAGGTTTACCTAGATTATCCTCTGAAGCCTGATTATGTACATAAATGGATGACATTTCTTGTGATGCCCTATTCCTAAGAAATATACCTTCCTGATTTGTTGATTCAGTTTCTACATGGCAGCATTACTGAGCTCCCCTCACTCCTATGTAATTACATCAATCGCTACCCGACATAAAGCAAAATGTAAACTAAACCAAAAAAATACCCACTATACTGCCTTTATGTTACGTTAACATCTAGGTTCCCAAATCCATAGTGTGTCATGCCTCGCCACTGCCCACGGCTACCAATCGCCCTGTAATTTAGGGATGTGATGTGAAGCAGCATCCTGGAGAGAATAAATATCCTTTACAAATTCTTGTGTTAGCTTGTGTTAGCTATCAGGTTTCCTCAGCTAAGCTACTGCCTGTCTACATTGTCCTTTTTCGTCTCCCCAAGGTTGCTTTCATATGGATTATTCTGGATCTTCTCCTCCATAGCCCTTATTCAGACTGGGACATCACAATTATACTGAATGAGAGCTACAGGGAGTGGGGCATACAATTAGGCTAAATTGCAGCAACAGCAGGACATTGGATGTAGACAGGACCTGAGGAGGCTCATTTGCTGGAATTAAGACTAGTAAACTTCATCATTATCCCCCTCCAGGCTCCCCCAGTGTGACTTTCAAGTTTAGGTTTGGGAAGGGGGAACAGGTTAACTATGAATTTCCCATAGAGCCACCTAGGCCATGGCCTACAGCGGAATTACCACTAGGGGGTGGCACTAAAACATCTTTATGTGGAACTGGAACCTCCTGCTGCTGGCGGACAAGCTCTACAGTAAGAGAATACATAAAATGAAAGTGATTATATCAATGTAACACATTTGTACTCACATCTGTGCAAGGTTACATTTGTATTCACATTTGTATTCCCTCTTCTCTCTTCATTCCATTCTCCCTCTTAATACCCCCCTCTCTCTCTCTTGCCATGTTTCCCTCTCTTCCCTCTCTGCTCTGTCCTCTCTTTCCCCTAGCTCTCTGCCTTCTCCCTCTTTCACTCTATCACCCACTCTTTCCCCTCTTCCTCCCTCTCTTTCTTTATTTTCCCCTATCTCTTTATCCCTCTTTCTCCCTTTATCCTCTGTACTTTAAACTCTCTCCCTACCTCCCCCTTTGTATGTCTCTTTCTTTCCCAACTCTCTCTCCCCACTCCCTCTTTCTTTCTCTCCTTTTTCCCCTCTCCCCTTTTTCTCACTATGTCTCCGCCCCCCTACTTACCTCTATCTCTCCCTCCTCTCTCCCCTGCTCTCTCTGCCCTTGCCCTCTCTTCCCTGCCCCACCCTCTTTTATTCTATCCCTCTACTCTTTATCTTTCCTCCCTCTTTTTTGCTCTCTCTTCTCTCACCCCTTCTCTCTTCATTTTTCATCTCTCTTCCCCCTCCCACCAGTGTCAGTGTCAAAGGCTGTTATGGGGGGATGGGGGGGGGGGCACAAGCTTGCTAGCCTAGGGGAGCAAAAAACACAAACACATCCATGATAACTTTACTTTTTTTAAAAGTACACTCATCATTTAAAAGTGACCTGGAGGCAGGTGTCTAAGACAAATGAAAGCAATCATTAAAATATCATGAAATGCATTCTTTAAATGTTAGTACCTATAGGTAACCAGGAAAAGCAGGGTTGAAGTTGAAAGATATACCATGTGTTTGGATGAAGCATACAAATTTGAAGTGAAACCAACAAAGATAGATCATATCATCACTGTACTGCATCTTATTTCAGTCTCCCAAGACAATCTGGGTTTAGAAGAAGTAGGTTGACTGCTGCCATCATACTGAGGACATCCAGAAGCAGATAAACATACTGTGGGGAAGTCTCTGGATTTGGGGTGAATATTGCAACAAAACTGATTTTTAGAGTATAGATTATTCTTTTTTTTTCTTGTGGAATTTTTCTTTAGGAAAACCTGTCCTTGCAGATACAGTATATAAAAACTATCATCACTGTCCTTCTTCAGAAAATCCTGTTTTGCCTGGCAGTACCTGGTTTCAGTATGTTAAGTCACAGAGAGCAGCGGTTAGAATAAAGTTCAGAATGACGGATCTGCATACTAGTCATAGCATACACAATTAGTAGCATACACAAGTAGTCCAGATAGGCAAATAGGAAGTACTGAAGAAACTCACCACCACTAGTGGGTTTTCAATACCAGAGATCAACAAAGGAAGCCTCTTTATTTCCTCAGCATAATTTATCTCTAACACAGAAAGCCATTCCTACTATAAATAATGTTAGCAAGACGTAATCACAGCAGTGAATTCATTACAACATTGAACAACTGTATCTTTGTATTATTTTTGGCTGAATGCACCAGCACAGATTTAGCTCATGTAATATTCTCTGAGGGCTTTCAGTTTTTTCCCTAATATTAACAGATGCTCTCCATTAGCAGAAATATTTCATGTAGAGGGTGTTAATTATAGTCTCATTTGCCTAATGGAATCAAGTTGAGGACGGGCACAGCTGGGTGGCATCAATAAGAATGTGAGACAGCCCTGCCTTCCTTCCATTGATAAAAGCTATTTTACCTTGCTCTGTGGTTAAGCAAATGGTCCAATTGAATAAAAGCCCATAGATATATTAACATTAATGGTAAAGATACCACACCCCTAGTTACACTTGTATATAAATTACTTATTGTTATTATTATTATGTGAAAATGGGACTTCCAAAGCCATCAATTACACCATCATTATGTTTTTTTTTTTTAATAAAATACAGAAATAAAAATATGTGACAACCATTTAATTTTGCCTTTAATTAGGATGCCAGGGTATATACCATGTTTTATATGTTCCTTAAAAATATGTTTTACTATAAAAATAATAACAATTTGTTCTGAAAAAATCCTGACATTTGTTTCAAGTCTCAAAACCATTTTACAGAATCCTGTGTTTTTTAAGGAAAAAATAGGACTAAAAAGAGGTTGCAATTTTGTTTAAAAGTTGTTTGCAGGACCTGGCAGAGCTCTCCTCTAGATGAGATTGCTTGGCTGGAGGAAGTGTGTGAAGAGCTCTGTTTTACATTTTTCAAATGCTAAAATAATCCCCTGAAGAAGCAACTATCTGTGAAACGCTTCAGGACTAACACATTTGTGGAATTAATCTATGCTTTCTGACATATATTTATGTGATCATAAACAAATAATATTGTTATTATAATCAACTATAGCCCTCTTGCTCATCTTTGGTTAAGGAAAAATGTTTTTATGACATTTTGATTTTTTTAGACACTGCATTCTGTATTCTGCTGAAAAAAAAATCGGTGATGTATCACCCTTACTGAAACAATATAATAACAAAATATTTAGACAATAAAAGTCACCTAGGTGCTGAAATAAGTGTCAATTTCAAGGAGGCTCATCTGTTCTGATCTGACGGTTTGCAGGAAGATCATAGATTCATTGCATATGGAAAGTTTTGGTAGCATCTGCAGATTAGGCATAGGGTGGTCTTTAAAATTTGATAAGAAATAGGACAGTACCAGCATCCTACCTCAAAAGGATACCAAGTAAGGATGAGTTGCATTCCTCTATGCATTTCCCTATCACTGTTGTTGATATTAAATAAATATGTACCCAACATCAGCTTATACTTTTTAACTTTGTATTTGTAGGGGATGCACCATGATTAGGAAATGTCAGGCATGTCTATACTTGCAGTCTGTGAAGCTCTATACCTGCTTGGTTGTGCTAAAACTGACTAAGTAGCCAAAACCACCCAATCATCACAACACCAAGCTCTACTGCCCCTACCTTTCGTTCTTCTAATTGTTCAACATATCCTATTTTTTTTTTATAAATAATATTATTATATTATATATTATTTTAATATTATTAGCACAAATTAGTTGTGGCATCAATGTACATAATTAAGTAATAGCAATCTTCTTTTAAAATTTTAGGAACTATATTACTATATTATAAAACGAAAACAGTTTGCTAATACAACTCATGAATAGTTGCTCCAGCCTCGTAGGCAGTCTCAAACCCTAAAATAGCTTTACCTCTCTAAAGTTTGATGGATAAGCCACATATGTTCTGTCCTTCACTTGCTCAGTCCCGTACATGAATATGACATCATATAAAATTGGACTTTTAAACTATTTAACAGTGACAAAACAAGCTCCCTATGCACAACTGTATGAATTGTCCTACTGCAAATATGAGAACTCACAATTTGCATTGTTTTTTGGGGGATTAGAATAGTGACAGAAACTTCTTCTTATTGCACATCACCCACAAAAAACATGTACAACAGTAAAAACTTTATTTCTAATAAAACTACAATATGCAAAGCCTAATGTTAATTTTGAGGGGAAGAAGAGGTCAGAAATTCCATTTTATAACACACCACCCAAATAAAATATACTGTGTACAACTGTACAAACTTTCTTACTACAAAATAGCTAATGAAAAATGCACTTACATTTATTTAGGTTCTAAAGAGTGATAAAAATATATTCCTAAAGTAGTAGAATAACTATTCACATTTAAGACTGTATGAGCTGTAAAATTTCAAAAAGGGTCAGACTATGTTGCAATAGTCACACAGCTGTGATCTTGATAGTGTGACAAATAAAAGGGCCTGTCTGGAGAAGATACACTTTCATCAGTAAAGCTGGGTGATCCAGCAAACCTGGAATGTTTTTCTTAAAAGTCATTTAATATTTGCTAGTCAATGTTTTCAACCCTGGACCAGATCCATTTCAGGATTGCTGGAACACCCAACTTCACTGATGAAAGTCTATCTTCTCCAGTCTTTGAGATCTGCATAAGACACAAGTAGTACCTTTCTCAGTACTTCAGTAATAATCAATTGAGAAATCACAGTCCATAGTCTGCCTACCTATAGTATACTAAAGTTCCCGATTTAGTATACCCGACAAACAGTCCCAACACAATTACCAGTCGCTTAAGAGGAAAACTTCAGCATGGTTTCCTAACTCCCAGTAAAAGAACAGATCCCACACAGCAGAAGTACATCCTAGTATGGGTTTGGATGGGGGGGGGAATGAAATGTGATTCAGATGCTTAATAGAATGCCTGCTAGGCTGTCAGCACCAAGCATTAATTTAAGGGTTTTAGCAGTCCTTTCTCCGTACCTTTGCCACTCATTGGTGCACTAGGATATACCATGTTAAAAGCCAAATTTTGGCCAAGAATCAACATTGTTTAGGTCCAACCAAATAGGTAATGTTCAAGTGATTTTCATGTTTAGCCCAGACTCAAGGAGTAACATTAGTGCTGGGGCTCATCCATCACTCTCATGTAGATTTGCCATTTTTTTGGAGCTGTAAAAAAAATAAACAATGAATAAATGTTTTGAACTGACCAGTAGTAAATAATCATTTGTATCCTAATGCTATACAAGCTTTTAATAATAAAAAGTAAAAATTCTGGAGTTTTTATCTACACAGTGGTGCACAATTCAATGTACCACACGCTAATCATCATTTGACGTTTTGGAAATTTTTAGGAAATCATAATGAATGTACATTGAAATGGAAAGGTAATCTTTAATGACATTAAATTATAGTATGCCCTTCATTCCAATTATCTGTTGTATCATTTTAATTAGAGAGGTAGACAGCTGCACACAATGAAAAGTTGAAAATTAGAGCCTCATAACAGGTACGCTGTGTCCCCTGAGCTCCATTACAATCATTGGTAAAAAAAAATGAAATTGTTTTTACATGTGTTTATAAACATATTTTGGAATTTAAATGTACTTCTAATTAATTAACATGTGCAATACATTTAAAAATGGCAAAGCCAACCATAATGCCAAAATGCATTACAATACTGCTAAACAAATATATATTAAAATGTTTAAAGCCCTGGGAGCTGTTTAAAGAAGTCTTGGATTGACATCTACCTTCTACCACCTTGTAAATTTTTTCCTTATACAGAGCAAGGTTCCACTTCATGCTCTGCACCCACAGGTGCAGAGAGTGGTATCACATAATATTAAAAATAACTGGAAATGAACAAGTGAGAATGTACTGGGCAGCATCTGATATAGGGCAGGACAAATGCAATGGGCCTGATTTATGAAAGCTCTCCAAGATTGCAGAGGATATACTTTCATCAGTGGATCTGGGTGATCCTGCAAACATGAAATGGATCTGGTCCAGGATTGAAAACATTTGTTAACAAATAGCAAATGACTTTGAAGAAATCTATTGCAGGTTTTCCCAGGATTGCCCAGCTTCACTGATGAAAGTGTATCTTCTTCGACCTTGGAGAGCTTTAATAAATCAGGCCCAATGTGCCTGCTAACAATTTCTTTCTTGTTTAAATTTAGTTACCTTTAAAATTGAGTTTCTTACAATTAATTTATCCTAGTAAAACATCTAAAAAGGACCACAATGTTATGTTTTTCATATTGTTTACTTTAATTCCTTTTATAAGGCTATCATAAAAGCATGGCTAGGAAACTATTTTCTTACCTCTAGAGCTCCATGTTAAACGTGTTATTACGATTGCTCTTTTTACATGACCTTTTAATTATTCAGATGATTTCTTTTTAAACCTAACAGATGTTTGCAGCAATATTTAGCACTCTTTGATGTAGCACTTTCTCCCCCTTATGGACAGAAAGGTAAATGTCAAAAACAGCTTCTAAGTTTGTGCTGCACTTTATTTCATTTCATAATGACCTTGTAATTGAGAAGAGTAGTTTTTCCAAGCATATTTTGATATATGAAACTTGGGGCATAGTAGTGGGAGAGTAACTAAGTATTGAAATAGACCCTTTACTAAACATTGGTCAGCCTATATCCACAGTGGATTCTAATGTAATTCAAGTATTATGAATCTACCATGTAGAAATGCGGCAAACTCAAATGCTTTGTAATCAATAGTAAAGTCAAAATTATTGTACTCATAAAGTAGACCTTGCAATGAACCTGGGGGAAGTATATTTAATACATTTTCTTTTCATTTCTTTTATACCTTCTTGTTGCTGTTTATGACAAAAGAGGATAAATGAAGAGTTTTACTGAAAGGTACAAAACGACAATCATGTCCTTCAGCTGAAAATCACATGCCTATTGTTTGTAAACAGAAATGTGTGAAATGCCCAAAACTTCTGTGTTAGTAATATAAAAATGAAAAGGTGAAACAAGGGGACAAAAGGAGAATAATTACTTTCATTATTTATTGGGTGTATTGTTAAAATAAAATATTAAAATAGGTACATTCACCCTTTTGATTTACCAGGTTTCCTTTGGATTTTCATCCTCATGTAGTGATTGCTAAACTTGGCCACGTAATGTTTGGCAGGGCGCTCTAATCAAGCCTATGGCAATAGAACTTTGCTTTGAAGTTATTAAAGTACTGATAAAAGAGGCATAGGGAATTGAACACTGTTATGATGGAAAAGTACCAATTCAAAACAAATTATGGAAAATTACTATAGTGCAGGGGAAGGGTCTTCAAAAGGGCAAAATCGAAAATAATTTTAATAACATGTATGGAGGATGTCCTAAAGCTGTATGTGCCCCCCTTGTGTTGGTATTTTCATAGTGGAGGGCTTAATGCTCTGAGCTCTTCCTGCTAGGAAAATATTAGCTTGCAAAATACATTTGTTTCTTTCATCTGTGTTCTCTCTAAGGAAACGGGGGAAAGGGCACCTTCTTTTCAAGTTTACATTTTTGTTTCCATCCCCCCTCAAAAAATAAGATAAAAAATAAATCAAAAATAACAATAAAGCACACACAAGAAAAGACTAACAGAATGAAAAGTTAATACAGGTTGACTTTTATGGCTTTTTTATGGTCAAGCCTGTGATTAATAATAGGCAGTATGTATTAAACACTCAAACAGGCTCTGTATACTTTTTAGTTTAAGACTTTGATTTCATCTTTAAACAAAGTTGTCAAATGTCTCTCTTATTAGCAAATTGCCCTGAGCAGCCAATCCCCAGGCCACTGACAGGATGGATAGGGCAGAATAATGCTAACCACGACTAAAATTGAGTCAGGGTTCCAATAGACAAATGGAGCAGCTAAAGACTAACATTATAAATCCAGTTGCCTGATGTGCATGATCCAGCAGTTTAATCAGCGTGGTTGCAACAAGCTTTATACAAATGTGCGTCCCATTACCTATTGTAGGAATCAGTTATTTATTCCAGTCATATGGAAAAAAAAATGCAATTCAGGCATACAGCTATAAAGTAAAACCACAAGCAACAAAAGTTAAGAAGTTCTGCTCCATCAAGCGTCTTTTGTATCAAGAGTTCTGTCAAGGTATTTTTTTTTCTTGGTACCCCTTTCTTGAGGTAATGACTGCAGACAGCCAGCAAGGTTCTGTTTGGCAATATGAATGTTGAAGTTATTTAGCCCTCCAGCCTGGCTCTCTCTCAGAGCTAATAGACACACACATACACCCAGTTTACTCCAGCAGAGCTTAATCTAAAGACATGTGTGGAAGAGACCAAAAATGTGCCACGAAATTGGGAATCCTCCTCAACCCGCTAATGAAATAAGATCCGATGCATGTTTTGTAAAAACTTGCTTGTTAACAAAACTTCAGCTGATCTTTTCACGGGGAACATTTTTTTTAATATCACAAAGAAAGTAAAAAAGTTTGCAGGAAATAATGATATGCAAACTACATTTGTCCTATTACAATCACTTCAATTATTTCCTTAAAGAAAATGCTATATGCTGTAATGTTGTTAACCTATGATTAGGTCAAAGGGAATAGCTGTTTATGGAAATTTAAAGGGAATTTAGATAAAAATAGTTTCTTCCAGAAGAAAGGTTTTAGTGAATAAAGCATGTGTGCTGGAGAAGTCTTCCGTCAATAAATAAAAAGTATTTGTTCAAGGCATACAGAAATCAGAGGTAAAAAAAAAAAAAAACAAAGCATATGAGGATAAGACCTGATTGATGATACGATTGATGATCAGTTCATGAGAGAATACGATAGTCCAATATCTCCCCACACCCTCAAAAGTAGCTCCTTTTTTACAAAAGTTTCTTATTGACATGCATTGGATATAAATTACATCATGCTTGCTTACTACCATACATACTTAAAAAGATGTTAAATATAACTTTATTCTACTACTTGTTGTTGAAAACATAAGGAGTGAAAAGAAATTACCCAGCTCTTTCTCAATGGCCTCTTCCATTAGAAACTAGAGTCCTTAGTTCTCATGAGCAATACGGAAACCTCAAATTCTTACATACAACGGTAAAAATAAGTATACAGCTATCCACTTACCCTTCCATGAGCTTGCACATACATACTCTAACTATATTTCCAATGTAAAATATATAATTTCCAACAAATTTATATACAGCTAAAGTGAAGTGTCCAAAGTATATGTTTTTTTTATTAAGTATCAATGAAAGCAAAATGAATACAGGTAGTCCCTAAGTTAGGGACATCCAACATACGGACGACTCCTAGATACGAACGGGTCTTCCCTGCTTGCTTGTGTGCAGGAAGGAGATTGGATGGGGGGAGCGGGGGAGAGGGGGGGTTGAATGACTTGCAGAAGAAGTCTTTTGCTAAATACAGCTGAGGTTGTGTGTGATCTTAAGGACTGAGCTCTTTCTGCAGCCTCTTGTAACTCTTTAACCTCCCTAGCGGTAACTCCGAGAGTGACTCGGGGTAGAAAAAAGTTGCTACAAGTGGTAACACCTATGGAAGGTTAGTAAATAGAGCGCTTACCTGATCCGCTGGGGTCCCGCGCCGTCCCACAATCTCCATCTTCTTTCTTCTTCCTGCTTTTGCTCCGATGAGTCACCGGGGGAGTTCCCGGTGACGTCGGTGTGTGTGTACGCCCTGGCCGGGCGGGGCGGGAAATTCAAAATCCAAAATAACTGTATTGAATGCAATACATTGGATTTTTATGTGTAAAAGCAGTACATTGTTTTCAGGAACATTTATTTTTCAGTATGTATAATACTATGAGTATATTATGTATTTTTTTTTTTTTTTTAAACTACATTTTTTTTTGTTAATTAATTTTTTTTTTAATATATATATTTTTTATTTTATTCAATTTATTGTTTTTAAATGATTTTGTGTTTCAAACCTTATTATACTAATTCTATTTATAATATACTGTAAAATAAATTTTCATGAAAAACAATGTACCGCTTTTAGACATAAAAAACCAGAAAGAAATGAACTGCTAGGGAGGTTAATGACCAAGACAAACTCTGCAGTTGTTTCATTTTGCATATCAAAGCACAGTTTGCTCCAGAAGTTAATGAACGTCTGGGCTCCGAGTTTTTGTGATTAACTGACAGTGAGGATTTTATACAGTAACTGACACCACACTGTCTAAGACTATGTTGAGATAAACATCTTTCCTAATTGCAAATTATTAAAAAATATTTACCTGTTCTGACTTACATACAAATTCAACTTAAGAACAAACCTACAGTCTCTTTCTCGTATGTAACCTGGGGACTACCTGTATATGAAATCGGGCTGTAAAAGGTGATGTTGTTAGGGGAGTGTCCTATTCCTTACGACAAATATGGTTTGCAGACAGATTACTGCAAATTTTGCTTTGTCCTACTGGAGTGTAGCACATAGGCAGAGAAACCCACATCTTGTGGTTGCTCTTGAAAATTTAAAACTTATCAATAATATATATATATTTTTTAATTGGAATAAAGCAGAACTTGCAGATTTAAGAATGACCTGCATACACATTGACTCATTTGAAACTGTTTTGGTTAAAGCAGTTTCTTGAATGGGAAGAACCCTAAATAGCAAGAGTATTATTACCTGAAGAAATCATATCTTGTAAAATCCAACTCTAACAATGTTCTCTCATTAATAATCATATGGCAACCCCTCATGCAAATGTGAATCAATGCTCAATAATGTGTTTAAAGATAAGCTCAGCAGATCTACCTACTAACTCCTTTTGAACGAAGGGATAAAGTGTTACATTTCCTAATACTTAAGACTTATGGAGTAATTCGGTACCCCAAGTAGAATAATACATTGGGAATATTAGTGGAAAAAAAAGGATTCTCACTTGATGAGTCTAATAATAAAACTTTGAGAATTAAGATCAGTAATTGTTACTTTTATTGCTGAGCCATGGCTATACCAGCATAAAATGTGGTCAGTAAGAAATTTTAAAGGTATGCCATAAACCTTTGTGACTGAATATTGGACTCTTTGAAAATTTAAAAATCAGGGTCTAATAGTTTACATAAGGAAGAGTCTATAAGATTATTAGCTCTGAATAACAAATGGCCGTAGCAGAAGAGTCTTCTCGAGCTATGATCCACATTCATTTTGGCAGCCTAAAAAGAAATGCCAAATATCTTGAACACTCAGACACAGTGGACTAAAGGCTGTGTATTTCATGCAGTTCATGTAGGATACTGCTATGCAGTTGTCCAGCTGTATGTTAGGGCTGTGCCCCCGGGCAGGTGACATGGATTTACCTGTGGCACAGAGTCTAGTTTTCTCCGAGTCTTTACAACCCTTGGAACAGAGGGCTCCGGTGCAGGTACAGCCAGAATCAGGTACTGGGTGGGCTGCTATTGGGAGACAAGGTCAAGACAGACTGAGGTCTGGACAGTCCAAGGTCAGCGCAGGAGGAAAGACAGGAAGCATGGGTGAGGTCAGGTATTTAATAAAAGCTCTATAATGCAGAGTAAAGCTGAGCTATGCTAAGTCCCAGGTAACAAACTGAGGAACCAGCAACCAGAGCCTGGAACAAGAAGGGTTTAAGTAAGACTAGAAGTCAATACCAGCACAAGATTGAAAGCAAGAACTAGTCTGCTCGTTGGCTCCAGCACACACTTTGAAATCCCCTTCTTTGATTGCAGGAGAGATGCTGAGAAATGCACATCTCTGCACAGCTAAAGAGAGGCCAGGGATGCTGCAAGCTCCTAGACAGATGATCTGTGGGCAGCATCTGATCTGAGCGGTAACACTGTATTAGTATGGATCTGCCTAAATAAGTCTTGTACAAAGGAAAGTACTGTTCTAATTATTGGAATGTTTATGTGGAGGTTCATTTCCAAATATGACCACTGATCCAAGAATTCATCCAAATCTTTAAGAAAGCCATTAAGTCTGATTAGATAAGGGTGCAATCAGGAGCCCTATAGTATAAATAACATTTACTTTTTGGGTTAGTTGAAAGGGTTGATTGGAAGATGACCAAGAGAGACCAAGAGGGGACAATATGTCAGAAACAAATGCACGTGTCTGCATAACAAAGGATTCTGCTACTTACATAAGGATACTGTCACTGATATCCCACGATGTTCAATAATATAAAAATAATATACCAATATATCAGATGGAAAGGTCAGAGAAGAAAGAACTAAAAAAAAAAAAAAAAATAGTTTCAGTGTTTACCATTTTTGTCTGAACTTGCAGGGTCAATTAATCTGTAGTGTTTAGTTTGAACCCCAAGAATTAAAGTAAGTATGTGGAAACTAACACTTAACTCTCTGTGTTTATCAAAAACCCTAAATAGAATTGAAGTTCTAAATTCTGCTGTAGGAGAAGGAATCCTCCTAGATGAATCCTCCCTTTATTTACTAGCAAGTACTACCCTGTTTCCCCGATTATAAGGCACTGTCTTATATTTTTTGAAATGCCAAAATATGCCCTAGGTCTTATTTTCAGGGGGATGTCTTATTTTTCCATGAAGAAG
>NC_092859.1:37730373-37801445 GCF_032062135.1 Pyxicephalus adspersus
CTCATGTGCCATTGATTGTCCCCTTCTGATCACTCTGTGCCATTGATTGTCCCCTTCTGATCACTCTGTGCCATTGATTGTCCCCTTCTGTTCACTGACTTACCTTTTTATCTACTGTACGGCCGGGTAACTCCGTTAGGGCAGGGATCAGCAGCTTGCTTCCTGGTGCAGAATCGCGGGGGTGCGTGTGCCGGCTTGTTACTTTCAGTTTCGCTCTGCACTGCAGCCAACATCGAGGAGACACACACAGTATCAGGTATCGGAGGATGTCTTATTCGCGGGTGAGTGCCTTATTTAAATTATTTTAGCAAAAATCGGGGGTGGCTTATTTGATGGGGATGCCTTATAATCAGGGAAACACGGTAGTAACTGCTAGTGAACTGTGTTGGTTCCAGAATGTAAATTGGAGAAAAAGAAAGGAGGAAAGACAGGCTTTTGAAGACATTCATGAGTAAAAAAACAAATAAGTTTACTTTGCATCAATTTAACCTAAGTTAAATAAAGATCTACAAAGCTAGTACCTTAACTATACAAAAAAGATACTGTGCTAGTTAAATACAATATTTGCCTCATGTTATCAAATTCACATTAGATTCAAGATCACAAAAAGTCTCAGCTCCTGACACGTTTCGCCATATAGGCTTCCTCAGGGGTTTTAAGAGACATGTACTGGTAGAACAAAAAGACATATATAAAATTTTCATATTATACATTTGCACACTGGTTACAATAATACGCTATATACAATGTTCATACTATACATTGGCACACTGATTACATTAATAGGCTACTAAAACATATTCATACTAATAATAATGTTTGCACATATAAACCAATATTGTATTTGTTTGATTAATTCATTTGTGTATTTGTTTTGAAAACTATGTGTTTGCAGATAATTGAATGATATCAGTAGGGAGTAGGTTTCAGAAATAAATTTGATAAGAATTCAGACAAAAAACAAGACTTACAATTGCGTAGATATTCAATGGACTCGACTGAGAAGTAATTAAAGTTCTTTCTAGGATATTACTAGATTGGGAAGAATAGGGTTTATAAGTTAGTAAGAGATGAGATCTCGCACTTACTTTGATATTAGTTGGTAGTAATTTAATTATGATTACTGATGAGAGGAAAGTCTGAGGTTGGTGACCTCCTGCCTGGGTTTAAGTGAAGGTGCCAGGCAGGAGGTCACCAATATCGTAGGAAGAACTTTTATTACTTCTCAGTCAAGTCCCATGACTATCTACGCAATTGTACCGCATTAAGGATACTGACAATGTAAGTCTTTTTTCTCTGACTTCTTATCAAATTTATTTCTACAACCTTCTCCCCACTGATATCATTCAGTGATCTGCAACCACATAGTTTTCAAGATATACATGAATCAATTAATCCAACAAATACAATATTGGTTTATTTGTGCAAACATCATTATTATTATGATTATGTTTTGGTAGCCTTTTAATGTAATCAGTGTGCAAATGTATAATATAAAAATTGTATATATTCCTTTTTGTTATACCAGTACATGTCTCTCAGTACAACCCCCTGCGGAAGCCTATACTGTAAAACGTGTCGAGAGCTAAGGCAATCTCTTTTTGAGATCTTGAATCTCGTGTGAATTTGATAACACAAGCCAAATATTGTACTTAACTAGCACCATCTTTTTGTGTAGCTAAGGTACCAGCTTTGTAAATCTTTATTTAACTTAGGTTAAATTGATGCAAAGTAAAATTATTTGTTTTTTTACTCATGAATGCCTTCAAAAGCCGTTCTTTCCCTCTCTCCTTCTCTCCAATTGACATTTTGAAACTCTCAGGCTAGGCAACTAATTTTCTTGTATAAGAATTTCAGAATACCCCTTTTGGATTCGTATCCCTATATCACATTAGTTCCAGAATGGCCAAGTTTGGTCAATAGGGGTGTTTTGTTAGCAGCAGGAAAATATCAGTTGGAGGGTTTTATTAAAGGGGGGCTTTTTTTAAAGTAAAGGAGCCCTTTGACGTAGTTGTCATGGGGTTAAGTAGGGTCTTGGTTTCCAGGAGATTGGTGGAGCATTTCAGCAAAAGGTCCCCAAGCAAGTGTGGGAACTAATTTTGGGTCAAAGGCCCCCTTCCTGGTTAGTAACTGTTAACCACCTGAGCGATAAGCCCGACCTTGGTACGGGCTTCAAAAAGTTACAATTATCGATAAACCCGAACTTTTCTCACTGTATGAAAATACAGTGAGAAAAGTTCGGGTTTATCGATCACTTACCTGGTCCCGCTGCGATCATCCATCGTCGTGTTCCAGCGTCGTCCTCCAGCGTCGGGTGTCCTCTCCGGGAAGAATAAGCCGGCCGGCTTCTTCTCCCTCCGTGCGTGTACGTCGGCGCATACGATGACGTCAGCGCTTGTGCGGGAAATTCAAACTGAAAGTCATTCAAACACATTTTGTATTGGATTGAATACAAACTCCTGTATCCAATCCAATACAAAATAATTCAAAATAAATACAAAGTATGTAAGTGGTAAATTCAAACTCTCATTTTGTATTGGATTGGATACAGGAGTTTGTATTCAATCAAATACAAAATGAGAGTTTGAATTTTGTTCTCATTTTGTATTGGATTGAATACAAAGTCCTGCATCCAATCCAATACAAAATAATAGAAAATATATTTATGTGGTTTTGTCTATAGGTATGTGATGGACACTAGGGAGGTGTTTTAGAAAAATATATTACTATACAGTATACCGAATTATCGCATTTTCAGTACTTTTCATTTATTTATGTATTCTTGTTTAAGCTGATTTTTTTGTGTTTTTTTTTTAATTTTATTAAAAGTAATTTTTTTTTTTTACATGATTGTGTGTTTCAAACATTTTTTATATTCATGATATCTACTAGAACCCTGTTCGGACATATTTCTGTAAGTTACAGGTCTACAATTTAAAAAAAAAATTCATGAAAAACTGTAACGCTTTTGGAACAGAAATCTAGACCTCAGTGTAACGCCCAGGTGGTTAAACAATAATTTCTTGGATTATCCGTACTGGTTTGTAAGGATTTTATTATTATTCTTGCAGTTTAGTGTTTTTAGGCATTTAGCCATTAGCTAAATGTTCGGTGGGTTAAAATTAATAACTTGACAGTGACCATTCCTCAGTAATTCCTCAGTGACCATTTCCATTCTCTAAGTATGTAAACATTGTGATACTTAGAAAACCCGGCTCCATCAGACCATCTAAAAAAATATTACTGTTTGTGAAAAGACAACAGATTAGAACTTAATTGAAAATAAAAAATATACGCTTACCTTTAATTCCGCAGATCCTTTGATGGCGTTGGACCTTCCCTCAATCCAGTTCCGAATCATCCTAGAATTCCTCCCGGTGCAGAGGAAGCTCTGGGCACCGCCATCTTCACTCTTCTCTTCCCTCTTCTTCTTGTCTTCTTGCTACATCAGGGGTGATCCCTTAAATAAAGGGTGTTGCACTTTAAGTCACTCATGTGTAGAACAGAGAAACAGAAGTGAAGCAGAGGTGGTTTTGACCCTTGGACTGTGAATGACAGCCTAAATGTTTGCATTTTTATGCTTTATTAGATCCAATATGGTGGCTATGCAAAAGTTTTTGAGAAGAGACTGGGTTTTTGTTTAGTGATTGTACACTAGTAGATTTGAAATTTATAACAAAAGTAAATCGTGTTCCACCAATTTCTGCATACATGGGTAAAAAATACTAAGCAGAACTAGACATGAAAATAAAAAAATGTGAACAGGCAGGTTCTTCATTACAGAAAGGACAGACTATGTCACTTCTGCAATACAGTAACGTAATTGCCAGTTTGCAATGTTTAACTAAACTCACCTTTTCTTGCTCCATCACCGTCATCTTAACTCCATACTATTTTAGGTTCAGGATTCTTAGCCATCGCGGTTGGCCAGACGACATAACTTCCATGCATGTGCACCTGAGTTTATATTCCTGGCAGCCAGCTTTGCCGGGATCATTCACTTATCTGTGTATGATTGCAAAGACTGCGAATAGGTGGGTACATCTGTTTTACTACAGGAGCTACCTCTGCAATAAATAACCTGCCTGCTCATATTTTTTTTTTATTATAACCGTTATTATTACACAACAGAGCATGCACAGTTCAGTGTACATTATGGAAAGATTGCAAACAGGCAAGTAAGTCTGTTTTATTGCAGAAGAGACTTCATCTGTCCCTTTTTGCAATAATGAACCTGCCTGCCTGCAATTTTTACATTTAGGGTAACTAACATTGCAAACAGTGTGTTTTCCACTGGAGGGCAGCATCTTCACATCAAAACATATTGGAAGCTGTACATTTTATTCTGTTTAGCTTGCAACACTGAGCCAGTAAATTTGTGGTAGAAAATGTCAAAATTTATATTAAAATTGCATTATGCTTACTTCTGTCTTGTTTAAATATGCATGTGTTCAAGCGTCTGTGAAAGACATTTCATGTCGTTTTCCCTACTAAAGGAAAATGTATGTTAGAATGCCATTTATCATAATTTCTGACTACTGGTATCTGCCAGGCGGCTTTATATCACTGATACGTTTGCTGGTTATACCATATTAGTTCATATAATTTAGTTAGCCATATAGTCTAACATTACTCAGTCTGAGTTTCTGCAGAGCTTGAAGACTCTTCTTGTTTTCAAGAGCTGGAAAAAGGGTGTCTAGATTCAAGAACCAAAGTTTATTCAATTACAGTTTACCAATCCTTAGAAGGCTTGTTTTTCTTTTATATTCTCCTCCGTCCTATGATGACAGCACTGCCACACTTCTACAGGAGCATGGTTGTCATCCTAGGACTACAGAAAGTCTCCCTTCTCCTGTTCTCTATAACAGAAGTGTGTTATTAAACAATTCTACAAAATGTTATTTATATTTTTTTTAACAGACCAAATGGAGCAAATAAGTGAGTTCTTAGGATTTACATACAATCCAAGTAAACTGTACAGTGAAGATTGTGATAAGCGTTTCATTTGTCAGGATTGCTGTAGAAGAGCATTTTAGGCATTTGAAAGTGTAAATAAAAGAAACAATAAAAGCTATGACATTCTTAAGAGGGTTCACGGGTTCTTATAGTGTTTGCAAAGAAATTTATATTTTGTAATCCTTGCTTTTCCAAATCAAATTAAGGTAATTACACTGTTTGCATTTAAAATGCCCTACTTAGGTCCCATCCACAACAAGTGTGCAGGTTCTACGCTGGGCTAACAGTCCTGGTGCAGTCCCTGAACAAGGCTTTTTATATATATTTCTTAGCTTTATTTTACACAAACATGCTGCGTAGGTGGAAACTAAAAGAAGTAATTGCATTCCTTTAAAGTCCCAGCGCTATGTAGCACACTGCAAAAAAAAGTGGTGTATAGAAATATGTGGACCAGCTCCCAGCCCAACTGTTAAAAGAATTTAAAAAATGTGAACAATCCTCACCTACAGTATTCTGCAAAGTATACAATGGCACACAATTGAAAAAAAAACTTTGGAAAACAATAATTTAATAAAAATGTTACACAAATATGTTACAAAAATGTAAGCTTCTATTGTATCCACTATTTAGCAATTTGAGACATTCCTGAAGAGGTAGGTTCAGGCCTAGATACTGTACTTATTGAGCGATCCAATGTCTTAGACTATTTACTTCTACCTTGAGACTAAGGATATTAATTATCTGCTAAATATAATTAACAAGGTCCAAGGCACATAAGCAAATGTTTCTAGATAACCTATTTGTAGGGTTTTTGATGGTATCAGATTAAATCTGTGACAGTAAACTGATACCAAAAAAGTCAGAAGGATATACAAGAAAATAGGAATAAGAATACATTGGATCGAACTTCTATTAGAAGATTTTTTTGCAATAAAGGTATAGTGTTTTTTAATAATATTTGGTAGATATTGGTGCATCTTGTTTATATATATTACTTCTGTTGTGCTAAAACACTGTTAGCAGGACAGTAGAATGTATGAAGACATTTTCCTAATATAATTTACATATTCTGAAACCATTCAAAAAACCAGAACCCACTGATTATCACTCTTCTAAAGATCTACCACTGGTCATGTTTTTGTTGCAGCTGGTACCAAAACTCTTGTTGTTGGTTGGTGTTAGATTGGAGTGCCTAGAGAGAACAATGATATCACCTTGTCCATCATATTGGGTAAAACCACATATTTCTCCTGTAAGGAATGGGTTCAGCTCCATTGCTTACCCCAATGCCCACCTTATCATTTTTAATTTATCGCTGTACTCTTCACCTATGAACAAGCTACCCCTCAGCCTTGAAAAGCCGGTAGTGGGGTCCCAGCATTTGGGTGCCACCAGGACTTGGGAGATGATAAAGATTAACCAAGGACTGGAAAGCCACAAAGGCAAGACTGAACTGTGCACTGACTGAGATTGTGGAGCAAGAGCAGTTTGAGGAAAAAAGCCAAAGGTCACATGCTGGAGTCAGTTAGCCAGGAGAGATATCAGAAAATTGAGAATGAGAGCAATCAAAGGTCAGGCAAGAGTTGTTCCAGGTGGCAGGCAAAGGGAGGTCTTAAAGAAGCAAGGTTAAAAATGAGTTAGCATGCAGAAAAATGAACTCACAGCAGTACAGAACACTAAACCCTATCTTAAATGAATGGCAGAAAGAATCCATATTATTTCACTGCAGAACAAAGAGCATTGTCACCTTCATTAAGATGAGACCAATGAGAAGGGAAAAATGACTAGCTTCTATTTAGGCTTAAAGTTCCAATCATCCAAGGAACCCTAAAAGCAAGCAGCATATGCTAACATATGCTTGGATTATCCTGTATTAAATGTTTATTCGTAAAACGAAGATTATGTGTAAATATAGTAAAAATAGTTTGATGTAAACTAATGCATTCAAAAAAACAATAGAATGTAAAGATTAACCTAAAAATACATTACAATTGATTGAGAAGCATTGTAGACCATGTTCTTGCGTTATGGTATCTTGATTGTCAGTGTGAAAACCACTGTATTTATTTATCTGACAATCTTCTTTAGTATATGTGTGTCCCCTTCCTTAAGAGTGGGTATTTCAGTACAAGCTGGTTTTACTTTGGCTGCCTTCAGGGTTTTTAAAACATCTGGTATAGTCAGTTTCTTTCTGAAATGACAAGATGTTTGTTCTGATGAAAGGCAATAATTATTTAATATTAACAATATTTTTTTATGACAATGATGATGTTGCAGTCTCGATGATGGCAGTGTTTAGTTTTCTAATTGTTATAACTCAAATTTATAAAACTTGCTTTAAAGTTCTGAGTTGCTTTTCTCGAAACTTCCTGCAGAAGGAGCTCATTTTACATTCTTGAGTTTTTACCGTTTCCGGAAAAAAAATGAAATCTATTATATGAGAACACTAAGTATTCTTATCTAATAACTGATCCTCAGTCTTTCCCCACATACAGTTATTTGTCTTACTATCTGTACTGCAAATGATGTCACAAGATTTCATATGTTGCATTGAAATGTGAAATGTAAATGAATAGCAAAAAAGTGAAACATGAGCTAAGATGCAGATAGTTTAATGAATTGTATTGTAATTTAACAAATGGGCAGAAACAACTATATCAAAACAGAAACAATTAGGAAGGTAATGTTTTAATGGGTAAAGAAATCACACATTTGCCTGGCAGCTACAAGCCTTCAATGCTTGGATGTAAGGACGCCATCCAAGAGGGGTTTGTCAGTTCCTCCAGATGTATCAGCTACTTACCAGAATCCACCAACAAACTGATAGATTAGGTCATCATTAGTCAACAAATTGAGTGATTACATATGGTGGATGACCAAACACTGTCTAAGTAAGTAAAGATCATGTTGCACACATGCTACCTGTGACGTCGTCCCCAAGCAGCAAGTATAAGAAGGACTGCCATTCATAAATGGAGTTCAGTTTGATGATTGTAAAGCCACTTCTTGTCTTTGTATTTGAATTCCATTTCAAATATAAGTGGAAAGAAGCTGTGTATTTAAAGAGTGACTAGTATTAGCATATATGTCCAGTATAGGTTGATTGCAGACTTGCCATACTTGAGTGACATTGTGGATATTGAAAGTAGAATGTTTTCCTTGATGTTTAAAGACTGCCAAAGTGACATACAGCAATATACCATACATTTAGTTTTAGATTCTACAGGAAATATAAACAAGAATGGCTTCCTGTCTTGAATTCTCCTATCTTTAATATAATTCTGGAACGGGTTGCAATTACCATTATGTATGTTGATAAACAATTAATCTTTGGGTTACCAAGTGACTTACAAGTTAGAAGAGTTCACTATACACATCTGGCAAAGTTTATTATTCCTTGTCTTTTGAGGAGATATTATGGATGTAAAAAGGTAAACGCCTGTGTAGTATACAATAGAACAAGGGGCCATGACACATTTGGCATATCCCCTAATTTATGAAAGTACAAGAGACTGCCATGTAGGTTGGCAACAATATACCAGGATTTAGTAATAAAATTAATATTTATACCTTTATTAATATTTCTCAAAGTGAAACCCCACTTTACATTTCATAATATGCCCCAAGTGCTGGTGACAGTTCATTTCCACCAACATATCTCATAGGCTTGCAACCAAACACAACACACCAAGATGATGAGTAGACTTCGCTTTATTATATGATGCCTAATAAATACAAATCTGTGGCAAGTTCTGCCCAGCACAGCACAGTTGAGCACAGAACTTAACTTTAAAAAAATTGCAGCATTCCGATATGGGGTATTCCTTTAGATGTGAGTCCATGATAACTTATACCCACTTGTTCAGGACTTGGTACAGATATTCCATACAGACCCTAGCTTGAGTGACTTGGTACAGATATTCCATACAGACCCTCAACCTTTCTCAACCTTTTTAATTTGGAGGAACCCTTAAAATTACTGTAAAGTCTTAGGGAACCCTGATAAATATTTCCCTATTTAATGTACAACAATGCGTAATATGCTTGCCCCATATAAATCCAATTTAATAATAATAATAATAAACTAAACAGCTAACAGAACATTGGTGTTTTGGTCATGGGAAGAATGCCTCTTACATTGTTGGCCAGTGGAAAGAATGTCATTCTCAAAGATAGCCAAAAAGTTAACTTGTGTCAACGGTAACTGACCTCGGAGGTACAAATTGTTCATTACTCAAGGAACCCCTAGCAGTGTCTGGAAAAACCCTGAATGGGAACACAGATGTAGGCTATAAGGACTACAATATATGTGGTCAATAATTCATTTTGGTCAAATACAGAAATATTTATATAGTTTTCTTCTAGCTTTAGTAATAGCCAATGAACAATAGGATTGTGGTTATGCAATACGAGATTGTACAATTATGGTTTCTGGTTTCAAAAGTCCGAAAAGTCAAAACATATCTTTTGTGCAGTCAGCATGGTAAGAGGTTTGTGAATAGTGCACAGCTGTTGTTGTCTCATACACAGGGGGTTTATGTTGGTTTAATAATTGTTAAGCAGTACTGTGAGAATCCAGCTGTGGCCTATTATTATTTTTGAGTTTGGAAGGCCACATTGAAAGAGGCATTGTCTTAGATAACTGTTAATTGGCTTCTTCCTATATTGTTAAGTGCGGCAGAAACACTAGATTGTGAACTCCTTTAGAATGGCTTTACCTACTCTGAAATTAGATTGGAACTATGTTAATGCAGGAAATCAAAAGGAGTTTTGAAATAAAGACCAACACCATTATTTTGAGCTATGGATATTTAAATTGGAACACATAGGAAACGTTTAGATATATAGATGATTTGTAATTATGCCCATCAAGTCTTGTGATTTACACCTGTGTTTATAAGATGTTGCAGACAATTGACACCCCTATTTCAATGTTCATTTTTGCAGTATTCTGAGTCATCTGTTTATTGAGCAAGGAATTAACAAAGAATCAACAGCGAATCTTTAGAATGGCTGAACAGAATAAAAAAGCCTTTGACAGGCAAAAGAGTTGAAGTTGTCTGCTTGGGTTCTATAAAAAGGACAGGAAAATAGCTCGGCAAATAGTAGTTATTAACTGAGTCACTTGTTGTGAATGAGAAATGTTTAAACGGTGCTTGTTGCCACGGAAGGATTGTTGACACAATGAAATGCTGTGTCAAGTAAAGTATTCCTTAGATTAGTGTGGCTGAGCATCTATCAAGCTGTGACAGGAAGTCATAGTTCATCATTGATACATAAAGTATCAGGCTCACCTGCTGCCTTGGTGCCCCGTACTTGGTGCCCAATATAATATACTACAAATTTGGCAATCTGGGTAACCCAAAATCTAAATCAGCTGTAGCTTGATTGTTTTGCTTCCCCACATTGTTAAGTAGAATCAAGCCCATTCATCTCACATAAGCTTGTAAATGCTATATCAGAATCTTTTAAGGCATTTCCTGGTTTGGCATTGCAAATGTCCCATAATTGTGTTGCTGTATTCCATTCTAGGTAGGGATTACAAACAGCCAAGTGAACAAACATAGTCCGTCATTGTTACCATACAGATCCATTGCTGAGCAATGTTAAACTGTAGTGCATAAAAACATGAAGCACTTTTATGATACACAGTACTGTAGGGAACTAAATATTTTACAGTTTAGATCTACTTTAAGTTTGCAAAAATTATTCAAATGTAACCTACAAGGGTAACGTCCAAAGGCATGGAGCTGCAGATTGGACTAAATAGAGAGAAGACTAAAAAGAGAATAGGAGTTCATATGAAAGGGTAGATAAGGGATAAGGTTCAGGTTTGTGCTACCTTCATTTTAAGGAGGATCTTGCAGGTTTGAAAATCTGTGAACCCAGTAAAATCATTGATTCAGTAAATTTGTCTAGATTTTTTTTTTGCATGGCCTTTGAGGTATAATCATTGTGTTGCAATAGTCAGTAATGGGGGGAGGGTTTGAGTTTGAGCCAGCTACCTCATTCTAAAAGGAAAGGGGGAAGCCATAGTGTCGGTGTGTTGCAGCAGTGTTGGTCAGCAGTCACTTTTAGTAACTGCATTGTCCATAGCAAACTTTTTTTTGTTATTCCATTTATATGTCACATGTGCTTTTATTAGTGTCCAAACCAGTCCTCTTATCCAGGCATGCAGTCTGGGTGGCCAAGAAAAGTGGAGATGGTAAGCATGTGCTGACCCTCTTTCCCCCTTGTAGCAGAGCAGGCACCATGCCTTCATCCAACAATGCATTCGTGGGTCAGGGGCTTTTCCTTCGATCTCGTCCTGCAGGGCAAAGGCAATTTACAAGGAGAACAAGGCTTCAATGACTACATTTGCAAGGTATCTATCCCAATGGTGAAATCCAAGTACAGAAAAAGAAACTGCATGCTCCTTGGCCTCCCTTTCCTGACTGCATACCTGGATAAGGGTCTGGTTAAAATTGGGGACAACCAATTTTGGATAACATAAAAAGTAACACTATGTAGAACTTTGAGGCCTTTTGAGTACATTGAACAAATTTCTGACAGAAGGGATTGGTTAGTAGTATCTGAACTCCAGCATTCTGCAAAAACTGTTTTATTCTGTTTTTATGTTTACTGTTCTTCAATCATGAGTCATTGAGCTGGAATTTATTGATTTGCACTACTGAGTATTCTGTAGAATAATAAGAACTATTATATATATGTTCCAATTTTTCAAGTATCATTGGGGATTTAAGTACTTGGTTTGCAGACAACAAAAGCTTTGCAGTGTTATACAGCCCATGGAATATATTTTCAACTTGATCAGGCCATATGGAGATTGGGTAGTGAAGTACGTAGGGAAACTAATGCAACTATCATATTTAAGGACTGGTTGTATTAAAGTTTAATTTTAAGATTTAGATTCTTTATGTGTTAATATGGCATAATTTTAAATAAGCAGTTCAGTTTTATGTACCAGGTACAAAAAAGTGTGGTGTCTTACTTAAATTTATAAGGGAATAGAAAAGGCTGTCTAAATGAATTATGGATACAGAGGAACTTGGTTCAAAGGGGATTAATTGACCTCAATCCATCCACTCATGAGAAGAGGTGATTAGGAGATAAGATTGCCCTATTTAAATTATAAATGAAAACATAAAAAATAGGCAGAAAGCTGATAACTTTACAGGGTGTCTGTTAAGAGAGAAGTATTGAAACAGCCAGTGCTAAACTGTTTTTGAAACTAAATATCCAATAGTGGTAATGTTGACCATTGCTGTACTTCTGGTGTGGGACACGTACTGCTAGTGAAGTGTAGGGATGCTTGATATGCACATGCTTGTTCTAAGTTAGTGACTTAAGAAGTAGTGAATGGAGGATGGCAGCTACTATACTTTGGGATTTTCTAATCCAGCAGTCACCAAATGGTGGTCCGCGAGAAAATTTTGGTAGTCTGCGGCTCTAGTCGGCACCCCCCCCAAGCGGGGTAAAGAGAAGGGCCCCGCTTGGGGGGGGCACACCTGCCAGGGCCACAGACCATGTCTCCTATTTAGATCGCAGGGTCAGGGAGGTGGGCAGGTTGTGTCTCCGGACACAACCCATCCACTTTCTAATCACAGGCTCAGACCTGCAATGGGAAAGTGGGCAGGTTCTGGCATCATGATGTTACTCTGGGGGAAGTTTCTTCCACTTTGAGTGACTCCCTGCGCATGCACGTCCCCACCTATGGAGAGCCAGTCCAAGCCCAGCTGTTTTTTAAGAAGGGTCCAGGGCCCACCTGCAAAGGCACAACCTGTACAGTCCCATATCCACCTTAACTGGACCATTTACCAATGGCTGCCATTTTTATGTCTTGGAGGTTTCTTTTAAAAGTAAACTTGTACTTTGGCCATTGCAGGGAAAATCAACAGATTTACTTGAATCATGGGCCTATTAGCAGATTATACTGCTTAAAGCAGGAGTGTCAAACCTAAATACACGTTGGGGCAAAATTAAAAACTTTGACAAAGTGGCGGGCCAACCTTTAAATGTATTAAATAAAATTGAGGAAGTTTTTTCTTCTCATTAGATATAAAACCTTTTCACATGTAAACAAAGAGGTTTTGCTTTACATTCAGTCTGGAACAAGCCTATATTAGAGAAAGAGGCATAAGATTTTTTTTTGTTTTATTTAAGAAAAAATCTTATCCCTCTTTCTCTATTTTTATCCTTCTGAGTTAAATTTCAATGGTAACCTTTTTACACAGGCTAACACTAATAATACCAATATTCTTCTATGAAAATCCATCCATTCAAGTCCATGCCTTGGAGTATCAAGGAAAAGTACTGCTAAGGGGGAGTGCTAGAAATAGCGCCACTACTAAAATTCTCATCATTACTTGCAACTATAAAACAGTCCAGTGCGGGGCCACGCATAGGCAAAGAGCCCGCTGGTGTATAGACTCGAGTGATGCCAGGAATTGTAGTAGCGGCGCTATTTCAATGCAATGGCGGGCCAGCTGCAGTTCATATTTAGGATTCCTTTGGAGGCCAAAAAAAGGATGTTGAGGGTCAGAGTTTGACAGCGGCAAGCCAGCTGCAGTTCATATTTAGGATTCCTTTGAGAGCCAAAAAAAGGACGTCGAGGACCAGATTTAGCCCCTGGGCCAGAGTTTGACACCCCTGACATAAAGGGATTTTTATTTAATACACAGAATACAGGACATCCAAAATATCCATAAAGGTATAACAAATTTCAAATTTGACTGCCTTGATCAAGTGAATTCACAGGATTTTTTTTAGGCCTTTTTGCATTGATGCTTTAGGTGCAACAGGGCGTTGCATGCAAATATGTACTGTAATTATAGATATACCAATATATAGAAAGCATTACAGAAAAATCCAAAGATAGAAAATGTAAAATACCTGATAGGGAACCAACACAGTAAAGGGAAAGTGTATGGTTAGTGAGCAAAGGTATATAGAAAACACTGAACATTTATTTGGGTGTGCCATTTTCGAGAGAAGAGAAGGACTTCCTCAGGGCAGGGATGCACCCTTTGGCTGCATTGATTAAGTGGATT
Organism: Pyxicephalus adspersus; assembly: GCF_032062135.1. NCBI lineage: Eukaryota > Metazoa > Chordata > Amphibia > Anura > Pyxicephalidae > Pyxicephalus > Pyxicephalus adspersus. Next base: position 37,744,380 of record NC_092859.1, read on the forward strand.
CACAGGAATTTTTTACATGCCTTTTTGGCTAGATGCTATAGGTGCATTAGAAAGGTTATTGGGTTGTTTCTACACAATATGTTGGTCAGTCAATGAATAATAATGCAAACTTGTCCCCAGAAGTTCAGCAAGTTTCAGCCAAAGCCAAAAGATGTGAAAAAGAGTCCCATCTTTACAGTCACCATGCTAGCAGTGTTAGGAAGAAATTTATATGAGGCTCAAATACAAGTCTAAATACTTTTGAAATTGGTTTCCTACAAGGAGTTGAAGAGAAAAGCTTTGTGAAAAAAGAGTGAAATATGTTGTTTTTGTTTAGGTGTAAATGATATGTTGGTTGAGATCCTTTAAGAAAGAAAGGGGGATGAGTTTTAGGTATCTTTTAAGCTACATGGGTTGCAGAGCCGGTGCTTCTAACTATGAAACTCTAAGCAGGGCTTTTCAAATTTGAATGCAGATGGTAGGGATAAACTTTGAATGTAATGTTAAAGTTGTATTGCCATCTTAGAAGTTCAAATAGTAAGGATCTTGAATCTGAGCGAAAAATTACCATTTTTTTTATGAACATAATTCAGTATAAATTTGTTTGTGTTTGTTTGTCAGTGCTTGAAAAGGGCATCATTTAGGCTGGGAGCAAAATTTGAGGGTGGATCAGTTGATTGCATGTTTATGTATAAATCGTGTGAAAATTCAAAGTTGGTTTACGGGGTGCCCAAAGTGGGTCATTCCTGTGCTTTCAATTTTTGGTTATAGGATCAGTGGTGACACTAATGGTGACACATTAGGGGCATGCAGATGAACAAAGCCCCTTTTTTCCCTGTGCCATGCTTTAACCTAACCCTCCCCTACCTTGTATCCAATTATATTCTTAACCTCTCTCCCCCCGTACCAAAGCTATGTACACACGTCATATAATTGTCATACGAGACTATCCTCTGATGTACATCTTACAATCTGTATGAGGCTTTACTCACATATCTAATTTGTCCACTTTGCCCTTCTTTCCTGCTCTTTTTCACACTACCTTCCATAGCCCTATCATATTTTTGGAAAACATATCTGTGAACTATCATGCATTACTACTAATATGAATATTACCACTTACAATGGTCATTGAAAACCCTCAAATACACACTTTTTGTTTGTATTATATTGCTTTTTGGTCAATATTGATGGGATATGGTTGCAATTTATCATATGCTTGTAACAAACCATATAAGGTTTAAATATTTTATAACCTTGTAGTCTCAGAGAACTTGTGAAAATGAGTATGCCTTTATTACCCTTCTTGTGTTGCTTTCAGTTACTGGTATCATGACTATTATTACCCTACTACCTTTAGGCTCAAATGCTCCCTCTAGAGGCCAATCGGTCATTACATAGTGAGTCGGCTACATTTTGTGACATTTGTAAAAGCCTTACTTCACTTTGCCTTTTCTTTTCCCACAGCCAGCAAATGTTTTAATTTTAGTATTCAAGTCAGCTACTGGCCTCTTTCTCTCATACAAACCATTATTGTCCGAGGTCTAATTGACTTCATGTTAAATCACTGCGCTTTTCACGCCTGGCTGAGCCTGCCCTGTCTGAGTATTGGCTCAGAGCACAGGAAGCCTGGAGCATGTGGTTTAAAGTCAACCTTCAGTGAGCTGGGGGCCCCTAAGTTGTCAATTGATAACAGAATGAAATGTTAAGGATCTTCGTTTTATCAGCCTTTCACTACATTTTTAATTAATGACCTCCTAAACTTCCCATGTTGTAGGTAACGTTAAAAAAAAACCAGGGAAATCCTAAAAATCAGATGTAAGGAGTAAGGCAGCACCTACATAAAAGATTATACTGAAGAATTTTTGAAATAACATATTTCTGGTAATATACTGCTACTTAGAGATTTCATAATCTTATTTCTTATTGCCAGAGGTTTCTTTCAGTAGGTGTTTTACATGTAAAATGACCCAGAGAGAACATCAGTCTGGCTGATGTATGGGTAAAATGTTCATCTTTATAGCCATATTACTGCATTACTAACTAAAGGAGGAACAGATTTGCATAAAGAGAGAAAGAGTCAAAATTTCTAACAGGTCTCTATAGCTAAACGATCCAGTGGTTGACTGACAATATTTTGATTTCATCATTGTATATCTGAGAAACAAGTCAACACATGTTCATGCCTTGAATTAGCTGTCTTCATACAAATACTCCTATAATAGTTTCTAACCTTTTGTTCTGGATCACTCCAGTTCAATGTACACCAGTTATTAGAAGTTATTGATGGGGAGTCCTTAGAATCTCCAAAAAAGCATTGGCTTTTTCTTTTAAATTTCTTGGAGTTTGTCTGAAGCATTTCAGGAGACTTCTTGGAATTGTAAATATGCATTGCTAGTGCAAATTTGCAGCATTTTTGTAAATTGGACTACTCCGGGAGAGTAAAATTCCTAGCACAGCCCCCCTAATTTGACACTAAATCCCTCCCCACTTTTGGAAGTGTCTAACTAGTGTCCAGAGACACAATCCGCCCACCACCCTGAGGCTGCGATACATACAGAAATTATTATAGGAGTATTTGTATGAAGACAGCTAATTCAAGGCATGAAAATGTGTTGACTTTTTTCTCAAATATACAATGATGAAATCAAAATATTAAGTCAGTCAACCACTGGATCTTTTAGCTATAGAGACTTGTTAGAAATGTTGACTCTTTCTCTCTTTATGCAAATCTGTTCCTCCTTTAGCTAGTAATGCAGTAATATGGCTATCAGAGGGACATGGTCCACGGCTCTAGCTAGTGGGCCCCCACAAGCTAAGGCCCAGCTATCAGATGGCTGGAGTTGGGGACCTCTGATTTAAATGACTACTGATGTCCCTTATTAGGGTGTGAGGCACTGTTCCTGGTCCAAGGACAGAGAAGACATCATACATGCATGATGAACAGAAACCTAAATGAACAAAAAAAAAGTGCAAGTGCAAAATTACCAAAAGAAAGGGTCTGGATTCCCTAGAGCCCCCTGTAAACACAAATATCCTGACAGAGACCAAGGCACTCAAGCTCTCATGGCCAAAACCAAGCAGACTCTGAAAACCAGGGACCTGTAAAAGGTGGTCCATTAAGTACTTTATAGGAGTTCTGCCGAAGAGAAATTCCGTTTATGGAGAGGAACTGACCACAACATAAGGGCAAGTCCTAGAACCTGCATCCTCTGTCCAGAGGAATGAAAAGGTGCACAGTAAAAAAAATGTATTAATTGAATAATTATATTAGTTGTGGAGTACAAAGCAGGCCTAGATAAAATGTCCATAGAACATTAATCTGCCTTTTAGGACCATTGAGGCCTACATCTTATCTGCACCCACAGTTTGGGCATTACTAATTCCTGAACCCTACACCCTGTGTGTGACATACTCTTGACCCTTGCACCCTGTGTGTTATGCAAGAGGAGCTTCATCCAAAATTTTGATGACTGCAAGTCTTCACAGAATAGTGCAAAAAAAGATTAGATATTGTTCTAGCTAGATATTAGATATTTAAAGCTTTTGCATAAGTAAATATAAGCTGTTGGGAATGGACTGCAATTGTCTTGCTTGCTGGGATTGATCAGATGAATATAGTAGATTCATATATAGTATGATATAGTAGGTAGATTCATACACAATGCTCATTTTTATCAGGTGGTCTTCTACAGAACATCTACTGAATAAATCTACACAATTAAGAAAGTATCAGCAATTAAGGTCAATAAAATCATTCCAATGCACATAGGCGATCTAGGATTTCACCTGAAACTCTGTTTCAATCTGAAAACCCCAGACAAATAAATAATTTTTTTGCAGCATGTAGTGGGTTAACGATGCAGCTGTCAGACCAAATCATGAGCTAAGTGAAGCTTTTGTGCATGGGGGTGGTTGCTTCATCTTGTTGCTAGGCAATGATTTACAAAGGCAGCCAAAGAAGGCCGCGCAGGTGAGCGGAACTGCGTGATATGTGCAAATATTGGCTGATTTGGGTTTGTTGTAGCAATCAGGAATTCTTTGAAGCGTGAAAGTAGAGACACCCAGTCATGTCTGCTGAGAAAGGCCTTTCAGATTGTAAACTGATGCATATGTAACCTCTGAGGGAACAAATAGAAAAGCCAATGGGTCTGTTATGTAAGCGAAGTATTAGACAATTGTTCTTCTCAATATATGCATTCGGTTATTCTCTTAAACAATGGAAAGAACCTATCTTTGTTTTATGCGTTGACCTCTTTGCAGTATATCATTGCTTTTTGCCACCCCGATGTGGATAATGTCAAAGGGTCCAATTTATTCAGGTCTGTATCTTTATTAAAACATAGATTTTCTTTCATATCCTTTTTATTTGCTTATTAACCTTAAACCAGAGGCAAATATAAAAGATCAAAATTACCATACCTCTGCAATATTTTTTTTATTAAGTTTATCTTGTCATTGCAACTAGTTGACAAGTACCTATTCAACTATTCAACTAGCACAACATCATTACCACAGTGAGAAGTAGAAGCATCCCTCAGAGTCAATCAGGTGTGCTACAGGCAAAAAAAACTATCTAATAGGTTTAAAGAGCAGAGTGGGGAGAAATAAAACTTTTTCAATTTGCTTTTGCTCCTTCACTGCCTAATCAGGGAGATGGAAGCTGAGAGATGACACCATTGTTTCCCTAAATGTAAGTGGTGTCATTCTTTTAGCTGTGCTGTGAAAATCTTGGATTTGAATGGACAAGCATACAAACTATTTGACTTTTAAAGCAGCTCTCATATATCTATTTGATCTGTTTATTTAGCTGTTTTCCTGGAATTCAGCTTTCATGTTTCCTTATGCCATCGGAATCAATGTTTTGCACTTTGACGGCCCTGTTATTCCAGAGCATTTGCAGTGCTTTCAGCCTAATCTATGAATTCTTTGTATTGATTCACTCAAATACCAAACCGTTGTTTCTATCAGTGCAAGACGAATGCATTGCTTCACAGAAAACTACCTGTGTTATGATCTATGCACTGAAATAAACTCTTCACAAACAAAACCAAAGAATTAATTGAAGATCATGATTCTGAGTTCACTCTGATACATCATAGGTGATTGACCCTGAAAGTGTAAATAGAAAATCAGCCAGGAGAAAGTGACAGAAGGAGGCCATCAATGGCAGCTCACCTGTTTTCCTCCAGAATAAGGTTTCCTTTAAAGTAGACCGGGTCTGTTTAGTTTTATTAACAGACCCGCTCCCCACTTTTCCTAATTGCTTTAAAAAGGCTGTCAGTGATGTCACATTGCCTATCCAAAAATCGGGGCACTTTCTCTCATTAAATAAAATGCATTCAATCTCTTAAAACCCTGTATTATTAAAATTATTTAAGCTTTTTTTTTATAAAAATAGATCTCCTGGTTCAATTGCTTTATTTTTTCTTTTTTGTAATATAATGATCACACACAATAGATCCATTGCCTAATCTGTGTAACACAAATGGCCATAAATGTACTAATGGTTCATGACCCAGCACTAACTACATTCTCTAGTAAAGGCCTCGATCCTGGTGGAAATGTCTGGAGATTGGAACATTTGGAAGAATAAGGACATCATTCCCTGAGTCAATTTCCCCAACAGCAACCCAAAATCAACAATTAAAGCAAAGTACAAGTTTTCTCCTCTTCTGCAGCTCCACTGTGGCTAAACCACTCTTGTATGAAGAAATAGTTTAAAGCTTGTTTTAAGCTTGTTGCCCTTGGAGCCAAATGAAAGGTAAATAAAGTGCTTCTTATGTTCCCCATAGGTCTAAATAAAGCAATTAATCTTTGCAGGATAGGGTAGCTCCACTGCAATTTTTTATTTTTCCCCCAAGTTAGTCTTTAATAATTTCAGACATAGTTTAATAGAGTTAACCGTTATAAGAAACAGACAGAATGAGAATGAGGCAAATCAAATTGTTATTATTATGTCATAAAAATATCATTATTCCTTTTCCATACTTGGCTGCACAATTGGTAGCCTGCACGTATCTTTATTTATTATAGTTCACGGGGTATTGCTTATGCTTGTTTTGTTCTCAGATTATCAAGAAGTCTGAATCAATTTTAATAATTTCAAACAGCCAGCTGTAAAAAATTTAACTTTTTTTAAACGGTGGTAAAATTTTTTTGTTTGTGGTTCTTCAATCAAACATTAGAATAGAATTTTGCCTGTAGAAGCATTTTTCAAAGCTAGTTAGAGGTAAAGTATAGATCCTGACCACAAATGCTTAATAATTAGGGGTGGGTAAAATGTTGGGATGTCAAGCAAAGAGTCCCAATAAAACTTTTACTGTGAAGTGCTAATATTGGTATAGTTGGTAGAAGAAGATACAAATACACAAAAATTGGATAGCATTGGATAAACACATTTTCAACATTGGAGGCCACCAGGATCTTTAAGACATTAAAAGCTTCCTCCTCATTTGTCCCTTTTTGATGTGATGTGTTGACCTCTCTATGCTATTTACCAGTTGTCTTATAGTACACCAATATAGTAAACCATTTATCAAAACCTTAAGTTATTGCTTGTTTTATTTTGGAGTCAATGTAAAACAGATGAAAAAAAGTACAAATTTGGGGCACTTGTGGGTTTAGCTAATACATTTTGGACATTCATTTTTGTTGTTCTGTAAAAAAAAATAGACCTAAAAAGAATAAAATACAAGAATTCTGTAATTGCAAAATTTTTAAAAATCCAAAACTTTGGGAGCTGTTCATGTATTGAAGAAATGTACTTAATTGTTTTGCCCTAGCAAACACATATTCCTGGCTGACTCTGAAATCTGTTTTGGATAGATGCCAAACAAGGCTCAGCATCAGAGGCTGCACATTTCTGTAACATTTCAAGTCATATAGCCTTATATCTTTATCCTCATCAGTCTATATTTGTCTGTCCACCTTCTTCAGAAATAATACTGGGGATAAAATTAGTTCACACTTTAAATAGCAGTAAATGGTCAGTGGATATTGTCAAAATGAGACTTAAAGAGCTAGAAAATCCAGGCACAATGTCCTTATAGAAATACAGAGACTTGCTATCACTGACCTCCATCTAAAAATACTTGTTATCTGTCTATTTTTAGCCACTAACATTGGATGAGAATGCACTAAGTAATATTAGCAAAACACTACTTTCTGATCTGACTATTTGTGCTTGGTCAGTGACCCAAAATATTTTAAAGTCTCTGTATTAATAACAACCAAGCAGGCATTAAGCAATGCAGTGATTCCCTTACAAACTTTCTCTGTAAGGTTTTCTTTAATAATCATGCAACTTGTTTTCAAGTTCAGCATGATGTTATCAACATGATTTTATTTATATATTTAACAAGATTTTATTAAAAACCTTAAAGCTCAACCATAGGCAGATATACATGGGACAAATAAATCAAAACTGTATTAAAGCTGTAATAATAATACATGATTAAAGTCAGAAATAACGCAACATTATTTTGGTTCTGGTGCCTGATGAGGTAGATGTGAGGGAAATAGCACCATCATGACCTTGACTTAACTATCCAGAGCACCATAGCGAGGATCCAGTGTACTTCCCAATGCAAAAGAATCAGAAACATGGCAAAATGGATATGTTTTTGTCTGGTTTAAAGACAACTTTGACCACTAATAGGACATTAAGGGATCACCCCATCAGGCCTTCCCGGATGGTGGACGTGAGAGATCCGACACCAGCAGCAGCAGCTAAAACCATGGAGCAGGGTTTTGTTCAATTCATATTAAGAAAAAGTAGATCTCACAAAACTAAAACTTCCAGTGCCATCTAGGAGTTATTTTCCCAGTTTAAGACTGTATATTTTGGCAATCCCAGCTAACAATTCCATGGTCTCTACCAGGTCTATTAAATGTCCCTATTCGGGATATTCCCCAACATATTACGAATGTAATGAAGTACTCAGGGGTATGAATGTAGCTTGGAGAGAAAAAAAATAAACTAGCTGTCATTGACATCCTACCCAGTATTTCCTCAAAGTAGGGAGTCACCTATTTTTATTCACTGGGGAAATAAGGGGATACGGACTGTACAACATCTTTTGAATCAGCAGGGCCAATTTATGACGTTTTCAGATCTTGGAGTTATCTTTTTTTTTTTTTTTTAAGCAACCAACAAAACAGACATTTACAGAGACTATGCATATAAATCGTACAAAAAAATAAAAACAATGTGAAAAGCGATGTAAAACATATTAGACTATTTAAAACAAAACCGTCTAGAGGAGAAAATAGAGAAAGAAAGGGGGGAGAAAGAAAGAAAAAGAAAGAGAGAGAGAGAGAGAGAGAGAGAGAGAGAGAGAGAGAGAGCCATAGTTTCCTAATAACTTATGCAGTTGAGCGAAATAGCTGTCTATAGGCATCAGAGCACTTGTCATCCTAGTAGAACCAAGTGCGTATTGGTCTGCAAGATGGCTGATTCCCTGAATTCATCAATTCCTCCATGTATTGTATATCATTCACTCTGGCAACCCATTGTTTAATAGTGGGTGACGCTTCTTCGATATCGCAGACACATGAAGCAGGGCAGGCTCTGGCTTATCTATTATAGAAACCTCAATTTTTGTACAATCTCTGCGACACCTGTCCAAAAGGATGCCAAGAACGGGCAGCTCCAAAAAATGTGCAGTAACGTACCAGTATGCTTACAGCATCGCCAGCACAATGAACTTGTGTGCGGGTAAATTTTGACCAGTAAATCTGGGTCCTATACCACCAGGTTAGCAATTTATAATTCGTCTCCTGATAGCAGTTGCTTATAGAGGCCTTGTGTCCATAATAGAACATAAGCTCTGTTTGCTCCTCTGTGAACTTATCATTGAGATCTCTTTTACATTTAGAGAGAAATATCAGAACCTGAGTGTCACTTATCGCCAATTGCATTTTATATGTGTATGATAGCACACCTTTTAGGGGATCTCTGGCAACACACAAATTCTCCGAAGGAGGATCTACACATGGAAGAGATTGGTCCAATTGAAGCTGCTCTAACACCTTCCAGTTGGTAGATTTCAGAAAATGTATAACCCTAAAAACTCCCCTTCAATCCATTGTTTAAAAATCATGTCCTTTCTACTAGTGTGGAATCTGGGATGGCCAAGGGGTGGGTGAACCCTCACTATGGAAATATTTGGCCAGCACCAAACCTTTAAGTATTTCCCCTATCAGGGGATGACAGCGTAAGGAACTACAGTCCTCTGAAGGGGACCACGCAGCAGCACTTAGCAGTGTGGGAGACATCGAGTCTTCCAGTCTCACCCATCCTTTAAAATAGGCGTTCCTACACCAATCCACTAAACAAGTCAAGTTCACAGCCCTGTGGTAAAGCACCGGGTCCGGAGAGGCTATCCCTTTCCTGTCTTTTGGAAGCCGAAAAAGAAATTTATTGAGTCTAGGGGTGTCAGTGTTCCATATGAATCGCAAAAATTGGGCCCTAAATTTACATAACAAATGAGGGGGGATATAAACCGGTAGGGTCTGCAATAAATAAAGGAGGTGGGGCATAATATTAATTTTTAGAATAATACAACATGCAAACCACAAAAAGGTTGTTGGCGGCAGCAATGAAGATCTTTTTGAATATTGTTAAGGAGCGGCGGAAAGTTTAGTTCCACCACCTTGTTGAAGTCAGCCGTAAAATTGGTGCGTAAATACCGAATGTGAATCCGTGTCCATCTAAATGGGAAAGAGGGGGACAAAACCCTTCTTAGTTCAGGGGACAAAGTGACATCTAGCACCTCTGACTTTTGGAGATTTACTTTTTAATCGGAGAATTGGGCATATATGTGCAGTCCTTTTGGTAGATTGGGGATGTTTACACGAGGTGAAATTATATAAAAGTGGGGGTCATCCGCATAGGCAGCTACTTTTATGCTCTGTTTTACTCACCGTAAAACCTTTGATGTGCCGGATATGCCCCAGTAAGGTCTCAAGCAACAGGATAAAAAGTAGTGGGCATAGAGGACAACCCTGTGCGTGCCATTAGTAATAGAAAATGGCCGTGAATGAACCCCATTTATTTTGATTGAGGCAGTAGGGCTCTGATACTGTGCCTGAATCCAGGCAAAGAGACGACCTAGAATACTAATAAAGGTGAGTATTTGTCGCATATACGCACAATTCACCCAAACGAATGCCTTCTCGGCATCTGCCGAGAGAATCAGTGCGGTAATTTGGGTAGTTGTGACATAATCGATCAGATTGAGCGTGCGAGTGGTATTATCTCTTGCCTCTCTATGTGGAAGGAACCCGCTTTGGCCTGAGTGTATAAGAACTTGAAGTATGGGAGTTATTCTGCATGGTAAAATACTAGAGAAGAACTTGACATCACAATTAAGAAGTGATATTGGCCGATAGCTCGCACAGGACTTGGGATCTTTTACAATGATATGAGCTCTAGCCGAGTCCGTCGGGAGAGGACAGTTCGAGGAAAGGGCATTAAAAGCAGTCAGGAACAGCTGTGTGAGTTGAGCGAGAAATTGTTTGTATTATGTCAGAGTAAATCCAACCGGACCAGGTACTTTTCCTGTAGGTGCATTAGCAAGAGCAGCTTGTAGCTCCTCTGAACTAATATGGGCATCTAAAATAGGTAAAGCCTTCTCAGGAATCTTAGGAATACCTGAAGTACTAAGATATGCTTGCATAACCACATCCATGGAGGCCAGGGGGGTGCTCCCATATTCTTCTTCAAATTAAATAGTTTTGAGTAGAATTCTTTGAAGGAATTTGCTATGTGCTGTGGACAATGCAACAGTCTACCTGAGCTAGAATGCACACATGGTATAAAAGCACCTTCCCTCTTGGCCCTCATTGCCCGTGCCAAGGCCTTGTCACATTTGTTACTTTATTCTCTAAAAAAAGCTCTGCACTTAGTTGGGATTTTGCCTTAGTACAACACAAAGTGTACCGCTAAATGGAGTACCGCTAAATGAGTCTGTATGTCTGGGGAGAGAACACGCTTATGCCTAGTTTCCAGATCATGTAGATCTTGAAACATTTGTGCTTATTGAGCCTGGCGTTCTTTCTTCATTTTTTGTCCCTGCTGTATTACCAGACCGTGGACATAGCACTTATGTGCTTACCAAATGGTCAGTGGACTAGGAACTGATGTTTTATTACGGGTAAAAAAGGTTTGGATCTCATTTTCTAGCCTCTGTCCGAAGTCCCCCGAACTTAGAAGTGTCTCATTAAGGCGCCATGAGCTACTTTTGGAGGTGATGACGTCAGCAGAGACAGTGAGTGAAATCGGGGAATGACCTGAAAAAGTCATAGTCCCAATCTCTAAGGCTAGGGGAATTGTGTCATGTTTCTAGGTCTAAACCTGAATAGGTCTTATGCACTGGGGAGCAGAACGTGTAATCGCGTTCCGTGGGGGGCTAAATTCTCCAAATGTCGGCAAGCTGGTGTTGATTTAGGAGATTTTTCAACCTCTGCAGTGTAGAGTAGGGGAGGTGGGAAGCCCCCTTTGACACATCGTGGATCGTGTCCAGTGCCAAATTAAGGTCTCCGTCTACAATCAGTGTGCCTTCTGCAAATGTATCCGCGATATCAACAAATTCTTCCAAATAGGGTAATTGATTAACAATAGGGAGCTATAGGTTAACCCGAGTGAATAATTGGGAGTGTATCGTCCCTTTAACTAAGAGGTATCTCCCTTCTGGATCAGTTTGCACAGCCACTAGAGCCCAGAGAAGAGATTTCTCAATCAAAACACTTACCCCTTTAGATTTACAATCATGGAAGAAGCCGTGATAAGCCATTTGAAAACCGTGATTTTTAAGCGATGGTATCCTATCATGGTGGAAGTGAGTCTCCTGTATCAACATGATTTGGCATTTCAGAGGGGTAAGGGCATTTAAGACCACCGAGCGCTTGGTCAGGTAATTAAGACCTTTGGCATTAATGGATGGGATTTTGAGCGGCATTGTTGTTATATACTTGGGCAATCAACGCCCACTCACCTTCTCAGATACGGGGATCGAACTGTGTGACAGAGGAAGGGAAAATATGTAGGGAGTGAAGGACTTTTGAGGGAGGTAGGAAAAGGGGAAATAAAGAGACAGAAAAGGAAAGAGAGGAAGAAAAAAAAAAAAGAAATGTAAAGAAGAGACAGGAGAAAAGAAAAGGTAGATACCCTTGACTTATGGTCGGGTGACTACACCAGTAGTACTACAACAAGTTAGTATCTAGCTCCAGTCTCCAGTCTCCTCTAAACAATAAAAATGATCCACCGAGAGTATAAATAAATATCATTAGACATATCAACTTAGTAACAGCTTGCAAAAGTAAACATATGATTTGCTGGACCATTGCTAACAGGAGCGGGAGCTCCTGTTAGCAATAGTATTAAAAATTTGTATGACACAACAGTGTCGTGGGTGACAGCGGACAGCGAGGACCAAAATAGTGCACATTAAAAACAGGGCCTCTGCCCAGGTCCACTAAGGTCCGCCCCCCCCCCCCCCCCCCCCCCCCCCAGAGTACTGTCAGTCCCTTCTTGGATAAACACCCAGCAAATGCAGCATATAGACCCCAATAATCAAATGAGCAGATTACAAAAAAACACGTAAAAACATAAAACATAGGACAAAAAACCATTGCACCTAAAGTGTATAGAGCTTCCGAGCTCCTGAGAAAAAAGGGGGGAGAGGGGCCAAACTAAGATAGCATGGCACATTAGGACATCAGCCAACTTAGACAGGGTATACCTATCTTCCTTTGAGGAAAAGGGACCTTCAATTCCTAGCAATAACCACTAGGGGGCCTCACAGAAATGAGTTATCCTTCAGTCTATTATCAATAATCCACCGCAAAGCACACCAAAATACTACAAGCAGAATCAACTACATCAGCAATCCTTCCCTTTATCACAGACAGTGCGGTTCTTATAAACTCGGAGTATACCGGTACAATATTACTAAAAAGCCATCCTCAGAAATGACATTGGAGTCTGACAGTAAGACAGTAAGATATATATTAGGTATAGCTGTCGTATCAGTGCGTCACCCCATATGCCATCACCGCCATGAGGCCTCAAAAAGTCCCCTGTCAACAAAAGCCCCTACCACATTATAAAAATAGCAGCAGTAAAAACATATAAAACAATGTAATAAATTGGAACTACAATTAGTCACTTCTGTCCACAGAACTTCAAAAATCTGGAAGGATTGTTCCTTCTGGGCATCTGTGGTACATCCAGCCTGCAGTTCCACTGCAGAGAGGCCACTGCTTCTATAGGAAAATCTAGCCAGTCCGGAATGTTAAAAGGTTCAACCCCTAGCCAGGTAAGTATTGCAGGTAGCTGCGTATGGCGATGAAGTGCCATGGACACAGCGCCCTTCATTACTAACACATGAAACGGGTGTCCCCATCGTAATAAGCTCCCACAGAACAAATCAATTCAAGTAGTGGCCGCAGTGTGCGACACATCCGCAGAGTTTGTGCTAAAACATCTGGAAGCAGCTGTATATTTGCTCCATCAAAGTCCACAGGGCCATGATCCCACGCTTTCCTCATAATTTCTTCCTTCAGAGTGTAATAATGAATTAGGCACGACAGATAATTTGGCACATTTGAGCTCCGATCCCGGATATTGCAAACTCACTAGCCGTAGCTGTTGGTATGCCTCGAAAGTGTACATTATTCCTACAACTGCGATTCTCAAAGTCTTCATTACGAAGAAGTAGGGAGGTAAGTTGTTATCTCATATTGCCCATAGAGGATTCCAAGGTAGCTACTGACGATTAAACTGTAGTTGTAGAGGCTTCCAGAGCGGCAACTCTAGTATCCACTGCAGTTACATTATTCTATACTGCTTTAATCTCCTTGCGCAGAGAGGATTCAATACGGGAGATCATGGTTTCCAGGTCACCTTTTGTACTTTTTTTACTTTGAAAAATACTTTGATGAGTCTTAATGACCCTTCCAAATGTAAATCCCTCTTTTGACTGTACATGAGGAGTACTCTAAGAGAAAGAACGTAATCTGATCTTCCAGTCCCCATAAGATTGGTAACCAAGTGGGCTAAATTTCTTAACTTATCTTTAGAAAATGCATGGCCATTACTAAAAAACAAGCGGCCACACTGAAAGATATGACAAGTGAGGCATGGAGGGAGATTCACTATAAATTAACCCATGGACCATACCAGGCCTTTGATATACCCATTAAATCCTCCCCCAAGACTGGATACTCAGCTGCCCAAAATGTAAACTGAACCAACCAAATGTCTTGTTTTTTTTTTCTGGACTTGCCCCAAGATATTGACTTTCTGGAAAGAAAATAGCCTACATGTCTTTGAACACAGGCAGAGGTAGATCTATTGGTCCGCAGATCGTGCTTCTTCATACAAGCTCAATGCAAACCTTCCCAGAATACCTAGGCATAACTAGGTGGGAAATGTATTGTCTATTAGTGGCTAAGAAACAAATTACGATACTGGCTACCTCCCTAAGGGGCCAATGTGGGTGATTTTGAAATGACCGCTGCATAAACTAATGCCTAAAACTAAACTAAAAGTAATTTATACGCTTAATACTAAGAAGGACATGGTTAGGAAAACATCTCTGGTCCTCATTTCATCAGGACAATGTCAGAAGTTGAAAAGAATGCTTGGTTATCATTCAAAGCCATTGTCAAGGACTTTCTTGGAAACAAACAAGCAAATAATTATACAGAAGTTGACAAGAAACTTTTGGAGAGCTACAAAATGCTTGGTTGCAATATGAGCATCAAGGTGCATTTTCTGCATAGCCATCTTTCTAACTTCCCAGAAAACCTTGGTGCAGTCAGTGATGAGCAACGTGAACCATTCCAACAAGATTTGAAGGTCATGGAAGGACGGTACCAGGGTAGATGGGTTGTACATATGATGGCTGACTATTGTTGGAGCATCCGGCGGGATTGTCCTAACACTGAACACTCCAGGAACAGAGAGGCCTGCAGCCGTAAGAAATTAGGCACAGGGCCTACGTGACAAGGTGCTGGGCCTAGCCCAGGGGTGTTAAGGGTTAAAAAAGTGGCTAAAGTAATGGTGAAGTAAGGCTAGGAGGGGCTGTGCTAGTTTGGAGAGTGAGATAGGAGGGGATTAAGCATAGGATGAGTTAAAAGGGGCAAGACGGAAGTGAGAGGCCCTCTTTTGGAAGAAAAAAGTTGACTGCCAACCCACCCATTCTGTTGTAGTTGAAGTTTGAATGTTTTGTACGTTTTAGCGGTTGGGGTCTTGGATTTAGGATTCAGTGCATACTAAAGTGGTAGATTTTGGCAGGGGGGGGGATCCTCTTTGGTGGGGTCTCCCCCTTTATGGTGAACGGATGATTATGGATCCTGAGGCAGTGCTGGGTGGCTAGGGGCCAAGGTGGAGATGTTGGAAGAGGTAAATTACTGTAGGGTGGGGATTTTGCCTTCTGAGAACTGCAGCCTGGTTGTTTGGGTATACGTATAACTGGGAGTTTGGAGTTTGATAACGGATTATGAATATGGATATGTGAATATGGATATTGTGGTTAATGGTTATGTATTATTAAACGTGGGAATTAGGTTCTTGGTTAATTAGGTTAATTAGGTTATATTCAATGGAATATGTTGGTGTTATATAATCCTGGTTTAATATTAATAATAATAATGGAGTGTTATTGTATGTTAATGTACACTATACTTGTATATCAAAAGTGTAAAATGTATTTATTTATTTATCATTTATTTACTATTGGATATTTGTTTGTTAATTACTTGAATGGTATATTATTTAATGATGGTTAAATAAACGGCTGCTTGCCAACCAATTTAAATCCAAGTTTGGTGTCTGGGTATTTAATGGTGGGGGAGTGATCGGCCAGCAGGTGGGGGGTCTGGGGGAGGTGAAGGATCTGATGGGGTGATAAAGGATGGGCTAGAAGGTCCGAGCTACCCTGGTCAAGCTATAACCGTAAATTTTTACCTTAACCGCTTACCTGATTCATTTTCAAATGTTTTACTGTAAAAAAAATGTCATAGAGTAACAATAAATCCTTTGTATGAACAAAAGAAATTTAAATAACAGTGCATTCAAGTTATTATTTCATTAATTTTTCATTGTATGTAATAATTTGAGTGTTTTTTGAGGGTACCCTGTATCATAAAAACTGGATGTGATAGCAAAAAACTGGGGTCATTTCTAGATTCACCACCCAAAAATTATTAAAAAACAAGTGTAAGATCTAACTCAACAAAAAATGCGTTCCCCAGTGTTATGTATTTGCATACGTTACAGCTTTCATGTGTCTGGTGATATGTAGATGGGTTTAAATGCAGTCAGTGAACTCCCCAACATGCATTACTTGTTTTCTTTAAGCTACAATGTGTATTAGATATTAAAAAAAATGGGTTATTTACACTTTCTGAAATCTGAAAGGGTTTGGCAGATACAATGAAGAAGTATGGAAAGAATGAAGAAACGCAATGAAATATGGGTGAAGAAATAAAAAATGTATACATGCAGAAAAAAAAACTGAGCACAAACTTTTTAGTTGTCATAGTTTAATGCATTGGCACAAGACATTAGAAGATTACAATGTGCAAATCCCTCTTGCTGACTCCCACGATCCCTTAGCTCTTCCCAATCAGTCTTACAATATTTGCCCTGGTAGATGTGTTTGTTCTGAATTAGATTTTCAAAAAGCCACAGTGTGCTAAACATCTTGCCAGAGCTGGCTGATTACTTCTCAGACTCTTTCGCCTAGCGGAGTCAGGGAGAGATTTGAACAGCAGGAGAGTTCAATATTCCTCTCGCTCAGGCTTGCTGCCAGAATAAAAACTGCTAGAATCCAATAGACAGAGACCGTCTCCAGTCTACTCACTAACAACTTATCTTTAACAAGTGTTGAAAAGAATGAAAGCCCCCAAGCCCAAACAATTGCCAGGCTAAAATAAAGTAAATAACTGAAAATGTAAATACTATTTGCCTAATGTTATGGTTGAAAAAGAAAAATTAACGTGGTATGGTAGAAAAAAGCAATGCCCTTAGGTTAGACTTTTTAAAGGAGTATAGTGATTGACTCCCTGATTCTAGAAATCTCCTGTGGTCTCACTTTACAATTTAAATGTTACTTAAAGTGGCAGGTGTGTAAATTTCAATTACGTGTTGTCCTGCGATAAACCCATGGTGATCCCTTGCTATATCTTGCATTAGTTGACAGCAGCCAATACTACATCTGTAACAATATCCCCTTTCACCACTGGTATCCAACTGCCTTTATGCCACTATTGCAAATAAGTACTTTTCAATGGGAAGCTAGAAAAAGGCCTCTTTTAGTACTAGTGTTCAGTCAAAATTGATATTTCATACTACATTTGTAGTATAGCCAGAGAAAATTCCCATCTGCACATTGGTCTCCAGTAAAAAAATGCCCCCTTTATTTAAAGTCAACCAGTGCAAACATTCCCCATTTGTGCAGACATGTTACTAATAACTGCACCCCACTGTTTGAAAAATGATTCAATGTTTACCTGCTCAAAAAAGTAGGTTTACCTGCTCAAAAAAGGTAAACCTATTTCCATGAAGTGTACAGTTTTACACAATTATACTTTAGTATTAAAATAGGGATTAGTGCAAAGTGCAACAAAAGAGAGCCCAAGTGTAAAATGTGGGTAGGTACAAAAAGGCCACCTTTTATACGTTATTGGTAGATCCAAACATGTCCACTCTGTATGTTTATGTCCAGTGCAAAAATACCTCTTTTCTAATGTCATCTCTGCCACCATGCATACTATCTAAGCTGTAAGAACACAGCTCTTGTAAAAAAAAATCTTTTGCAGCCCTTCGTCTGCCCTTATCAAGCCCTAATTGCTTAGAGACCCTGTTTTATAGTGGGTAGAGGACATAATGTTGAAACTCAGTTCATCAATAAGTGTGTCACCTAAATAGGAATTAGCAAAGAAGATATTTACGCATGTCTAAGTTAGCCAAAATAGGCTGCATGTTGTTTAAAAGTATTAGAAAAGTAGATGGTGTTTTAAGTCCTGTGATAAAAATAGACTGCTCAAAACAGAATATTTTCTGTAACATTCTGCAATCCTTTGAAATGTTGTGTATGTGCTAGAAGACCCCATAAAGAATAATATACATCCTAGACAAATATGCAAAGCTAATCACATATGTCCAATATACTGAATATGGTTCCTGGAACTTGTGTGTTATACAAAGCATGGCTGAATGCTTCGAGTTGATGTGTACTGTCTGGTTCTGGGTAAGCTAGGACACTGAGGAATACCAAATTATTGTATTCAATATGATGAATTTCATGAGTACAGATCATAATGTTTAGTCTTTGGTACATAGCACTTATTATATATCCCTTTCCTGCTATGGCAGAGCAGTGTCTGTAGAGACATATATCACACGTTGGACCTTATTGGACCATAAATGACAAGGTGAGGGAGTTGAGGTGTTTAAATCAGTTCCCATTAAATGCTCTGTCTATCAGCTCCCCAGCAGATATACTGGAAAGAATTGATTTTACAATATTATGCACTTAAGACATGTTCTTAATGTGCCATTAAATTACCATCTGTAACTGGCTATATTCCCTAACACACTTATTGTGAAGGAGACTTCTGGGACAGATGAAATGTGGCCTTCTTTTCTCTAGAAATCCGTACGGAAGATGCTTAATCAAATATACTCAAGCACACATTTAGAAAAACCAACCTGTTTTTTTCAGTTATAAACAGGAAGAAAACTGGCATTTTTGCTCTATGTGGTTCATTTCACTTGTGAACACAGATCAGCCTGCAGCAAATAAAGAGTTTAAATTTTTTTCCATGAGTCAGAACAGTGATTGGTCATTAGGTTTAATTTAATGTGCAAATATAATTTGGTAAAATGGTTTCAGTTCAGACTGTAAATGCTTTTTGAGCGCATCCCTAGTATCCCTTGCGGCTGTGCACAGTACTGCGCGCGCCCCCAGCATTCCTGCGGGTGCACAGTGCAGCACAGTCCAAGGGTCTTCCTGCCAGAGGCATGCGGGCTACTATGCGCGCCTCTTGTACTACCCGGGGGCGAGGCAGCCGGCTGCCCTGCCAAGAGTGGGGCAAGTTCAGTTTGAATTCCCTGCAGCAAAATTGGCCCCAGGGGATTAATTAGGCAGTATGGTCCCTCCAATCATATAGCGGCAGGTGGCGCAATGTGATTGGGCCCATTTAATGAGTCCCTGTCATGAGCACCGTTGCCCATTGTAGCCTCTGTGTTACAGTGTGCTTGGCTGCGTTCTTGTATTTGATTACCGTGTTAACCTCTATTGTCTTCCTCTGTTGTCACCAGCTCAAACTTGTTACCAAAAGCGACCCAGCCTGATTTCTGACTTTGTATAAACTCTGCCTGCCCTGACTTCGGATGGTCCCTGACTACACCTTCTGCCTCATCCTTCTGTACCTTACTTTATCGGACTGACCTTCTTGTGTTTGACCCCAGCCTGTATATGGATTACGCAATAAAGATTGTTGAAGGGATTCCTGGAGTTGGTTGTGATTTGTGAGCCCAGGCGCATTACAGTGACATTCTCCCCTATACCTAGAGCCAGTATTTCTGGCTTTTTTGTAGTCCGCCACATCACTCCAATTCCAGAATCTGTTTTATCCCTTTCATTTTGAGAACAGAAACTGTGGCTGTGTTTGAATGTATTCTCAACTCTGCCCACTCTGTTGTTTATACTAGTTACTGGAGGGAAAATCATCATGTCAAAGACCTCATCTTGAAGCCCTATGCAGTGTTTCTCAACCAGGGTTCCATGGAACTTTGGAGTTTTTCCAGAGGTTGCTGGGGGGTCCTTGAACAATGAGCAGGTAAGCCTGAATGACACTAGTGGTCTCTTTTGGATATCTGTAAATGGACATTCTTTCCACAGATCAGCAATGTAAGAGGCATTATTCACACTGATCACCACACGGGTGGGTTTCCTGAAGACCTGAAAGTTATTTCAAGGGTTTCCCCATGGTAAAAAGGCTGAGAAAGGCTGCCTTACAATGTTAACCAAGCTTCCCTATATTTTTATGTAGCAAATTGTCTTGGTACTATTCTTGCTACTTTCTGCCTGATACAATTTCTCATGGTCCCTTCTGTCACATCTCACAAACTGTCCAATTCCTATTTATTTCACCATATGTTTTGCTTTATTCTTTTTTCCCCAGTCTAATTGATACTGCTCTGCTTCACCTCCTAAAATGATATTTTAAATACCAAGAAAGTCATAGACTCCAAATGAAGGCATACTCACCAGCCATAATACATCACTAGATATCTTTGCTATCAATTAAAATCTTGATTATGTCTGTATATCTGTTTTAACCGCCATTATAATTTTGTATTTCACAGCAGCTTTCATTTACCGTTCACATATTTTTCCATCTTTATCTCTCTGTAACTTTTATCTCTTCTAACAATTCATTTTTGAAGTTCCTCTTTTGTAATGGAAATGTATACATCTATAAACCAAGCCTATGCTTTGTTTGAGAAATTGTTTCTCAGAGTTTTAAAACTTCAAATACTTCTATATGATATGGCAATGGCTATCAAATGATGCAAAGTATTGTTTTTCACAAGTTTTGAACACAAAGTTGAATAAGTTTTTTTTCTCTTTTGTTTTGGTTCAGATTTTCAGAGCATATGCTTTTTTTTCCCCTGCAAGGCTAGCTTCGGTTTAAAGCCTTTAAGAGCTTTCATTTTATCAGAGTCTCTCACCTTTTATTACATTTTTTTGTGTGTTGGCCAAAAAATCCTATTTTGCCATTGTTCATCTTAATCTTAAGTGGGTACAACCTATGTTTAGGGTTTTTTATTATGTATGCTTTATATGTTTACCTATATAATTTGTTGAAATCATCAACTTTTTTTATTGGTTTTATTTCAGCCTATATATTCTTCCACATTTCCTAAGGAAGTATTCTAATTTACACTGCAAATGTGTTTAAATATTTCCTCCTATCCAAAGATTGATATTAATACTTTATGGCAGTAAGGATGCCATACTGGAAGCATTTTATATCAGCAATCACATATAATAAAAATCCCATTACAAACCTTATTTTTTTTAATACTTGGAAGCAATCTTCTTTGTTGGGATTGGCACGTACAGTGCATTTTGCCACTTGGGTTATTGTGCCTTCAAGTACCTTTTAGGCACCACCCAAAAAACCAAAGAAACTATGGAAAAGGAAAAAGTTAAGGAGTTGACATAGATATAAGCCTATTAGGGTGTGAAAACCCCTATGAGCAAGGTCTTTTTCAGTTTTGTTGGAGTAAAAAGGATAACTGTTGCATAGCTATTTAAATTGCAAATACATTTCCCCACATATTGAAAGGCCCTGGTCAGCACCCGTACTCACCAGACACCAGTCCACCAATCTAACAGTCTTCACCTTTAGCAAGCCCCCGCTTAGCCTTGGGAGACTGTCTGGTTGTGTCTTCCAGCAAACAGTTAATGCACAAAGGATGGTGTCTAGGGATAGGCTGGCAAAGGACCAGGGGCTCACAGATTAAGCAGTACAAGAACTACAAGGCAAATCCAGAGTATAAAACCAAGGTCATACACAGGTGATCAGTCCTCAGTCCACCAAACGAGGTACAGAGGGAGTAGGCACAAGCAGTTGGGGTCACAAGCAATGGTTTATCCAGGCTATGTATAAATGATGGGTCAGGAACAGGCAATGGTCAGCAATAGTAAATCCCACAAGAAACACTCCAGCACAAATTACCCCAGCTAAATGCTACATACAACAGGCCCTGCAATCTGATAGACGAGAGGCTAAAAGGACCCAACAGCCAATGGCAGCATGGGATTGATCAGGAACCATTCTGCTAATCAGCTGCAGCACAGCTCCTAATCCCCTTCAGCTGTGCAGTCACAGTGCAGGGGATGCCAAGGAGGAAAACACAGCTAAATGGAAACAAGGATACTGCAAGCTACAGATCACTAATTCCTAAAACCCCTCTGCTGCTGTAAGCACTGTTGCTGGAGTGAATAGGCCGGGCAAGTTCTACTGCGATGGGACACCGCCCGGTATTGTCGGCCAGAAAAGGATCTATTAACACATATGAAGGAGAATATCTAATCATTGTGTTAACTGGCTTTTGCTCATGTCAGTGGGGCTTTTCATTCCCATATAAGTTTACGGAAAGGAAAAAAAGCTGTATTAGGTAAGTCTAATGCAGGTCAGAACTGTTATTCAAATGCATCTGTTAATAAATTTGCAGAATTCATCCCAAACCTACACCAAACTGATGCCATCAACACAAGCCCACTGACACTGTTTAATACACCTACTTATTCCACTGTTCAGTTCTCACTCTCATATTTATAATAAGGAGAACACCCACTCACAGTCACTGGCATTTTCAATATGGATGCCAGCTTCCATATTCTTGTTGCTGAAACAATACTTTGCTCTATTGCCTTATTGATGAACTCACTGCTGAGGCATTTTATAATAAAATGTACCCATTAGCATGGTATCACTATGGTCATTGATCAGTATCTGCAGAATCAGTCAACGATGCTCCGGGTTAACTCCACTTGAAGCCTTCTATTAATTTAGTGTTACCTTGATCTCCAACTACTTGTCAAAATCTTACTAGCCAGGCCTGCACATTATTTTTATTATTATTATTACACAGTATTTATATAGCGCCAACATGTTATGCAGCACAGGGTTTACAATCTAATGTCCCTACCATAGTCATATGTCATTACCACAGTCTAAGGTCAATTTTCGGGTGAAGCCAATTAATCTAACTGCCTGTTTTTGGAATGTGGGAAGAAACTGGAGTACCCAGAGACAAACCCACACAAACACAGGAAGAAAGTGCAAACTCCATGCAGATAGTGTCCTGGCTGAGACACTATCGCACCTGGGACCTAGAGCTGCAAAGGCTAGAGGACTGACCACTGTGTACTGCAATACCAATAATTCCAATGGACATCTGATTACACTAACACTAAACTATTCCCTGAAAACTTACAGTTATCTTACCCAGACCTTAACCTCTCAGCGCTCACTTACCATTTAATTTACTGGCTCTGAAAATGACTGCTTCATAAGCAAAGGCTTTCTATTTTAAAAAGAAAACTGAAGATCAGCTGAGGTGCGTATTAGCATTCCATTTAGCTTCAGAAAAAAATGACAGTGTTATAGTCTAAAACAGATTAAAAAAAGCTGACTATAGGTAGTATGTAATCAATTTTTTCTTCTTTAGCCCCCTACAGTCTTGTATCATTGCTGCTAGGAGGAGGCATACCATTATGACACACAGAGAAAGTCAAAATCAGTTATAACCCATCGGTAGGTTGCCATGGAGAAAAAAAAGGGGATGGAATTTCAACTTCAGGGTTCATGAATGCTGATTACTCAAGTATAATTATCTCAGAAGCAACAAGGCAATGTGTTCATATGTAACACTTGTCTGAATCAAAATGTACTTTTCTTTGTTCGTGCTTTACCAGGAATGTACTAGTCTCAGTTCCTGATGCTGGTTACCATCATATAAATTTAGTAACAATTTTCTTTGGATTCAATCAGATTTTTTTCAACTTTCAGTTTAAATTGGCTAAGTACATTTCAGGGGCTACATGGAAGATAGTTTATTTCCATATGTTTTTGTAGTAAATGTATTTAGAGCCCCAGAGCCCATAATAGACAGTGGTATGCAGGTAAAACTAGGGTGATGTGGTCAGTTAAGTCGGTGGTTTAAATATATTACCAAAGATGTAACAAAGAAACTACTATCCATTCCAATGTGAAATTCAACAAGTAATGCCAAAAAAAGACCTCACCAATCTGCTGTATGTAATGAATACAATGATGGAGGTCACGGTGATAACCCCTAAAATTAAGCACATTTTAGATCCCACAGAGTTGTGGGACTAATGTGATATTTGGAAATAGAAGGAGAAAGAAAATAAATTCATAATGGTCAAACAACACAAACTTACCTCCAACCTCCACTTACTTATAATTAGTCTCTAGCTTCATTTGTAGAGAAGATGTGATAATATCAACATAAGGGCACAAAACTGGTCAATGCCAAGCATGTTCCATCAGTGGACCAGTGAGGTGGTGGTGGTATGTGTGCATTTTTTATCTGGGTGTAGTTATGCTTTAAGGTACAGGTGAGCAGGTAAAATGAGCAGGCCCAATTTTTGCTCCATCAATTTTCTGTTATGAGGGGTTTTCTATTTCATTTTTTACCAGTCCTTAGATGTGGTAGCTGCATTGGTTTTTAAGTGGATTTACAGTTTCACTTTTAAGAATACGTGATTAGGCAGGATATTTTTTGCCGAATAGGGCAGGTGATGTCCCTTCTGCAATAATCACTTCTACCTGTCTGATTGTTCTGGGTTTCTGGCAAAAAAGCTGAGCTGTATGTCAATTATGATTGCGAGAATACTCATTCCCATATGTTTTGCATGTGCCAGAAATAAAAGAGCTCCTGCTTGCTTGCGCTGTAGTTATGTCATCCCAGCCCAGTCAATCAAGATGGCTGAAGATCTCAAGGAGGAAGTGAAAAACAAGTATTGTCCTTAAAAATGTACTTCTTTAAATACAATATTATTAGGGAGGGGGGGCAATTAGGTGTTAGATAGTTACAGGCACTGTAACTGTAATGGCAATGAGCACACTATGTTTAGTACCAGTACACAAAAGAAATCGAAACTACAGTTCTCTTCTGGAGAACTTTTATAGGAGAGTAGTGGTTTATTTAGCTGCCTTATGATTGTCTGTGTAAAAATATTTGTAGGCAAAAGCAAAAATGAGGCAAAGAAGTATATGGTAGGAGTGCCATTGGTCAATAGGAACTGAAAACAGCTTAAATGTGAATTGCCAACAGATATCTGCATAGCACAAATTGGCGTGACCCTTGTTGAGTTCTCTTTGGGCAGTTTGTCTCAGTAGCAGCTCATAGTTGGGTTGATTACCCTCAGAGCATGACTTCTGTTTGCAGATAATAAGCTGCTAAATTTTTGTGTTTCGATGTGTCAGTCGAGGGCACTGTGCCCAATGCCAGACAAAGATATGCTAAATTCTCGCAGACGATGCAGTCACCAACTTTCAAAGCCTCTGCTCAGAGAGCATCCTCTAATATTTGTTTTTACTGTAGTTCTGAAAAGGAATCTCCAGTCGACATAGCATAAGCAAGAGAGTTTATCAATATAAACAATCGCCCGCAGAGCTGTGCCTACTGTATGGTAATTTCTATAGTCCCATTTTTAACCCTTCTAATGTCTTTGAAACAAGGCATCTGTCAGCAGGCCGTATGTCTCGCTCTCTCCAGTGCCTTTTTGCCATATGTGTCAGGTTTTGATAAGGCAATGCCACTGTGCCACCTACACATTTAGAGCTGTGATGTCTTTGGCTGAATTCATTATACATAGAAAGGCCACCTGCTATTTTGAAACCTCCTTTCATTACCCAGTTCCAAGCCAGAGAGAGAGAGAGAGAGAGAGAAATAGAGAGAGAGCGGGAGAAAGAGAGAGACAGAAAATGAGCTCTGGAGATAACACTGTAGCAGATTGAGAAGGAACAAGGAGAATATTCTCATGTACAATCCGGGACATCTGATTGGTGGGTGGGTGACAGCTGGACCTGGGAATCAAATTCACTTGCTTTGAGATTTTTGGAAGGGAAAGTGAATTTTACAGTTTTCAATGTTTTATTATTTTTTTCTGCCTTGTGGCATGCTGTCCTTTGCTGATCTATTAACTAAGGGGCTATAAAAGGCAGCCTGGAGCTCATTAGCAGACGAGAGAGGATAAGCGACAGGTACTGAGTGTGTCACCAAGCAGTGAAGAAAAGTTGGATTCTTTTTGACTCATCTCAGGATGCTGAGAAAAAGAGAACACTGGTTTAACTGTTTCTTGTGCAGCTCATACATTACCATGTTCCCTGTTATATAATGCTTGAATGGTATTAATAATACAACCAATGAAGCAATAATCAGTGATGAGAAATTTAATTTGAAAATTTGGTTCAGTGATTATCTTAAAAAATGATTCTCCTGAATATACTATGGCCCCAGTCTGTTAAATGAATCTATCCTGATTGCTAGGAAGTGTATGCAAAGGCAACATTTTTACATTTTATATAAAGTACAGAATGCTTCGATTCCAGACTCTTTTTTAGAGCTTTTTTCAACCTTTTTAACATGAAGAAATCCTTGAAATAACTTCCAGGTTTTCAGGGATCCCCTGCTCTATTTACTTATCACTCATTGAGATTGAAAGTTCCTTTGGGCAGGGTCCTCCCCTCCCCCTGTGTGACTTTCTGTATTTGTCTGTCATTTGCAACCTTTATTTAATCTACAGCTCTGTGTAATCTGTTGGCGCTATATAAATCCTGTTTATTGATATTATTAATATTAGTACCAATAATAATATTATATATCCACAGCTCACAGTACATTTGCTTGGTGATCAGTGGGAAGAAAGCCTTTTACATTGCTGGGCAGTGGGAAAAATGTCACAGATTGCCAAAAAGATTATTGGTGTCAGGCTAAGAGGCACAAATTACTCATTTCTCAAGGAACCCCTGGTAACTTTTGGAGGAACCCTAGTTGAGAAACACTGGTCTAGGGGGAAAAAAAAACAGCTCAGTCTGAATCAGTCTCATACCTCTTATCATGCACAATACATCCTCAATATTTGAGAATTACTCAACTTTGAATTCTAAACACGTGTGATAAGGGAATTACCACAGCACTGTACATCCATAGTGTACTAGTGTAGCGAGTAGACCTGACTTATTCACATCGGAGCCATCCTTGAAGACTGCCAATTGCTGGTTTCGTAGATATAGCAAAAAAAGTCAGATTAATTGCCTGAAAAAGTTGAACAATAAAAAGCAAAAAGAAAAATACTGCCAATAACAGCCCAAGAAGGTTCAATTTGGGAAAGTAATTTCTAGTTAGGCTTTAGAACCCTTGTCAATTTTTTTCTGTGTATCCAATCCTGAAGACACAACAGAAAGTATAGGGGGATGTTTTCAATCAGGTAAATATCCTCTCTTAAAGGAGGACCAACATCTGTAAACTGTGTACAAAGGCAGGCTTAGGGCAAATAACTAATTAAAAATACTACAAGTGTTATCCATGTAACTGATCTTTTCTGCATTACTGACTTACCATATCTTGTTCCATACTGTGCCTCTGTGTAGAGGTGGCCTTTCATCTTGGTTCCTGGTTCCATCTAGGAAGACGCATGACTTTGCTTCCTCACGTCAGAGCCTTCAGCAAGTAGAACAATGGCCAACATAATAGTGACCTCATCAAATGCAACACAACATCTCCACAAAGCAGTCACAATCTGTATTTCATGCATTGTACTCTTATTAAGCTATACATTTAGTAGATTTTATTAATAAAAGTATTTTTATTGTCTATATTGAGTAATTCCCCTAAAGTTCCAGCAATTCACTTAGGATTTTTTTTTCTCCATAATTACTTTAGAGACCTATAGCCTTTTGTTATTGTTTTGACCCCTCATAAAGTATTATTGTAACTTTTTTTCTCCAATGTATCTATTCAAGGAGCCATTATTGTTATTCAGGCGGGACCTTAAACATGTTAAGGGTGTTTGCACTTTCATTTTAGCTCAAAGGAAGTGACAAGGGCACTTGATATTTGAAAAGATATCCATGTATTTTCTGTAGTTGTTGAATATGTTATTGCTTTCATATACTACTAGTGTTGGTGTTCGAATTCGGGTTGTCCTTATATTCGACCCAAATATGGCTGTTCAAATTCGGATAGGCCGACCTAAAAAAAAACGGGATTCGATGGCAAAATTTGGGATAAATGCAAGTGTAAAAAAATGTGTCAAAAAAAAATTAATGTTAAATTAATTTATTAAGGGTTTGTGTTTATTTACCTATTTTTTTTTTTTTACAGGTTATCCTACAATGATTGCACACTGATTGCAGACAGAGCAAATCAATAATTGCAGCCAAGGCTGCAATCATTGACAAGAGTGTGCGATCCCCTGGGCACTATAGGTTAATTAACCTGCAGTGCCCTGGTGATCGTAGTAGAACTGCAGAGTTCATCTGCAGTTCAGTTCCCATGGTCACATGACAGTGGGAACTTTGCAGTCACAGCTGTGACTGAAGGCGATTCCCGGGCAGTAGAGGTTGAATGGGGACTAGTTTCCCCATTCATCACATCTAGTGCCCTGTGTTCTTAGAGAAACTATATCCAAAAACACATACAACTAGTAAAGGGTTGCAAGAGCAATTTGATTGCTATTGCAGCCCTTAGTCCCTAAAAATAACCCAAATTCACCCACCATTGACTTCAATGGTGTTTGAATTCGGCATTTGATCACCCGAATAATATCTCGCTGTTTGATTGAATAGCTGTCGAATCGAATAGTGAGATATTCGACCCACACTATATAGTACATTCTTTTTTTCAGGGTTTAAATACGGTTTAAGAGAAGGAGTTCTATTCTATGTATTCACAGAGGGGAAAGAATCTGACATTTTACTTATGTCATAAAAAAAAAAAAAAAACTATACTGTGAAGATATTTCTGTCCACCTCTGAAAAAAGGTTGTTGGTCTGACATTCTGATCCAGTGGACTGATTTTTTTCAGACCTACAGACTGAAAAAAAGATTTGGAGTTCTGATTGCCTACCCCTGTGTTTTTCACAGTTAGATTTTGGTAGTACAGATGCTAAAAATGCAATAAAGCAAAAATATTTATTTTGTTATACCAGCATTGTTTATGCATTCTGTGCTTCATGTACCCACCAGGTATTTAAAGTACATTATTATTTTAGACTGCCTATTTTTTATCATAACTTTTTGCAGTCCCAGGAATCCATCCCGTTGATTATGAAATTTTAGGACATGTTGAAAATGTCACCAGTAGTGTTGTTAATTAGATTTTATTTCCTGGCTAATTAATGGCTTATTAACTCCAGCTTTTTCAGAAGGTTCATACAATGTGTGATATGTGCTTGTAATTGTGTATAATAAATATAAACTTACAAAATATTCTCATGTACTTGACTTTAAAATGTTATTTTATTCTGCTTGTTACCAGCTGAATGCTGGAGGTGCCATTATTTGGTATTGGAGACACAGATAGTTAGTTAGGAAGGTTGCTGTTGTATATTAAATTAATTTTCCTAAAAACGGTTTGGGGAAAGCTTTAGACATGCCTAGGAGGAGCAGACAGAAGCCTCCTGGGTGAAGTTTGCACTCTAGGTGGCTCTGGGTCTTCCGCAGCCACAGCAGTAATAAAAATCTATATATATATATAAAACTGTATATATGTATGTGTGTGTGTATGATCCACCATCACTCAAAAACGCATGGACAATTTTCAACGAGGGATGAAGAGAATGCCTCTGCTATCTTATTTTGTGAAATCATTAGAAGATTGAGGAAATTATACCAGAAGGATTCACAGGGGATTCACAGGATTCCCTGTGAATTAATGGAGAAACTCCATTGAGAGTTCTTCTGCAGTTCCACTGCAATCCCCGGGCACTAGAGGTTAATTAAGTGTGGGATCGCAGTGGATTCTCAGAGTTGCAATCATTCCTGCAGCTCTGGGAATCCTGTTTGCGATCCCCGACACTAGAGGTAAATGGGGACAAGTCTCTCTATTCTAAACCCCTAGTGCTCCTTGATTGGCTGGGGAAAGCTTTCCTCAGCCAATCAGAGAGCACTACAGGTTTTGAATGGAGAAACTTGTAACCCATTTAACCTCTAGTGTCGGGGATCGCACACCGAGCTGATCAATGAATGCAGCCAGCGCTGCATTCATTGATCAGTGCAGCCTGCAACCTTTTGTTTTTTGTTTTTTTTCGAAATTTGTGCTAGATCAGCGAATTCACACCGGCCATTCTCGCTTACAATTTCGGTAAGTGAGAACGGCCGATTTCACCGCAAGATCGAGGTTTAAAAACTTGCTCATCCCTAATTCCAACCAAACTTGCCATACGTATGACTGAGACTCATGTACAGCACTGTGCATCTTTGTACAGTGCTGTGCTATATGTCTGAGCTATATTTGGATGTATGTCATCACTAGGAAATGCCGTAAGACATTTCAACAAAACTTGATATGTTCCACCATCACTCGGAAACACATAGACATTTAAACCAAACTTGCTAGACATATGACCCTGGTGATCTTTGTACAGCACTGTGGTATATGTCAGAGGTGGTATATGTCAGAGTTATATATATGTATAAAAATAGTGTGTGACTGTGGGGGGACATTAGAGTATCAGCTCCTCTGTACAGAGACTGATGGGTCTAACTCATATACCGTATTTTTCGGACTATAAGACGCTCCGGCCTATAAGACGCTCCGGCCTATAAGACGCACCCAATTTTAAAGGAGAAAAACCTAGAAAAAAAAGATTCTGAACAAAATACTAAACGCAGCATCGCGGGATCGCTGTATTGGATGAGTATGATTTTTTTAAATTATATTTAACATGTATTCGGTGTATAAGACGCACCCACTTTTCCCCCCCAGTTTTGGGGAAGAAAAAGTGCGTCTTATAGTCCGAAAAATACGGTATATATATATAATATTGGATGTAAGTATGTGTGCATGTTCCACTATCACTCGAAAACGCACGAGACATTCCAACCAAATTTGCTATACATATGACTGAGACTCATGTGAGTGCACCAGCCATCTTTGTACAACGCTGTGTTATATGTCAGAGGTATATTTCCATGTATGTATGTATGTATGTATATATGTGTGTATGTATTGCTCAGTGACAGAGTCCCTTTTAAATATCACTATAACTATCTGTATAATATAGGATTGCAATAAATAAATACCTGGGCAACGGCGGGTAATCCGCTAGTAAATAAAAAAAGACTTTTTTTTGGTAGTCATTCTTTTAGCCAGTGTTAAAAATGTAATGATAATTCCACTTTAAGTAGTTCTTGCAATGTGCAAAGACTGATCTAAAAGCTGGTGTAGCCAATTGGAGCAATCATAACATATATTGATTATATGAGTTGGATTTTTCCATTAGTCTTGCACTCTCTTCATCTTATTCTCTAAGTATGTCACCTGAAATATCCCCTTGTTGGTTTGATAGCACCCTCACCAAAATCGCTGCACTTTGATATTTGAAATCTCCAATCTACACAGCTGTTCTATTTTGGACATACAAAGACAGCCATTCCCAAACAGCATTCCGTGGATCCCCTGGTTTCCTCCAGAGTTTGCTAGCGATTCCTTGAACTGTTGCTGATTGACCCCATTGAGGGCCAACACAACTTGGTAGAGCCAGCTGCACGACTAATGAAAGTTTTTAGGTGTCTATAAGGGTGGTGTTGTAGTCGTCACTGTAAGGGGACATTCTTTCTACTGGCCCCCCCCCAAAAAAAAAAGTGGCCAAAGCATTAAAATGTATCTAAAGCTAATCTCAGGTAAATGACTTTGTTTTATGTGTGAAATAGTAAAAAAAACAGGTAAGTCTGTGTTGCTATTAGGTGCAATCACCCTTCATAAAGAAAGTACAAGTGAGGACAAAATCCAAAGTGGACATTTCCTTTTTGCTACAGTTGTCATCATAACAGTTGTCCTTATTTTAAGTCACCTTTGATTCTGTGAGAAATGTAAATTGTGGGGTTTATTTTTTTTTTTTGTTCTTGTAATATTGGTTATCAGGACAGATAAATCTCTCCTGTGTGAACCTTTGCATGCAGCAAACCTGGTATATCTTCTCTACAATCTGTCTAAAACTAGAAAAAGGTTTTGGCTTTCGATATATTTTACTACGACTGAGAGATAAGATCAATACTACACAATTATTTCTGTTTCTCTACTTCCTGGCAGATGTTCAAGCTCTGAAATAGATGATCTAATTCCATCCCTTGATATGTCTTGCTTAACCTACCTGGCCATTAGCATGCAGGTAGAAAGAAACATCTCAGATCTGGGCTTATTTAGAGTGGGAGGTAAAAATTTAAATTAATTCATTTATTATTTCTTTTACAGAATTTGATGTTTAGTTGTAATGTCTTGTCAGGCATCTATAAGTGGCATTGTTTTCATGCAATATTATTACTGTATGTACTACAATATGTACAGTAGTTAGGCTGTCAATGACAAAAAAATCACACTTCCATTAAAAATTAAAAAGTGTAATCAAGGAATGGTCATGTGGTTTTTCACATATTTGCATTTAGTCACTTTTAATGTTTTTCATAACTTTCTGTAGTGTTCTATTTAGAGTAACTATAAGGGGGTGCAAAATGCAAAAAAAAAAAAAAAACAAAACAGTTTTTTGTAGAGATTGAAAAGGCTTGGTAGCCAGACCCCAGGGGTGGAGTGGTGGAGAAATAATTAAAAAAACAGAGAAGAAATAGAAAAGAAGAGAGAAATAATTAAAAAAAAATAATGAGGCAGCAGGAGATGTAAAAGGAAGCATGGATCCATTGAATTACTAAAGGAGAGACAGGAAGACCCCATACCTCCAAACTTTTTGACTTTAGAAAAAAAGGTATTCTTTTTAGAACAAAATAGGCAAAGGACACACATATGGACAACACAAGACTGGAATATAAATGATTGGCTTAACCAGTAATTGCTTTTCTCATCAAAATCTCATTAAAAAATAATGTATTTTATGATTGGAAGGTTGCAGTATGAAACTTTTGGTAAATAGTATTTTTTATACTGATCTATATATCATACTAAAAAGAAGGATCAACTGAGAATTTGGTTTCAAAAAAGGTCAGTTACTCTAAATGACAGACAGCAAGGTGGAATGACATTCTTGCACGGCAGGTCACTGAGTACAGCTTCCTCTCCAGCATGGATAACATTAAACAATGCGCTAAGTATTAATCTGGTTAAATCTTTAGTCAGAGACTGCAGTGCCTTCACGCAACAATCTTACACTGCGGATTTATAGCTATGAAGCTGTAGGCACAGAGCAAGCATTGCTATTTTTCCAGTGGAATTAAAAAGTACAGCTAAGGCACAATTACCATTTCTAAATGTTTCATGTAACATTACAAATCTTCATGTATGGAGATCAAGTCCATGTTAAAGACATAGACAGCTAAGCAGTTATTATTTTGAGAAAACAAATTTATTATTGTCTGCCTCTGTAATTCTCTGTAGGATGTAACAAAGGTGCTTAGCTGAAGTCTGATGATATCAGTAAAAAAAAAAAACACTGAATGTAACAAAAAAAAAAAACTTGACCTAGATGTGTAAAGGAAATACCCCAGACACACTGTTTTCCTTTGATACTTTGCAGTTATTCTTTCCCATTATTCTCAGTTTCTCTGCTGATCAAAGATTAATCTTGCTTGTCTAGGCATTGAGCATGTTATACACATACTTCGCTGCACACACTTCCATAGTAAAGAATAGGCTGGTAAAGCCATATCCCTATACCCAGCACCTTACACCCTTTCATCTTGGTTTTTCCTTCAGCAGCACCATCACAATCAATACATCCTACATAATTCATGACATCCAAGGCTCACATTTGAATTCCAGCCCCAGAGGGGATTAATAGCATAATCATGTTTTCAGGCAGAGTAACTCTGTGTTCTTCGAGGAAATGTTAGCCTGTCAACTAGTTTACAAGTTTTGTCCTTCAGCACAGAGCATACAAATGATTTCTAAATGTTAGTCCAAATAAGTTATTACAACAAGCCTTGTATTATGATTGCATTATAGGGTACACAGTGGAAAGCCACCTCTTTTTATGGCACAAGGGCCCTTTGCCTAGTTGTCAGCTTTATATCTGCTTTTCACAAGCAAAAAGCAACTTAAAATCAAACTTTTGGTAAAAATTATTGGTCTAGCAACATTTAAAAAGGCTATCAACCAGTTTACACATTGCTTATCCCCTGTCAGCAAAGATCAAAGAAAAGCGACTGTGGTTGAAGTTACAGTTTTGCACCCAAGGCAAATGTTTCAGGGCTTCTAGTATGCTTAATGGATTTTGGGGAGTTGGTGGGCAGAGTTTCAAACTTGATTTATGGATGCTGTTGGTGTGTACAAATATTTTTTGCAAAATTCTGTGTATGAGTGTAGTGGAGCAACTGGGTATATTTCATTTTGTTTTTATATTCTCCGTAACCTTTAAGACCTTTGCAGACAGATTCATATAGAGAAAGTAGAAGCAAGGACAGACTGCTGTCTTTACACATTACATAACCAACAACATAACATGAAACACTGTTTTGTCTTCATAGATTGGCATAGAGATTTGACAAGCTGCAATCAGCAACATCACAGAGTTTCCCCATCTCCCCATGTGCTTTTTCCATCAGACTGAACCACGTTTGTGCACGTCTTCTTGGAAACTTCCCATCTCCACCAGGCATTGTTTCAGTTTAGCAGTTTTCAATTCCATGGCAGTCTTTCCTCCTCTTCACAGCCCAATGCCTTGTTTTTGTCGGTTGCTTTTTTTGTTTGAAGCTTCTTCTTTCTTCTGTAGAATTGGGCCACCGTTCATTATCAGATGATTAACAATGAAATGCATATGTAGGAGATATTTGTAACTTGTCTGAAAAAAGTGGACTACTACCCAGATCTGAAAAAGTAGGCTTAGTTCCACGAAATGCATCATTGACAAGGACACTGTCAGTAATTACATTCGTAGGACAACATACTTACATCCCATTTGCATATTTGGAAACCATTATGGATTTTGTCAATATGTATTGAAACTACAGTATTGGAGTAGAATGAAATTTTTTTATAATGGTGACATGCATACTTCTTTAAGTATGTCTCTTTTATGGTGAAGTTTGTTGCTTATTAATAGTTGTTTGATTTTTCGGGCAGAAAATCCATATTATTCTTTTTATTGGGGGGAATGAGAAATAGCCTGGTCATGGCTAAATTTTAAGATTGATATCATTAGGGGATCTTGTTAGTTTAGTTTACCATTGGCAAAATACATTTAGTTACCATTTATTACACCAAATTTAAAAGCAGATCTTAACCCTAAAGGGATAACATTTCATGTGGCAGTTAGTTCCATGTGCATGATAGACAACTGCCAGGTACAGTATGCAGTTTCATGTTTCATCTTCTCAGCACTGATGATCACCTCCAGACGTGTTCAGTCATTTCTTCAGGTTATAAACACCAATGATAGCTCTGGGGACACAGTGACAATCATTGACCTTATAATATGTAATGCGTGTCAGAATAGTCATATACAAATATGCAAATAACAACCATACAAGTCCCATATTTAAAAACTTTTAGGTAATACTAATAACATGTGAAAGATTATTTTAGAAATAATAAACTAAATTTACTTCAAAGTGTTTCTCAAGGCAAAACCATGTTTTAGTCTTGCATTAAAATTGGGAAAGGTTAGTCCTTTGAAAAATGTATATTGGTAAGTCCTCTCTATTTGTATTGGTGATCATGTGATCATTAGTAGAGAGAAAGTAAATGAGGGACAATTTAAGAAACCAGGCCATGGTTTTAAACTTTATACTTTAACTATTGTCGTCTCTATATTGTTGTATATAATAATATATATATATATTTATATATATATATATATATATATATATATATATATATATATAATTTCACATAGAAAGCAGAATAGAAGTGGATGTAAGGGAGGTATACAACTAAATTCAATGACAAAAAAAATCAAATAGGCAGTGTTTTCCAAGCTACAAACAGACTTAAATTAAATTCTTTTTTTAATTGTTATTAAAAATGGAAGTCTTACCTATACTTGGAAGTTTCTATGATGGCTATGGTGGCTCCATGATGTTTTTCTTTTCATATTTTGAATGATTGTTTTTTTTTATTGATTGATACAAACCACATTAAACACTAGATGAAACAAATGACTTACAGAGTTGTGTCCAGCAGGTGGCTCCATGATAGTGGCTACAAATAGTTGTATCACCATTATATGTATTTTTTTCCAAATGTACTGTAACTCTTCACTATTTCAATAAGCAATCATTATCATTTATCAGTTTGCCAACTCATTATCTACCAGTGAAACGGTGAATAGGTTTATCATGGCTAGGGTTTTTTTACAACATATTTGGTAGGAAAAATCAAACTTTTTTTTTTAAGGTTGATAAAATTAAGAAAACTTAACCTCCCTAGGTAACCCCCAGTGTGACTCGGGTTAGAAAAAAGTTGCTAAAAATGGTAGCCCCAAATCACACTCAAGGTATGTAAACCTAATGGAAGGTTAGTAAATAGAGAGGTTACCTGATCTGCTGGCGTCCTGCACCGTCCAGCGGCGCAATCTCCTTCTTCTTTCTTCCTGCTTCTGCATCCGATGAGTCACTGGGGAGTTCCCGGTGATGTCGGTGCATGTACACGTTGCCGGTGGGGCGGGGGCCGGAAATTCAAAATACATTTGTATTGCATTCAATACAAAATAAATGTATTGAATGGAATACATTGGATTTTTATGTGTAAAAGCAGTGCATTGTTTTCAGGAACATTTATTTTACAGTATATATATTTGTATGAGTATAATGTGTTTTTTTTTTATTTAAAAAAATTAAAAAAAAAAAATTTAAATATAAAGATTTTTTAATTTATTCAATTTATTGTTTTTACATGATTTTGTGTTTCAAACTTTATTATACTCATACTAATATATTATACTGTAAAATAAATTTTCATGAAAAACAATGTACCGCTTTTAGACATAAAACCGGAAAGAAATGAACCGCTCGGGAGGTTAAATTGATCAGTCAGATTTTTACTGCTCATTGCTTTGCATTGCACTAGCAATGAAATACATTGAATACATGAAAAGCATCACTGTCACTTTGCAAAGGCGAGTTCATATAGCTGTGTTGCTTCCGTTGCAACAAAAAGTGTTTTGTGATATCTGTTTGCTAAGTGCATGGATTGATTTCTGGCTATGTTGATAACTTCCTGTGCTTTTGCTTTTATGGAGATGGTGGTGAAGGGGGTTAATGGTGAAAGATCTGTGTTGTTTATAGTCGAGAAATAAGATAAGCAGAGCCGACACCACATACTTTAGAATTCAGACCTCAAAGGGCAATGTGTTGTCATATCAAAGAGGAAAGCAGGAGCACAGTATATTTTCAGCAAATCAACAGGTGTTTTGTTGTGTGTTTAAAGGAATAAAATGTGGGTAAACATTCACGTATTTAAAAAACTTGCACTAAGAATTGTTTTTGTTATTTTGCCTTGACATATGCTTTAAAGACTTTCTGTGGGGGAGCTTTTAGTGCCCACCACCAATACAAACTGTATATCATTACCCACCCTCTCTATATACAAACAACACCGCTTTCAAAACCCCAGTTTTATGGCTAAATATGCATTTTTTTCCAGCTCAGACCATTTACAGCAACCATTGTCAACCAGTGTTCTTCCAGAAGTTGCCAGGGATTGCTTGATCTATATTTGATTGACCTCCCACAGAATGGTGTCTGCACAGTTCCAGGGACAACACCCCTATGCTGATCTTTCTATCTGCCTGTTAAGGTGGCATTTTGACCTCTAATGTATGGGGAGCACTGGCAATCAATGCAAATAGAATTGTTTTAATTGATCGAATTAATAGTAGGTTCTCTAACACTTAAAAACTATTTTAAAGGGTTCATCAGGGGTAAAAAGGGGAAAGGCTAATTTATTTATTGACTACAGAGTAACAGTGACCACATACATTTGCAATGATTCCAATCCCAGGTAACTGGCTGATATTGATATGCCTAAAATAATTTTATTTCATTGAAAGTCTTGTGGCTTAGGTTGTAAAATTAGTGGCCTAATCTTATTTTGGCTACACATTGTGCTTTACTTGATTCTTTGTCACCATTCACCCCACTTGGCAGAAAGAGATTTTGAAAAGTTAAAAACAAGATTTATTTGATGGATTAAAAAAAGAAAACAGGATTTGCTATGCCTGTATAGTCGAGCCACTCCATGTTTTTTGTGCCAATCTCTATGTTCTTTTTGCCCATCCGCTGTTGCGTTTAATCAAACCGAGCAAGTATCTCTTCCCAGAGGAGCGACCATTCTGAAGCCTTATCTGCGGAACGCAATGACTATGTGATGGATCTGATTCTATCATTGTCATCCATCCAATTCCATATTAACTGTGTGGCTTAAAGTAGTGCTCTCTTGGCGGGGCCTGTAAAAGAAATAATTAGATGGGTATAAGCGTCAGCCTCTGGGACCTGAGGCAGATAGCATCTATGACTGCTCTACATTTACGGTTACATCACCTCTGAGACGTGGCCGGGCTAGACAGCTTCAAATCACAGATGGAGATCAAGCACACGGAAAATAAGTTATAGAGGAAAACTCAATTAAATAGTAACCTTCCTCTCCGATCGCTGTATTTTATTAGCAGGCTGCTTCTGTGTTTACTTAAAGGCACACTCCGGAAAAACATAGAATTATGGCATCTTAAGGCACATGCTACCTGCTTGGGTTCTGCTGAGCAGTAATTTCCCTTCTAGCTTTTTCAATAAAGGTGGCAAGATAAATTCTTTTTCCTGCTGATATGCTTATAGTAAATGCCCATTATTCACATTATTACTCCCTTTATTCTGAACCCACTGCATCTTTGCACAAATTTAGGCATGAGAGAACATCATAAGGCAGGAAGGCGCAGCCCCTTTCAGAAGCCCTATCAAAAACCTGCATAATCCAAATTCACTGTATGAGATTTATTGAATAAAAAGAATACATTTCTTTAGAAATATTGCAATAACTGACTGTGTTACATGCCTTATAATTTACTAAATTCAAATAGAAATGAAATGACTTGTTCTTAGGCTTGTTGTATAATGCTGAATTGTCTATTGCTGTATTTTAAATGCACACATTTAACCACTAGGTGGCACACCAATGCCTATTTGCAGTCAGTGCAGTCAGAATCCTTGCTAAATAATTTCTC
Organism: Pyxicephalus adspersus; assembly: GCF_032062135.1. NCBI lineage: Eukaryota > Metazoa > Chordata > Amphibia > Anura > Pyxicephalidae > Pyxicephalus > Pyxicephalus adspersus. Next base: position 37,783,308 of record NC_092859.1, read on the forward strand.
TTAGTAGCTGTAGCCCCTAATTGAATGTATTTAGTTTGCAACAGCATTGTGTATCATACATCTTTTTTCTATTGTTTAAACTGTTGCTGTATATCAGTGCTGATCCTATGGCCTTCTGTAAACCACTTTGTAGCTGTGTCTTGTCTACATGCACTCCAGTGATGGCTGATTGCCATTTCCTGTGAGTAATAGTACTGATTTATTAAAGCTCTTTAGGACTGGATAAGATAGAGTGAGAGAGAAATTTGGTGATCCTGCAAACCTGAAATTTAATCTGATCTGGCCTATGATTAAAAATATTTCCTAATTAATATCAAATGATTCTTAAGGAATTAATTCCAGATTTGCTGGATCACACCAGTTCTCCCATTATTGTCTACCTCCTTCAGTCTTGGAGAGTTTTAATAAATCATGCCTATTGTGTATTAAAATGAATTCTTCATCATCAGAAGTCTATGTGAAGCAGTGACAATGCAGGAGCACAGTTAGGAGGGAGGGACAAATCCAATAGTCATGAAAGTTCCGCATTCAGTGATTTATTTATTAAGGATTCATTAGTACATTCATACAATAAATCTAATGACATTTACCCAAGCCACACACCATTCGCCTGAAATTGTATGTGAATGTTCACCAATGGAACAGTTGTTGACTGACAGTAGTACAGTAGGATTTTAACAAATAGTTTTTAGCATGTAGGTGAATCTGCTGCTTATAGAAGCTCTCCATGGTGCTGAAATTGTTTATACACAGCTTCAGCAATAAATGAGCCAAATATCACGCAGGTATAAAAAGACACCATTGACATCTAACTAGCCTAGCACAAACACAAAAAAGCAGACATGTATCTACAAAGCTAGAGAGAAGTAAACGAGGGGGCCCCTGCTATGCCAGTGCTAGCCTGCAGGCCTTTTAGAACTAGGGACATAAGCTTGGGAAAATTTCTCTTTCAAAAACCAGGGACCCTTTTCCAAAACACTGATGCCAATACACCTCCTAGGGAAAGGGATAAATAGGTGGTTCTCTTTGCCTGGTGAACTGGTTTTGGGATCCCTTAACCAGATCATCATGTACACGTCTAAAAATGCTAAATGAAAATAAACACACTACACATTTTTTTTTAATCTTTTGATATTTCCTTTTTTACTTATATTACTATTGTGGTGCCCTTTCATGTCAGGTCACTGCAGAACCACAAGAAATATACAGATAATTAAAAATGATCTTCACTAATATAATGTAGGTTCCTATATAAAATGTATAATTGGCATACAGATCAATTTGTGTTTGTTGTTTGTTTTAACCCGAAACTTATTTATTGATTAATTAGCCCATAGATTACTTTTATTGAAAACTATTTCTTTTTGATCCTAACTTTTAAAAAATAATAAGTCCAGAGGTGATTTCCTCAAACAAATTTTGTAGTAGTGTCAATGGTAATTTGGATGTGGCATTATATTATTTTAATATGAGCTAATTGAGGGTTCTCTGGTAAATTTAGTTATTTAGTTAAATTTAGTTATTTATTAGTTAAATAACAAATACTAGTTCTTGTTTCCAGCCTAGGCAGATGGTCTCTACCTAACAAACATTACTGCAGAGAGTTTATTCATTTCAGTGGATCAAAAAAGTTACCCCTATTTACTTACTATATACCCCTATATATACAGACTATGAATGGAAAGGATGGTGGCTTTTATCAGGGTTGCACACTTTAATTCATCTTGGAAAGTGCTGTAGAGGTAAATCATCTTTGATAATGCACAAGATAATGTGCAATTAGCTCTATGTGACTCCTCTGAGATACAGAAATTCATGACAGTTCATATTTTCCAGTGCTCCTGCACTATTATTACACTGAATTGCTACTATAACAAAGCAACTGTACTTTGCATATTTGAAATGTCAGAAGGAAATTTATACCGGAGCCAACACTCTGCAACATTCCCATTCCTAGCTAATTTTTACTTCCTGTTTGTAGGAACACACGTTCACACATCAGCACCTTACCTGTAACACACCAAGCAGGCACAAGCAGGCACCTGTAATACACCAAGCAGACACATGAGGATTTAGATTATTTTTTTTATAGCTTTTATATTGTTTCTGTTTTCAACATGTGTACACAGTCCTAACATTCTACCTGCTGGCTGTGCAGAATAGATAGATATAGATATAATGATAACATAAAATAACATAATAATATTTAATAGCTCATACCAGCAGAAAGGAACAATTTGAGATTTCTTGAGAACACTCAGTACCCAAAGAAAAATATAAAAAACATCTTTAATGTCTAGATTGGCCATCATAAGAACCTCTTGAGATACATAGATATAGATTTCCTAACTATAATTGTAGTGTGACCTTACTTTTAACCTTTGGTTTATGGATTATTTTAATTGATGATGTAAAATAAAAATGATGGACTTTACGAAGGAGTGCTAAGAAGTTCCTGGCTTTGCCCAGAAAGAAGAGAGCCAGAGTTATGAAATAACACATTTATTCAACATATTCCCCCCTGAGACTGATGCACTTGGTACATCGTTTACAGCGGTTGCAGCTTTTCTAGACCGTTCAAATGAAAGTCCTTTGGTTGGGCCGCAAACCAGCTCCCACCAAAATCTTTGACGTCAGAAATATCCTCAAAATGTTGCCCTTTCAGATGTTTCTTCATATTCTGGAACAGATATTAGTCCGGTCAGGTAAGTAGGGGGGATGGTAGACTAATTAGAAACCCAGGGTGTTCAATTTGGCAGCCACAACATTGGACGTGTGCACAGGTGCATTGTTCTGCAAAAAAAAGGATCCCTTTGGTCAACTTTCCACGGCGTTTCGTCTTAACTGCCTCCTTCAGCTAGTCCAGGAGTTTATCATAATACTGTCTGGTTATACTAGAGCCCTGAGGTAGGTAGTCCACCAACAGAATACTGTTGTCCCAGAAAATGGACGCCATGATTTTTTTGCCCGATTTTTGGGTTAGGAAATTCTTGGGCTGCGGAGACCCGCTGTGGCGCCATTCCTTTTACTGTTCCTTGCTTCCAGGATCATAGATGTGGAGCAAGGTTTCATCCTCAGTCACTAACCTAGCCAAAAAGTCCTGTGCAGCTTCAAAATAGGCCAAAATGGCTTTGGATGCTTCAACTCGTTCCTTCATAAATTTTTTATAAATCCAATATTTTCAGTTATGACCATAATACATTTTTTAATATTTTCTGTACAAAATCTACCATAGGTTGCCTTTAAAATAACTATGTGCTGCTCTGTCTTTTTTGTATCATGAAGAACCTAATATCACAAAGGTTGTTTAACAACACCATTACTATGATGCTTTATCTAGCTATAGAGAGGATTCTAGAATACTTGTTGTATTGGTGTTGAACTAGTGGAGATTCCAGTGAATGTTGCGTTTATTCCATTACCTAACTAACCCAGTTTTGGAAATAGAGGCATTTTGCCATTAAGGAAACACAAACCACTACATTGCTGTGACTAGTAGCATGTGTCAAATTTGGGAGTGTGTTTCCAAATCAAAGAAAAACAACTTAGAACTAGAAGTCTTTTATCACACAGGACAGACTTTCTAACATGCTCCAAAGTTCAGAGTCTTTTCTCAGTCTTTTTTCAGACTTTTCTGGAGTTGTTGTAATTCATCCTTTAAGAGTTGCCTGTATCGATAGGACGTTGGCAGGGGGTCAAAGTCATACATGGATGCTAAATAATCCTTTTATCACTTGCTAGTGACCTATATAACTATCTTCAAGTTTTGTCTATCATCAAATTTGTCTTTTTAGCTATCACTATGTTACGTAAATTATTGTTCTTTTAAAGCCACCATCCAATGCTTTGCATGGCTGATGGCTCTCAATTCCAATTGTCATTGACAGTTCTGGTCTGCCAATGCTTTGCACGGCTAGTGGCTCTCACTTCCGCCTGACTATGCCTCTTGCTTCAGCCCTTTCTGAATCATTGACTTGAAACAACCATGCAGATTCCAACCTAGCCCCAAGTCATGAACCCTGATGTGCGTAACAGTTTCCTAACACTGGCCCAGAAAGTAATGAAACCAATGAATTAATGATCAGCCAACAAGCAATTATCGAGCAACTAGCAATTTTGTAAAAATAAAAGGTCAGTAAGGTTAGCAGCCATATTTCTTTCAGTCCTGGTTTCTTTTATGTTATTTGAAGCTGATCCAGGTAAACAGATAAATATATAAAATAACTACATATAACTGAGCTGTATTACCTGACACAGGATCTGTATTTCTGTGAAGGCAGGATACTTTATTTTTGACTGCTGATGTACGATAACATTTACATGTCTCCTCTCCACTCTCAAATTTATGGCTGGACAGGTAAAAGGAGAGGCAGCAGACTGATAAGTCCATCTCTCTGTCTTCTTCCTCCTTGGTACTTTGTGCTGCTTCTCCCTTCCCCAGTCTTAGCGTTGATGTACTGCATCTACAAGAGCCTGAAGTCAAATTTAGGTGCTTATACTGCTTGCATATAAAGAAATGTCTTTTAAATGCCCATTTCTATATATTTTTACCCCTTTCTAAAGAACTAGCGAACATACTACAGTATAGTCCATGCATGCTGTAAGTTTAGCTGGAGAAGCATACAGTAGTAAGGTGTGAAGTAAATGAGACATATATCAGGATGCCTCATATCATTTTCCAAAGTTACTGACAGCTCTGAGGTCTCTTCCTTCCCATGCTGATCAGCAGTGCCAGACTTTCTTATATCTCAGAACAAATATGTGTTACTTTCCCGAAACATTTCACCCGACTGGCAGAAGGTTGGAACGAGATGCATATACGCACACACTTTACCCAACACAATGAATAATTTAACTTTAATAATGACATACAGAAGCTTATGTAATGATCAGAGATAGAGGGAGGGGGGCTTTAAAGTAAAAGAAGGCAAAATACAGTTTGCAGCAAGACATTCTCCTACCAAAAGTAATTTGATAAAGTGTTATTAGCGCTCCTAAGCAAGGTGCAATTATCTTCAGAGCTGCTTTCTTTTATTCTGAAACTACTGCAATTAAATAAAAAAAAAAGTTGAAAAGGACTAATACCTTTCCATTTCCACCATTTATTCCTCTCACTATCATTTCCTTCTTGTATTTCTCTATTTGTTCATTATGAATATGAAAACAAGCAAACACATGACACATAAATGTATGCATGTGATACCCAGTGTATGTTTATGTTTGAATGTTGCTAGATAATTCTCTGGGTTCTATTAGTTTAACCTATTCACACGCTAGGAATGTGTAAATTTGCCATTTTCAGCTAGAGGTAGTCTTATTCAGCTGGCCTTATCCTTGTAATTTTAAAGACGTTTCACAGCCTTCCAAGACACTTCATCAGTTCTAACAGTGAAGAAATTATATATACACAGAGCAAACATGTAATCCAAGCATCTTTGAATGTGGCACTGCAAATGTTGATTGCTTGGAACCAGGTGTGAAATCTATTGAAGCACACTCAGTGTTCAACCTGGGATTATTTTTAAGCCAGGTAGGAAGAAATTGTAGGTGGTTGACAGCCCCTGTATTGTGACCAAACTCTTCAGTAACCACCCAAAAACAGCCGGGGGGTTTAAGGAAAAGTGCTGGGCGGGCTGGAGAGAACACTGCACACTGTTCTAGTTACATAATCCCATGATTGGTGTCAGAAAGTCTGCATAGGTGTTAAACCATGATATGAATGAAGTTGTGAATTGTCAAATCCCATGGATCAATTTACTGAGCCTTTTGAGGGTTGGCAAAAACCTGCCTAAAATTTGGAAAACCTGCACTTAGTTGCAAATCCTATTATGTTTATGAGCGGAAATTCCTTACCATATTTTGAGTTTACAGGCAATATGACAAAAAACAATGGGAAAAAAACTTGCTCAGCAGCTTTGAAAAATGCACAAATCCATCAAAAAGAAAGTTTGGGGCATGCCTTTAATTTGTATGTGGGTGTTTTGAAACAGTACAATGTTAACATCTTAGCAACAATGCTTTGTTAAAACTGCCAGTGTTTTTTTTTTTTTTCTAAGAAAGGTTTTTTCATGCTGATTCAGGAGTGAAATATGCTTTGTCAATAAGTGGTAATAGGTCCATTTTGACTGTCAGATAGAAATTGGCCAGTAGTTTGCTAACCAATTTGTCTCCAGTGGAAAACTGTCCTGTTGCTAGTCAATTTTTATTAAACTCTTTATTAATAATAAAAAGACCACAGATGATACAGCAGTGTAAATTTGGCCAGCGGCAGGACATTTTAATGAAGGAGAACTGGTATTACAGACAAATAAATTAGAGACAAAGAATACAGGCAATAGTTTTACTACAAAAAAAGGACTGGTGTATGTGTTACTTTAATTACTAGAAGTACGGGGATGTGGTGAATTTAAGAGATATAATGTCAGATGGTTTAGATCCTTTCTGTTCCTGCACTTAGTTTTATTTTTATTTCAAATTATGCATTTCTGTACTGGCAGCTCCAAGAGCAGATGGTCAGTTACAAGTAAATCCTGCCTTTTGAGTACCCCAAACTTGAAAAAGACCAAGTTACCATAACAATATACATATATAAAATGACCACTGACCTCTAATAAACCACAACATATAATAAAAAATAAACATGCCCCCAACAATAGAAACACATAACTAGTTATGTGCCCCCACATAACTAGTAATCAAAATAAAAGTACAGCTTTTTTTTACATTTTATTTTTTAATTCTGTTTTAATTTTATTATTTTATTTTATTTTATATTGTATATAATGTTTATACATTTATATTTTTTGTTTTGTTTTTCATTATCAATTGTAATCATTTTATCATTAACATTTTAGTTTAACCAAAAATCCAGAAAAATAAAATGGAACCAATTGGAAGCCATTTCTCATAGAAATTAGAGCAAGACAGTAACAGAAAGCATCAAAGAAAATGAACAAGACACTTTCATAGAGATAAGGAAAGGGGGACTGGACGGGGAGGTGGTAGGAGAGCAAACTTTGACAATAAGGCTATGTTTTGACTGACAGTGGGAGCAGAGTATCCCATGACATTCCTAAGGGGTCTGGCTCCTTGCCAGCTGATTTCTCTGATGCATTTTATTTTTTTAAGAACAAGGTTTAACACTAGGTTTGCACAATTTTTTTCAGCAGGAAGAAGCATCTCTATTGGTGGCCACACGTGACATGCCAAAAGTAGTTTCCCATCACACAAAGTGGTTCAGGAGTTTGAGGAAGCAATAATGGCACCATAACCTTACCACTGGTCTGCTGAAACTTTGCTCTATCAGCCATCTCAAAATTTAGTAGACCAGAGGGCTAAAAAGTGTATGTACATATCAACATCTTTTTGCCTGTGTGTTTAAGTGGATTCATTTTAAGTGAGGTTCAGACTGAATTAAAAGATTTCCTTAGGGTTTTTATGGTAGGTTCAGGATAAGACAAATTTTTTTTTTAATAACCTAAAAAATGTTGCTTTTCCAAATAATACATACAGGCATTTTTATGATACACCAAGGAGAGTCATTGAAATATATTACACTTTAAGATACACAGTTATAAAGACATTGCTTCAGTATTGAAAATGTCCCTTCTTTCAAAACTGAAGCCTCAGCATCACATGTAAATGTTATCTAGGCTAGGCTGTTTGTTTGAGCAAATACAGTTTGTTTGCGAACACCTTGACCTTCATTCACATGAACCAACACACTGCTTTCATCAGGACTGGGGGCTCATCAGAGAAGTACAGGTAGTCCCAGTTAAGGACATCCGACATACGGACGCCTCCTAGGTACGAACAGGGCTCCCTGCTCGCTATTGTGCAGGACAAAGACTTGGAGGGGACGGTTTGCATGACTTGCAGAAGAAATGTTTTGCTAAACACAGCTGAGGTTGTGGGTGATCTTAAAAGTGGAGCTGATGTTTAACAACTTGTAACTCTTTAATGACCAAGAAAAGGCTACGTACACATGTACAATAATTATTGCTAGAAACGAACAACTAACGACCGATCAACGACCGATTGTTCAAACAATCGTATCTAGTGTGTGTACATTATTTGTGGATTATATTTAAATGATCATATCGTTTCAACATACAATACAACATTCAACAATGCGATCGTTCAAAATGCACGTGTGTACCTGGCCAAACTCTGCAGTTGTTTCTTTTTGCATATCAAAGCACAACTTGCTCCAGAAGTTAATGAATGTCTAGGCTCCATAAAGCTTTTTTTTTTTTTTGCTTTGTTTTTTGATTAATTCACAGTGAGGATTTTATACAATAACTGACACCATGCTGCCTAATAATATGTTGAGACAAACATCTGTCCTATTTGAATTTATTAAATTAATGTACCTGTTCTGACTTACATACAAATTTAACTTAAGAACAAACCTACAGTCCCTATCTCATAAGTAACCCGGGGACTACCTGTACTGATGGAGGATGTTGTGATCTTTCTCTGAAGCTTTGTCCCAATTGCCTTAATCTACCTGTTTTTCTGAACCTTTTTACACCTGTGGATGCCTTGAAATTATTCTCAGGTTTTGAGGAACCCTTGAAATCATTTTCAGGTCTCAAGAAAAAATATACACAGTTTTTTTTACTTTAGCTTTAAAGGATGGAAATAAAAATAGATGAAGCCCATTTACAGGCCAAAAATGTTGTGATATGTTGTTTAGCGAAACATATGAAGAATACAAATTAGTGTTATTGTGTTTGTTCCCAGTTTTTCCTTTACCAACAGCTACTAACCAGGGTAGGATGTATAACTATTTAATAAAAGAATCTTGCTCTTGATAATAAAGGGCTTATCTAAAGCAGTCATTGTTAGTTTTAGCTCCCATCCGATGAATAGTGCATTAAAATTGGGGAAATAATAAATTATATATTTAGATATATTGTTCTGGGGGCAATAAACTGACATTGTTCTGACATTTTATTGACAGGGAACACAATCCACAGTCTTTCCACAGCTAAAAGCAGTATGCATTCAAGCCAAATAAAATTATATTGACCTCCCTTGTATCTCTGTTTTCCTTTTTTTGTTGGATTGTTTATGTGCTTGCATAATTTTCTATTCAGAGCTGAAAGAGCTAGAAAAAAGAGTTGCCTAGGAAATGATCAATAAGGTGTATCCTTAACTTTTTCCTCACTCCACCAGGCTTTCCCTGTGCTGTAAATGTGGTCTCTCACGACCTCTTCTGTTTGCTACCCACCCAGTAGCAGTTCTATAATATAACCAGCAGTTCTACATTTTATGTAATGAGCAAAATTAACCTCCCTGGCAGTAATCCCGAGTGTGGCTCGGGGTTAATTTTCAGTTCCAAAATCGGTAACCCCGGGCCACACTTGGGGTGGAATTGCCAGAGAGTTTAAAAAGCTTACCTGGTAAGCGGTGCCCGCGACGTCCTCCAGCATTACCCGGCATTGTCTTCCCCTGACGATGTCGGCCAAGCATCTGTGTAGCCCCAGCATGTGAACGTGGGGGACACAAGGCCAGGGGAAGCAAATGATGGCCGGGCATCTGCGTGTGAGCATGTGGCTGGGAGGCGAGACCAGGCCGGAAATTTAAAATACCAAGCATTTTTAAATGTATCGATTTTACATTTATTAATACTTATTATTTATACCGCCAGGGAGGTTAAGACATTTATTTTTCCTTATTTTTGGAGAAATTAGAATATTTTCACATAACATTTTTTGTTTTAGGTTGTTTGCAAAGTTCCATAACAGGTAGGAACCTGTTCCAAAGTTAAAATGGTAAAAAGCATGTGATTGTCGTAGTAAAGTATAGGTGATTAATTGCATTTTAAAACTGGCAAAATATAGCTCAATAGCATCTTAATACTTTGCTTAGTAATAGGTTTTGCCCTTATTCAAATAAAAATATTTAGTTAACATCGAGGCTTTTAATCATGTGGAAATTCATTTCACGAAAACATTTTTATTGTATAGTTTGGGGACACTACCTGGCTGCAAATGAGGGAAACATGGTAACATAAACAAAAAAACTAAAATTAAAATAAAAACAGAATTTTTATGTATGGAACCTGGTTATCTAGCAAAAGGGAGGGGGAACAAAATGCCCCTCACAGGTGAACTTACATCTACCCACCAACTCCTCTCCCACACCCCTCAATAAACACAACCCATTGTGGTTTCAAAATGGCTCAATGTCAGCTTTATTATACAACATATTTATTTAATTTCCATCTCAGTATAATGACATGTTAACCAATAACAATAAATTTGCAAATAATAATAACAACAAGAATACTTTTTACCAAAAACTGTCCTGCTTTTTTTCTCCCACCCAGGTTTTAGGTCCTTGAGTGTAACTTAAACTTTTAAATCAGGATCTGCACCCCACTCATATATTGGTCCCTAGCCATACATACCACAGATTAAGGAATAATATCAGCTACCAGCAGATTATCCCATCACCACCAATCCACCTCTTTCCACTGCTGAGGCCCCATCACCACTTTATACCACTAACTATACACTGCCCCCTGAGGACTCAGTCACCATGCCATGCTTTCTAGGGATGGAGGGTGGGAAACCTTTTACTGTTTTTAAATGTGACCCCTCCATTACCTATCCTATATATAACCTTTACTATCTCCCAACTGTAACACCCCAATCCCCCCCAATCACTACTAGGCCTTGTCCATCACCCCATTTATCTCCCTACCTACCTGCTCCCCCTTTTTCGCCTAGTCATGTGGGCCTCCTCCTAGCTCACTTCATTTCTTGGCTCCAGGCTCTTCTTGACTAATATTCTCCCTTTAACAGTGGGGAGCCCACTTTAAAAGACATGGCCTAAACCTAATAACTTGGTTGTGGGGGTCTCTGGGAGACTTTTTATACTATGGAAAACCCATTTAATTAGGGGACCCAAAGATCACTGTCCTGTCATCTATTCATATTACTTTTTACACCTTATACCTAACACTCCCTACGTATTTCTAGGACGGGTTAAAGAAAACCTAAAAATACTGAACTTTGTGAAAGTATTTGATCACTTTCTGCATTTGTCCTGTTTTATTGTATTATAAATAGGCATTAAAATGTTTGTTTTTTTTTTTTTTTGTAGGAGATTGCACCATTTGATTTACATAAAATGTACACAGCCACTTCAAAGGTGCTAAATATGTTTACTGTGACACCAACCAGTCAACACATGCTTTTCTGGAATTACAGCTGCAAGTCTCTACATCTCTTAGGTTAGCATTGGAATTTTCACACATTTCTCAACACAAAATCACGACTTGTGGAAAGACAGAGTAACATAAATATACCACACCAATGGCTGTAGGCCTTTATTACACTTAAAATACCTACTGGAAGCATTCTCGCTGTCAGCTCCACTCCCCTGATTACTCTTACAGGTCCCGTTCTCGCTTACATGTTGAGTAAGAGAGAACGGCCCAATTCGCCACAAGATCGTATTTTAAAATTTCGCTCGTTCATCCCTAGTCCCTGCTTTATATCTTTGGCAGGTTAAAACAGGAGCTACCTGTTTTCCTCTCTATCATTGTAAACCATCTTTCAATCAAGTTCCAGTTTTTTCCTGTTCCCACTGATGAAAAACATCCCCACAGGATTATGCTACCACCACCATGTTTCACTGTGAGAATGTGATAGAAAAGGTCTGGTTTGCACCACACAAGCTGTTTTTCATAATAGAGAAAAAGACAACTTTATGTTTACCTTTTTTCGTGTTTTCCAATTTTTCTTTATTTTCTTTAAGCAATGGCTTTTTCTGACCATTCTTCTCTAAAGCTAATTCTTTACTAATGGTGATCCTCCATTATTGTGGGATTGTTAAGGATATTTCATTAAACCCAAGCTGGATCTATACATCCCCACAACTGTCTGCAATACCTCTTGGTCTTCATTAGTGTTGGTCGAATAGCTCACTATTCGATTCGGCAGCTATTCGGCCGAATATAGCAAAAAAATTTGGGTGGTCGAACATCGAATTCGAACACTATTAAAGTCAATGGGAGAAAAATTTGGGTTTGTTTCAGCACTGTGTAGAGCTTCTACAGCCTCCAAACAGATGTAAAAAGATACATTATAAAAGGATACATAAAAAGATACATTGTAAAAAGATACATTATAAAAGGATACATAAAAAGATACATAACAGATACATCCCTGAGGAAAGGGAAACCCTGATGACAGCAAAGGCATCATCAGGATTTCCCTTTCCTCAGCAACTCAGGGAGCAGAGCAATCAGCGGAGCTTTACTATGCTGACAGCTCTGCTCCACTGATCCTGGAGGCAATACGAGGGAAATAGAGGTTGAATGGAGATACTATCTCCATTCATACCTCTACTGCTCTGTGATTGGCTGAGGAAAGGGAAACCCTGATGATGCTTGAGCTGTCATCAGGGTTTCCTATTTCTCAGCCAATCACAGAGCAGTAGAGGTATGAATGGAGATAGTATCTCCATTCATCCTCTATTGCCCTCCTTTTGCCTGCGGTTACAGCTAATTGAAGGCACCTGCTTTCAATTAGCTGTGACCGCACAGTTCCCACTGTCCAGGAATCCCACAATGACATTATGATTCATAATGTCATTGTGGGATAACCTGAGAAAAATAAAAAAGACAAGTTTAAAATAAAAAACAGATACGAAATAAATAATTTAAGAAAAAAAAAATTTTTTTTTGTTTTTTCTCCTGAATTTTTGCTGTCGAATGCTGCAAAATTCGGTTTGAGTCTACCCGAATTCGAACAGCCATATTCGGGTCGAATAAAGGGACAACCCGAATTCGAACATCAACACTAGTCTTCATGTTGCTTGTTTGATGGTGTCAGGGGCCTTTTAAAACTGCTATGTTTACTGAATGTATACAGGTATCATGTGACCGATTTTAGGCATGCATATGGTGGATCCTAGTAAGTTATTTACATGACTTCTTAAGTCAAATGGTTGAATGGTTCTTTTTTAGAAGAACAACAAGTATGCACCTACAACTTTTAGGTTTACTTGTATATACTGTATTTATATTATGTGTTATGACTCCTGACAATTACCAAAGTCAAGCAGTGGCTGGAAATATCAATGACTAATGGATTTGCATCCACAGTTTTCTGGGCCCCATACTATCTAAACTTTCTGCACCCCCCCCCCCCCATCTACAGTACAGTACAGTAGTTCCTCCAATGTCGGCTGTGTGAAGTTTACAAAAGTTTACAAAAAAAGATTCCTAAAAATGATATTACTGTATTTCCATGGTACAAGTACAGTTGCCTGCATACCTGCAGTTTGAATTCAAAGTCTCTTAAGTGAGCAGTGGGTGATCTCAGTGGCACTTCTCACAAACATACATTGTAAGCACTAGGAACCAAGCTATAAGGTGCTAATTCACCAAAGGACATGAAAACCAAAAAAGTATCATCTTTATCAGCACAATGGACGAGAGGGGAAAATAGTTTGAGGGTTCTAAGGCAGATTTAAAGCCAACTATAGAGCTACATGCTTTTCTTTGGAAAAGATAATTACAAGAAAGATATCTCTACAGAATTTTTTGTGTTCTTTCCTTATTTCTGTACTTGTTAAGTTTTAAAGGGCCATGGCATTCCAAAGCGTACTCGTAAATTGTAAGACGGTCCTCCAGCAGTTTAACACAGGAGTGCCCGCACTTTTTTTGGATGGAAGCCACTTTTAAAAAGACTAAGTCAATATGATCTACCATCAATAAAAATGCTAAACATACTGTATATTTAATTTACTAAATATGACACAGAAGTGACTGAAGCTAATGAGGCATTGAATGGCAGAACCTTGCACAGACATTGCACTACAAGACGACAGTGACAGGAAAGCTACATTTCACCTGTCATAGAAGAATGACAAAAGAAACGCGCAAGAAAAAGAACTGCTAATCTGTACAAAGGTATCTCGGTAATTGTACCCTGACACCGAGCCTGAACTGACTGGGCTGCACACCTCAGACTGCCCTTCTGCTCTCTCTGCCTCCCCAACCACTTCTCGCTGTTACACAGAGCCTTTTCACGCACTGAAAAACATCCCCAGCATCACTATAGACGTATATCAGGGCTGCTGGTAAACAGCAGGGAGGGGTAGGGTAGGGCTCCGCGATCGACTCACGTTGCCTTTGTGATCGACCAGTAGATCGCGATCACCGTTTTGGGCACCCCTGGTTTACCACATGTGACAGTTGAATGCTTATTATTTCCAATACCATAAAAATTTGTTTTTCTGTTAAGATTCTTTAAATAAATAAAAATGGATAGGTTTTTCTTGTGAATTGTCTCGGGCTCTAAAACAATGTGAATTCAAGAATTCTAAAACACAGCAAGGCTTGTTTGTTATTTATCTTTTTACAAAACCATTTAATCTATAGTATTTCATCACATTACAGATTATAATGTAGATGTGAATAGATTATGATGTAGATATGAATATCAGGGTGAAAGCACAGAAAATAAATATTCTTTTATCTTTAATTTTGAAACTGAACACGTGACTCACTTAACAATATGTTGTTTCTTTTTCTTTGCTTTAATTTTGTTGCTTGTACCTTTAACACACTGTTTAGTCTTGTTTTTAGACTAGAATATTTCAACTGGTGTGGGGAAATGTATTTGCTACATTTAATGCTGAGTGGCAAAGTTTGTGCAAATCATGCTGAAGGAGTTTTCAAAAGTCATTCTCTAGAGAAGAACAACTAAAATGTCTGTTTATAGTTGACCTTTCAACACTGTGAAAATCAGTAGCAGCTTTCAAGTCCTGTCTAGTATACTACGCATAGACTGCAGTCTAAGTTAATATCGGACCTAGTTAATCAGGCACAGTACTCCCAAGAACAGGGAGCTTGTAAGCAAACCAAACCTTGGTCAGAGAACATCATTATTCTAAAGACACTAGAGCAAGCTAGTGAATGTAATTGCAGGTAACCATTATTATTAATATCCAATTGCTTTTACCTTATAACCCTCTGGAAAGGGGATGCACAGTGAAAATATGGGATGAGGGAGTTATAATTACTAACAATGACATCACAAACCTGGGGAGGTTTTCAATAATTGCAGTAAGGGAAGGAGAGAAACATGGGTTTAACAGCCTACAATGGCAATATTGTTCAACAGGCCAGCAATAGGATTGCGATCAGAAAGGGGCCAGATGTCGATTGTAGACATTTAGCTTCTAAAACTGCACTCTTGTTCTAATTAACCTACATAATATTTCTGGGGGAAAAAAAATAATCATTTTCTGCTGCATATAAGAATTGAAATGCCATCCAGGGTGAAATTACTTGAAGGCTTTCTAAAAGAGTACTGAATTCAACCTTACAAGCCCCTCCTACCAACAATGATCAGCACTGATCGTATACAGAAGCACAAAATCCCATGATAATGTCACTGGGTCTCAAACCATTAATGTAATTTTGCTTCATTTACAAATGCTCTAAATCAGTGTTTCTCAACCAGGAATCCAAAGAACTCTAGGGTTCCTCAAAAGGCTGCTATGGGTTCCATAAGAAGTGAGCAATTTGTACTTCTCAGGTTAGTTTAAGTGACACCAATGATGGCTTTTTGGCTATCTGTAAGGATGGCATTCTTCTCAATTGCCAGCAATGTAAGAGACATTATCCCCACTGACCACCATGCCTATATTCTGTGAGCTATATATATATATATATTTAAGGAGAAGAGAAAGAAAAGACAGGTTTTTGCTGGCTTTATGTTTGTATGTTTTTAAAGTGTTTGTTTCTATGTTTTTAGAAGACAATAGTAAGATAATGCTGAATTGAAAATATATTACTTCATAGTTACATATTACAATATATATGAACTATATAGGTATAAACAATAGCAAATAAATAAATAATGAGACATACATATGAAAAGGTGGTAATCAAGGATATAACAAATCAAAGTGCATCAAATAATTGTATTTAAGGAATCTAAGTGTCTTCACAAATTACCCGACACATTTCGCCAAATCAATGGCTTCTTCAGGGGATCAAGAGACCTGGGTAAGTATAAACTACAGACTACTGCTTTTTCTATAGTTTATACTTTCCCCAAGTCTCTTGATCCCCTGAAGAAGCCATTGATTTGGCGAAACGCATCGGAATATATTTGGAGACACACACCAAATTTGCTAGGTAAGTGTAGAAGAACAGTGGCAACAAGGAAAAAATACAAAAGTTCCAAAATACTTTGTGGTTTTCTAGAAAATGGCAGGAAAAAAGGATTTTTTTTCGTGATTGACAGTGTCCAGAAGGAAGAATAAACATTAGGACATTCAGAAAGGGTGAACCTAACCCACTAGCAACAGTCTCTGCCTTCAAAACAGCAAGAAAACCCCTTGCTATTTATTGTACGCACCCCTATTGA
The DNA here is from genome assembly GCF_032062135.1 of Pyxicephalus adspersus. NCBI lineage: Eukaryota > Metazoa > Chordata > Amphibia > Anura > Pyxicephalidae > Pyxicephalus > Pyxicephalus adspersus. The sequence continues at coordinate 37,799,711 of NC_092859.1, forward strand.
TTTTACATAGCTGCATAATTTGTTTACGCTATATAAATCCTGTTTAATAATAATATTAATTGCTAGCTGGCATCATGACCTGGATGACATGTGTTGGGAATGACACCTATAAAGTTGTGGACAAGTAGTGCAGTGGTATTAGGCAAAAAGATAGAGGACCAGAGACGGAGCGTGGGTCAGCGAGAGCAGTAGCAGTGTGTGGCTTCTGGTCAGCTGTTGGCAGGGAGACTGCATTGGTAGAAGTCATGGAGAGCTGGGTAAAGTGCATCGTCAATGCCACCCAGAAGTGTACAGTTTTAGTGAATGGAGTAATGACAGGTGGCAGCAGCTACAGCAGGAGGAGTAGGCGGTGGGCCCTGAGATGGAGTGTGGATGGCATTGGTAACTGGCATCTAGAGCTGGGTACTGGGCAGGCGGCAGCAGTAACAGCAGGAGGAGGAGGCGGTGGACCCTGATAGGGAGCATGGACAGCATTGGTAACTGGCATCTAGAGCTGGGCACTGGGCAGGCGGCAGCAGCAACAGCAGGAGGAGGAGGCGGTGGGCAAATTAACCTCTATCCACAACCTTCTCCTTTCTAAATCTCAAAATTTCCTTGCTTTCACTGAAACTTGGCTTTTGCCCAGCAGCCCCAACATGGTCTCTCTGATCATCATAATCATTTTCCTCCTCTTGAAACTCATGATGCTGGCCAATGTCCCTTCTTGCACCTCCTGATGCTGGCTGTGCACTATGGAGTGTAATGTCACCCTTATCCTCCTCCCCCATTTCTTCCCCTCCTCTCCCATCACCACTTTCCATTAACCCACACAGGGTATTATCAAGCAGAAAGATGATGGGTATGACATCATTCCAGCCTGACCGCTCCCGATTCACAACGTTTGTGGCTTGTTTAAAGAGGGCCAGTACCTTGCATAGTGTCTCCATCTGCAGCCACTGGTCGCTTCTAAAATAACACAGTTGTGTAGCTGTACCAAGGGCACTGCTGCCTCCATGCACCATGCTGACCAAGTAATGGAGGATGGCTAGCTTTTACTCACACAGATGCTGGAGCATGTTCAGGGGGGAGTTCCAGTTACTAGTTACAGTGTCACAAATTAGTCCATGCGGTGGCAGACTCTGTTGGCACTGGATCTTGCTAAGTAGGGGATCGGCGGACATGGCTTCAGATGGAGCGAGGAGGAACTTTTGCACCACCAGGTTCAGTACATGCGCAAAGCAGGGCACATGTGTTATGCGGCCCATGCGCAGTGTGGCCACAAGGTTGGCCCTAGTGTCGCACACTACGTTGCCTGTTGTGAGCCGGAAGGGCGTCAGCCAAGCCTCAACCACTCTGTGCAAAGCAGACAAGTGTATGCTCTAGGCATTTTTACAGACCAGAAATTTGTAAAAGAGTTCAAAAAAGTATGTAAAAATATAAGCAAAAGGCACACTTGCATACAGGCATACATGCAAAAATACCACAGCGCTGTACAAAGATCAGTGGTGCACTCAAATGAGTCTGAGTCTTATGTCTAGAAAGTTTGGTTGAAATGTTTCAATGCGTTTCCTAGTGATCACATGCACACATCTATATATAACACATACATACATTCAAATAAAGCTCTGACATATAGCACAGTGCTGTGCAAAGATTACCGGTGCACTCACATAAGTTGCATTTCTGAGTGATGGTGGAACATAGCAAATTTGGTTGAAATGTCTCCATGTGTTTCCTGGTGATGACATACACATAT